>NC_143409.1:55032644-55332644 GCF_052110815.1 Crocodylus siamensis | reverse complement strand
CCTTGGATAACACCTCGCCTCCTTTTTCTTTTTCTTTTTCTACTATCAAAACATCAAAGCATGGCAGGCAGAAGGAGGGAACCTGAGGCAGAGGCATGACTAAAAGAGATGTTCCTGGACACATCCACGCATCATGTGTTTTGATGTGTGAAAATCCTTAAGTCTGCCTTTATCTAGTGCACTTGAACGCAGCCATGGGGGATGGACTGACTCCGCTATTACCTCTGTCTCAGCATTACTTTGCTCTGAACATTGGCTCAGCCACCTCCAGATGTCCTGTCCTGTCCATTTCATATTTAGCAACTTGACAGTTTTCCAAATCAGATTTCCTCCCAGCACAAACTGGCAGATTTCCACAATGATGGAACCTCTTGCCCAAATCTTGGTTCAGTTCCCACCAGTTTTAGCATCCAGGCAGAGGGGCTACTTTGTGCCAGAAGGCAGCAGCAGGGAGGGGGAGGATCAAAAGCACAGACCGACCTTCAGCAGCTCAGCGGGTGCCTGCAGGCTCTTCTTCTCTATCTCTGAGATAAGTTTGTTCAGAGAGGAGCTTTGCTCAGAGAATTGGGTTACATTTTCCTCCAGGCTCTTCAGAGTCTCCCTCTCCTGTTCCTCCAGCCTTTGCAGAAGCAGCTGCTCCTCCTCACACACAAAGCGACACAATTTCTCACATTCAGACTTGATTGTCTCTCTCTGTTGCTTTACTTCGTCCTTTCAGAACAAAAAGCAAAAACAAGAGTGAGGTGTGATCTTTAATTGCATTGGCAGAGAGAGACCATCAAGTCAGTATGTGCTTTTTCATCAGACATGCTGTCATCAGATATACATGAGATAAATGAGATAAAGTGATGCATTATCTAGAGAAAGGATCATGCGCCATGTCTCCAACCAGAACCAAAAGGGATGAAATTCTGACCAGAGGTTCAGGATTTGGGAACATTGTCAAGGCCCTGGGATAGTGAGTAAAACACAGTTGGCCACAGATCATCTCTGAGGGAGCTGCTAACATCAGGGCCTTTGTCCCAGGCCTTGGGTCACTCCTGGAATCGAGGATGGGTGAGGTGCTTCATGCGAAGAACTTCAGGCCTGTGTTGGCCAAGAGAGATGGATAGGAAGGACCCCAAGAAAGCTCCCACATTACCAACAGGAACTCTCTAGACAGGAGTCAGGCTTGCCTGCCACTGCCTTGTTCCCTTCCAGGACCGGGAAATGGCAGATGTTTAATGGCACCATGAGAGCCAGGAAACACACAGAACATAACAAAACAGAGCCATGAGGAAGAACCTGCCAGGCTGAGGAATGAGTCCACCTCAGTCCCCACACAAAAATAACTCTGCCCCTGTGAGAGCTCCCCTAGGCTGGGATGCCTTGTCTTCCTGGTCCATGGGCCCAGGGCAGGGGAAAAAGCACTGCACCCCCTTGGCACTGGAATGGAGAACAGAAAAGCTCCCGAGCCCTTTTCCCTTCATGCAGGGGCACTGGGGGGTGAAAGAGCCCAGGGCTCCCTTTTCTCCTAGGGTTGTGCCTCATATGGGGATATGTAGCCATCCTCCTCTGTTCTAGTGATGGCCATGGTGATACAATGCTGGTAGACTTTAGAGCAGGGGGTACATAAGAAGGCCTTAGGGGGCACACGTGGGCAAGCAGGGATGGAGCACCATGACTCACCAGCCCATGCCACTGCCTCCCAGGAGCAGGAATGGTGGGGTGGGGGCTGGGCGAGGGCAGTGGCTCCCCTCTGCAGGCCACACAGGTGTCACCCAGCTGGATGGCTGAGGGGGAGAGAGGGTGGAAGTTTGGACACCGTGGCGGCTGCCGCCATCCACCATCCCATGCCACCGCTGCTCAGTGCCCAGCCATGCACCACCTCCACTGCCTCAGTTCCAGGCCTGACTGTGCGGCAGCCCATCCCCTGGCTCCTTGTCTGGCTGCCAAGGATACACTTATTTAAAAAGGTTGAAAAACCCCTGCTTTAGAGAACCGTGATCAGAATCTCACAGAACAAGAACAGTGATGTGACCTAGACTCTGGTGCAATGACCACAGCCCCTGAGAGGGATGGGAAAGACAGGAAAATGGGACAGAGGCTATGCAGAAAGTGTGCAAACATGTCTTCAGACTGCAAAAGGTGGCTCCTTTCATGAAAAGTAAAGAATCTGCCCCAGGCCAGCAGCAGTGGTACTGTACCTCCCCTGGAAGAGCGGCAGGGAAGGGACTAAGCTGCCAACACCTCAGCTCAGTCTAGACCCAGCCTTCCCCTAGAGTGCAGCATCTCCCAGCTCCCCAGCTGGCTGGGCCCTGGCAGCCTGTGTGTCAGAACAGAGGATGCCAGCATAACCATGGAGACTCTTCCCGAGTGTTTCATACTTCTCTGTGACCACGGGTTTCATCTATACCCCCTCAATTTGCCTGGAGTAGAAATGAGCTGCACTGGTCTGTACTTCCCAGGATCACCTCTGGAGCCCTTTTCTACTTGTCTCCAACAGGGATGTGCATCCATTCTCCAAGGCCAGAGGTGTTCCTGCCACATTTTATGGGACCCATTGATGCTTTGCCTTGTCCTTCTCCCCACAGCCCCAGGAGAGCCATGTCCTCTTCCTGGCCAGACTCAGGGGTATCTTCTCCCTCCCCCTTGAGTCCCCTTCTGTGTTGCACAAGGCTGACTGCTCTCTGCTTGATGTCTTATCCCAGGCAGTGACCAGGCCCTATTCCCTCTGGGGGTTCTCTGCTCCTTCGCTTTTCTTACCCCACCCCTCTGGGCACCCACCCCAGCCTCCCCAGCATCAACTTCCCCTCCACTAGATGGTCCTCCCAAACTGAGCAAACTGCTGCCCTAGGATTCCTGCTTTTCCTTCCCAAATCCCCACACCATATGGGAACACCAGGATTTAGTGAACACAGGTGTTGCAGATACCTCTGGCACTGTCCCTCCAATCACGAAGGATGGAGATCAGGCATGGCTGGAGCCCCTGGGCCAGGGAGGGACATAGTGGGTGGGGATCAGGGCAGGGAGCAGGGGGAGGAAAGAGGAACCTGTCTGCTGCTGCTGCTGGAGCAATGCAGGAGTGATATGATTTAGCACAACATTATCACAAGCAAGCTAAGGAAGTATGAGCTGGATGAATGGACTTTAAGGTGAATAGAAAACTGGCTGGATTATCCAGCTCAAGGTGATAGTAATCCATGTCTCAATGTCTAGTTGGCAGCTGGTATCAAATGGAATGCCCCAGGGGTCAGTCCTGGGGCCAGTTTTATTCAATGTCTTCATCAAGGACCTGGAAGATGCATCCTCAGCAAGTTTGCAGATGACACCAAGCTGCAGGGAGTAGTAGATTCACTGGAGAGTAGGCCTAGGATTCAGAGTGACCTTGACAAATTGGAGGATTGGGCTATGTGGTTCAAGAAGGACAAGTGCAAAGTCCTGCACCGAGGATGGAACAATCCCATGCACCAGTGCAGGCTGGGATCTGACTGGCTGGGCAGCAGCTCTGCAGAAAAGGATCTGGGGGTTACAGTGGACAATAAGATGAATAGGAGGCAACAGTGTGGCCTCGTTGCCAATAAGGCTAACAGTATACTGGGCTGCACTGGTAGGTGTGTTGCCAGCAGGTCAAGGGAAGTGATTATTCCCCTCTACTCAGCACTGGGGTGGCCACATCTGGAGTACTGCATTCAGTTTTGCCCCCTCCCCACAGCCCCACTACAGAAAGGATGTGAACAAATTGAAGGGAGGGTGGAAGGTGGAGAAATGGTGAGGGGGCTGGAGGACATGAATTATGACGAGAGGCTGAGGGAGCTGGGTTTATTTAGTCTAGGGAAGAGGAGACTGAGAGGGGACTTACTAGTAACCTCCAACTACCTGAAGGGGAGTTCAAAAGAGGATGGAGCTGGGCTGTTCTCAGTGGTGGCCGATGACAGAACAAGGAGCAATGGTCTCAAGTTGCAGCAAGGGGAGTTTATGTTAGATATTAGGAAGAATTTTCTCACTACAAAGGTAATAAAACACTAGAACAGGTTACTCAGAGAGGTGGTGGGATCTCCATCCTTGGAGGCTTTTAAGACCCAGCTAGCAAAGCTTTTGCTAGGATGATCTAATTGGGATAGTTTAGATGACCTCCTGAGGTGCCTTCCAACTCCAACCCTAACTTTCTATGATTCTACAATTTTATGACTCTCCCCCACCCCCTGGGTCAGAGGGTTATTTCCTGCATCTGGTCCCATCCTGACCTCCCAGCGTCCCGGTCAGCCCTGGGACTTCAGCTGCATGGAGTGGCTGTGCAGGGTGCTGAGCTTGGCTGAGACAGTAGTGGTGGTGATCAGGTCCCTCTTTCCAACCCCTAGTTCCCACCTGGCCCCATTGGGTGTCCCTCACTGGCCCTGAGGCTCTGGCTGGTGAAAGCAGCTGTACAGTGTGCCAGGCTCAGAAAGGAATTTTTTTTTCATGAAAATTTTTCATGTTCCAAGCCAAGTCAGCCAAATCAATTCCAATTCCATAAGCCAGTCAAGAACCATAAGTGGCCATACTACCGTCAAACATCCTCCACCCCACCTGGGGTTTCAGATATTTCCAAATCCTTTGGCAGGCATCCTACGGGCAGGCCCAAGCCCAGAGACTTGGGATCTGCATGCCCTCGAGTTTCAGTTGCCCTCAGCCATAAGGCAGCAGGAACAAGCTAGGGAGGAGTCTCCCATTTCCATAAAGTGGGCATAAAGCCAAGATCTTCCCACTGGAAGTGAAAGTGGGAGGTTAAGTATAAGTTACCTCTGTGGGTACTACCCCGTGCCAGGACAGCGGTTTTCCCCGGGTACACCTAGGAAAACCACCTCGGACATCACAGTGACAGTCTCAGCAAGGAACAGGGAGGAATGGGCAGTAGGGGCCCATCATTTTGTTTCGATGTCCATTTCGCCTTTTTAAAGGGACAATGTTTCTTTTTGTCATTTCACCGCATTTCGTTTTGAAGCACTGTTCCATTTCATTTCCTGAAAACTGTTTCACTGTTTTGACATGTTTCACCTATAGGCTATAATGGGAAATCATGAAAATGCCTAAAACTTTGTCATTTCTTGCCTGATTCAGATGAGAATTGCAGGGATGGTAGTCCTTTTGGAGGGCATGAAACCTGCCATGTTTCAAGGACATAGGTGCAGAGATTTCTCAGAAACAGCACCTCAAACTGCAAAAAGCAAAACTCGTGACATTTTCCAGCAGTGGCAGCTAGGCCTGTGCAAGTTGGCAGTGATCCAATCTGGGTTCGGATCCAGCCACTTCGGATGGCTGTGATCCAGTCCAGAGCTCTGGACTGGGTTTCTGCCTCGATCCAGTTGAAGCGACTCTGAAGCGTCGGAGCCATCTCGAAAATCTGGCTATAGGGTGTAATGGGGGAATCAATTAAATATCTATAACTTTGTTAATTTGGATGACACTTTCAGAGATCGTAGCCTCTGCTGAGATCATAAAATCTGCCACGTTTCAAGAGTATTGGTGCAGGGGTTTGAGGGGAACTGTACCCCAAATTCTTGAATGCCAAACTCATGTCACAGCTGTATGTTACACCACAGGGGGGTGAAAACTGCAGAGGTGGTGGCCCCTGGTGAGGCCAAAGTCTACCAAGTTTCCAGGAGATGGGTGCAGGGATTTGGGGGAAACTGCCCCTCAAGCTGTGGATAAGCAAAACTCATGCCATGGGTGACACTGTGTGTTAAGATGCAACAGGTGACAGCTGCAGGGATAGTGGCTCCTGCTGTGGCCGCGACACCTGCCAGCTGTTGAAGAGATCGGTGCAGGGGGTCCTGGGGCCCTGCACCTTTAGCTATGGACAGACAAAACTCGTGCCATGGGCACTTGTGGGACTGACTATGTCCATCTTGAGGCAGTTGATTGTCTGTATTGATTATTTCCGCTCCTTAGTCTGGTTTTGTAGGTGCTAATTGATGGTAATTAACTGGCTACATTAACTAGGTCCTGTGTATTGAGCTGGTCCCTGAGTGAATCATGATTGATTGGTAACTGGTAACACCGTAGCTTAGCAGCCAGGCATGCAGTAGTGTCTCCCACCCCCAAGATAGGGGAATACTGTATGTTCAATAGAGGATGCCTCCAACAGTCATATTCTATGGCTGTTTCACAGGGCGCAGGGTCCTAGGGGTGGCCGTGAATTCCCCTAGCACTTCCTACCGTGTCAAGGTGGTATTAAAAGCACCCTCACAATCTCGCCTGCCACGTCTTTGATGTTAATAATGTTTAAGGGAAGCTGCCCTTAGTACTCTCTGACACGGTGCCCTGATGTCTCCCAGTCTGTGTTCTTATGCGCTATGCGTGGCTGCAACCACCCCTGTAGCACGCCCCAAGCCCCACAGATGTACCGAACGTTGTCTGGTCAACTCCACACTCCGCACACCATGGGCACTCTCTGGCTTGTCTCACAGCCTGCACCCACGGGTGCTCTCTGGCTTGTCTCGCAACTGCCTGCACTGGGGCTTCTCGCAACTGCCCGCATTGGGGCTGGGTTCAATGCACCCCAAATGCGGTGCCCTCTCTGGCACCGGGGCCCCCACGCTACCGTGGAGCCCTTATGAGGCTTTCTCCAACCCCTTATAGCCTCACCTGGTCCTCCAGTCTAACAACAACAACAACAAACAGTAACACAAGCCCCCGAGCTATAACATAAAACTAAACCGTCCAGTCAGAACAACATTCAATCCCTACCGGGAAATACTCCAACCCATGGCAGCGACCAGGGGATGCTCATGCAGTCAGGCATCTCCTCTCTCTCTACACTGGCCAAGCTCCCCCTTCCTTGGCCACCAGAGGGGAACTGCTCTCCTGGCCTCATGCCTGGGCTTAAGAAGGGCCAAGCCCTGCCCCTTCCTGTCAGCTAGTTTTCACTGGTTGTCCTAGCAACCAGCACCTGTGCCGCCCTGGTGACTGGCAGCTGAGCCTCCCCCTTCTCGCCACTAGGGGTCTCTCCTGAGCCGTTTCTGCTTTCAGGCGCAGGACACCTCAGTGCTCTGCGACAGGCTGCTAGAAAAAGGGGGCTATTGGGCACTGGGCTGTCCTAATAGTCCAGAGATGGATGGTGAAGTTCCAGCTTTACCCCTGGTTCAAAGCGAGCTAACTGTTATAATAACTCTACAGTATGCAGACCATCTATCTCTTCTCCTTTTCCATATTTAATAAGTTGGCACCAGATTTGCTCTCTCCGGGATTCTGACTTTCTGTTAACTTACTGAGAGCTTTCCTTTTTTTCTCCCTTTTTTTGTCCCCTTTGGGCCATAATTACTAGAGGTGATGGCTGAGACTTTTCTTTCCCTTTCTAATAAACTTCGTTACTGCACTGCATACGCAGCACTGCATTATGAATGGTCTCCCAGTCTGACCCTGAGTCATACAGCAGTGAGAGCTTGCTTTTCATTTCCCTGTTGAGTACTCCAAGCACAGGTTTGCTGCCGGTAGCTCTTGCTTGACCAATCTCATTTTCTTCTACGACCAGGTGACCTATCACCTGGACAAGGCAGAAGAGATAGATGTCATATATCTTGACTTCAAAAAAGCCTTCAGTCTGGTATCCCATGATCACCTCTTGGCCAAACTGGCTAATTGTGGCCTTGGATCCACCACAACCTGCCCCCTGGGAAATTGGCTCCATGGCCAGACCTGGAGGGTAGTAATTGATGGAAGTCAATCATCGTGGTGCCCTGTGACCAGTGGGATCCCCCAAGGCTCTGTCTTTGGACCCATATTGTTCAACCTCTTCATTAATGATGTGGACATTGGAGTCAGGAGCGGACTGGCCAAGCTCACCAATGATACCAAACTTGGGGCAAAGCATCCACGCCAGAAGACAGGTGGGTGATCCAGGCTGACCTGGACAGGCTCAGCAAATGGGTTGACAAGAACCTGATGGTGTTTAACACCGAAAAATGCAAGGCTCTCTTCCTTGGGAAGAAAAACCTGCAGCACCCTTATAGTCTCGGCAGTGCTATGCTGGCTAGCACCATGGAAGAAAGACACTAGAGGGTCATTATTGACCACAAGATGAACATGAGCCTGCAATGCGATGCTGCAGCTAGTAAAGTGACCAAAATGCTGGCTTGAATCCATAGATGCTTCTCGAGCAAATCCCGGGACATCATTCTCCCTTTGTACTCGGCTTTGGTGAGGCCACAGTTGGAGTACTGCATCCAGTTTTGGGCTCCACAATTCAAAAAGGATGTGGAGAAGCTTGAGAGAGTCCAGAGGAGAGCCACGTGCATGATCAGAGGTCAGGAGAACAGACCTTACGACGACAGGCTGAGAGCAATGGGGCTCTTTAGCCTGGAAAAGCGCAGGCTCAGGGGTGATCTGATGGCCACCTACAAGTTTATCGGGGTGACCACCAGGATCTGGGGGAACGTCTGTTCACCAGAGCGCCCCAAGGGATGACGAGGTCGAATGGTCACAAACTCCTGCAAAATCATTTCAGGCTGGACATAAGGAAGAATTTCTTTACTGTCCGAGCCCCCAAGGTCTGGAACAGCCTGCCATTGGAGGTGGTTCAAGCAGCTATATTGAACACCTTCAAGAGCAAATTGGATGCTTATCTTGCTGGGATCCTATGACCCCAGCTGGCTTCCTGCCCTTCGGGTGGGGGGCTGGACTCAATGATCTTCCGAGGTCCCCTCCAGCCCTAATGTCTGTGAATCTGTAAAGGTGTTTGAACAATGAGTTAGCATCCCTCATATCTTGTGCCTGATGGGATGTGGTTAAATTGACCCTCCAGCTGAAAGGCCAGCCACAACTTAGTTCTAAATATCACTGCATTTTCACCTGGATACTGCACATGCCTGACCACCATGGACAGCATCCCATCATTTCCCAGAAATATTCTTGTAACATCCCTCAGGATGGCTGTTACACTTTCTTTTCACCCTTAAAAACCTTTTCAGACAGTAAGGTATTATGTTCTCTTAAGGCCACCTTTATTATTTTTATCACATTTCTTGCTGTCAGATGATTTAGGGAATATAACCAGTTCCAAAAAGTATGCCCATTTAAGGGTCCCAATTTTTTAGAATTAACAATTGCCTCCTGTTCAGATATGAGTTAGGTAATAAGGGTGGACTTTGGACAAGAGGCCTTTTCAACAATAAGATCCTTGACAAACATCATTTAACACTTGCAAATCTCTTGTTAAGAAGGCATACAGGGAGGGGGAGTTTCACCCCAACAATCATTTTCATAATCATGATGGGGAGAATTTGAGCCTGGGCTGTTGTCATCCCACTCCTCCAGTTCATTCTCACTAGACATGCCCTTCTCTAGGCATCCTCTTTGTATTGCTGTCCCTATTCCTCCTGACACTTTCAAGCTAGCTTCTATCTGCCATATCTTCTGGCTACAACCTGGATACCTATCTTCTGGTGGCATTGATTATGATCAGACCCAAATCTATTTTGATAATCTTTTTAAACTGCCCGCACTGCACTTTGGGCATCCAGTGCTTTCTGTTTCCACAATGCCATTTTTGTTATTTGCTTCCTCCACTTGGTCTTTTAATTTTTTCACCTGCTTTTCTAATTTTGCCATCTCCACTGTATCCTTTAAAGATGTCCCATGCAAGCTTTTATTTGATCCTGGAGAGAACTGCATCCTATTGCAGCTTCTCAGATTCTCCTTTCAATATCATTAAATATCAGCTGATCATTAAATATCAGATTCTCGGATTCTCCTTTCAATATCTTTTATTTATCCAGAGTTTATGCCCAGAGAGGATATGACAGGACCACTGATCACAACATTTTACAAACCCATCTGGTCCACAGAATATATCCTCACTCCAAAAACCTGGAGCTATTGTTCTTATCACCCGCTTTTCCAGCTCTGATAGCGCTTCTCTCACGAAGCCTCTCATATCAAGTCAAGGCAAAAGTGGGAAAGCTCCTGAATTCCAATGAATTTGAAATTAATCTGTACTCCCTGCCTTGCAAAACCAGTTTAGCAAGTTTAAGAGACTGAGCCTCCAAACTCCTGGAACAGATTTCACCGTCCTCAAAAGCTCTACATTCAAGCAGCCTCCAAATTCTAAGTACACTATTCAACAACATTTCCAAGTGCTGTGCAAAATAGTCCCTTAGTCCAAGCAAATTCAATAGTCCCACCCAGGGATACCAAAATCTGTTACCACATTTAATATTATATTTTAGGCATTGGCACTGAATTCATAAATGTTTGAACAAGAATAGTCCATTGTCTGAAGAGAGAATTTATGGAGTACAACAATTCTCAACTTCAAGCTTACAACAAAGAACAACAGAAAACTTCACCTAAGCTAAGAGACAGTCCAGGAAGTCACAGTGACAATACACACACTTGCCTCCCCTTCTCAGAGGCATTTGTGCTGGTGCATGAATCCCAGCCCTGGAGCATTCACAGCAGCAGCTGCCAACAGCGCCCGGGGAGGGTCCGAGCCCAAAAGGTGACAGTCCCAACATGAATCAAAGGGGGCAAGAGTTCTCATAAGCCCCCCTGGCTCACCAAAGGCATTCAGGAATGTCTGAAAGCTAAAAAGGAGGTGTACATCCAGTGGAAAGAAGGAGCTATCACCAAGAAGAATTATACCTCCATTGTTTGGGACTGTAGTGGGGCTGTTAGGAAGGCCAAGGTGGAGACGGAACTAGGATTAGTGACCAAGATCAAAGATAACAAGAAATACTTTTTTAAATACATAGGGAGTAAAAAGAAGGCACTGGGTAATGTGAGGCGCCTGCAGGACATGCTTGGCAATCTGGTGGTTGCACCAGATGAGAAAGCAGACCTCTTTTACAAATTCTTTGCCTCCATTTCTCTGAGCAGGGACCAGGACATCCCCCCACTGGGATTCCAGATGGACTTGGGAGAGGCACCACCACGTCTAGGGTCAGGGAGGAACTAATTAGGGAACTTCTGGGGCTGGACGTGTTTAAATTAGCAGATCCTGATGATCTCCACCCCAGAGTGCTGAGGGAATTGGCAGGGGTCATTGCAGGACCCCTAGCATGCCTTTACAAGCACTTGTGGTGCTCTGGCCAGATGTCAGAGGACTGGAAAAAGGCCAATGTGGTCCCCATTTTCAAAAAAGGGAGGAAGGAGGACAAAGATAACTATAGGCCCATTAGTCTTACCTCAGTCCTGGGGAAGCTCTTTGAGAAAATTATCCAGGAGCACATCTGCAAGGGACCAGCAGTGGAGATTATTCTCAGGGGCAACCAACATGGGTTCATTAGGAGCAGATCCTGTCAAACCAACCTGGCTGCATTTTATGATCAGGTCACAAAATCCCTGGATGCAGGTGTCGCAGTGGACATAGTCTTTCTGGAACTTAGGAAGGCCTTTGACACTGTTTCTAACCCCATTCTCATTAAAAAATTAGGCAACTGTGGCACTGATACCTACACAGTCAGATGGGTCACAAATTGGCTAGAGGGCTGCACCCAGAGAGTGGTGGTGGATGGGTCTTTTTTGACCTGGAGGAATGTGGGTGGTGGAGTCCCCCAGGGTTCGGTCTTTGGGCCCATACTATTCAACATCTTTATCAGCGACGTGGACAAGGGGGTGAAAAGCACCTTGTTCAAATTCATGGATGACACTAAGGTGTGGGGAGAAGTGGGCACGCTAGAAGGGAGGGACAGGCTACAACTAGATCTGGACAGGTTACAGCGGTGGGCAGATGAGAATAAGATGGAATTCAATACTGACAAGTGCAAGGTACTTCACCTAGGGAGAAAACAGCAGCACCATGCCCTGCCCCAGACTGCCTGCCCCTGGTGGCACAGCTGTAGAGCAGGAGGGGCAAGAGAAGCAGGCTCCAAACCCATGACCTGGTGTCACAGGTCCTACTGGGAAGAGTGGGGTGAGGGAGGTCAGGCAATAAGGCTGGATGTGATGGGGCTGGAAGGTCTGGGGGCTGGGAAACAGCAAGGAAGCAGAGGGGCCCAAAGAGCAGGCTGCCCTAGGAGAAGGGGGGGCAGGGAAGAGCACAGAGGGCAGGGCCCAGGGGTCTCTGCTCTAGGATCTGGTTTGCTTGGTTTACTGCTAACAGCAGATTGGTGCCTTCACCCTCCCCATCCCAGGCTGGGCTGCTCTGCTCCCCAGACTTATGGAAACAGACCTGCAGCCAGGAAAGCCCCACAGCCAGCTCCTCCCTTCACAGAGCCCAGCCGAGGGAAGGGACGTGCATCAGGCCTCGGCTCACTGGGTGGGGGAGGGAAGGGGAAAGGGCAGTGGGGAGCACTGACAAGGAGAACTAAGCATGGGAGAACAGGGACCATTGCTAATGAATCTGAGGCCACTGATGGGGGAGGGGGCATTTTCCCACTCATTGCTATCTCCCTCCGGGCTCAGCTGCACCAAAGACGAGTCCCAGGTACACCCTGCTTTAGGGTCTGCACTAGAGAAACTGCATAGGGCTAACAACACCCTGTGCAGACAGGGCCTGGGACACTGCTAGGACTGGGGCCCTCTGCCCCACAGAGTACTGCATAATCCCATGCCCATGGGCCCCGGTTGCTGCACAGTCCAGTCTCCAATTTGCCAGATGCTGCACATATAGATGGGAGTTTTGAAACACATCTGAGTGATTTAGGAGCCCCAATGGCTTCCAATAGGATGTGAGCTCCTGAGCCACTTGGGGCCTTTTGAAACCCAGCCCTAGGAAACAGCAGGAAACTCCCCCCAGCACTTGTGGAAGAGCAGGCTGGGGAGGATGAGCAGCCTGGGAGGGCAGAGCTGTTCAGAGCACCAATGTGAACAAATCTTCCCCTCTGTTCTGTGCTCCAAACCTGCTGTGGCATTTGCCCACTAGAGGAAATCGGCTTCTGCTCCCACCCAACAACCAGGCTGAAAAACAGAGACAACTCCAGCCTGAGCTGTCTTCCCAGATTTGTCCCCTAATGTGAGCTGCACAGACCCCTACAGCAATGTGCAGACACCCCCAACATATACACTGGCTGACATTCCCAGGGAGGATGTATGATCTCCACCACTCCTGACTTTCAACAACCTGCCAAAGGCAGAACCAGATCAAGGCTGGGGTATCCCAGCAGGGTAAGAGATCTCAGTCTCCAATCTGCTACAGACTGGCCCAGGGCAGGCCCTCCCTATGGTGAGCCTGGATCCAGGCTCAACTGACCCACATGGGGTGGTGACAGCTCTGCTTGGCTGAGTGTGTGCATGCACGTAAGGACTGGGACATGCTAGGTTTCCCTGCAGGGCCTCTTCCATTCATGACAGTAACAGTCCTCCTCCATGCAACAGAGCTGACCTGGGCCACCAAAGTCCCTGTAAGATCTGTGGCACTGACCCTCCCAAACCTAGGCACATGTCTCTCAGTCCCAAGTGAAAGCAGCTGCTTGACCTCAGCTCTGCATGGGCCAGGATGGGACTGCACCATCCTAGGCACAGAACAGCTGCAGGGACCCAGTCATTCTGGGTCACATAGGTGACACATAGGGAGGGGCACAGGGGTCGCACATGCCCCCCTGAGATTGGCTACTGCTGCCACCGCCGACATCTACAGGCATTCCCTGCTTGCCATTCGCCACCCCCACCTCCACTGCTGCCACTGCCTCTGCCACTTGTAACAGGTCGCCCTTCCTAGTACTCTGCACCTTACATGGGCAACCTTGGATCCTCCTTTGGGGTGCTTATGTCCTGCCCTATACTTTCCTGCCACGTCTTGATGGAAATTAGGATGATGTTCTTGCGAGCGGGAGGCTGCCTATTGTATTGGATATGTTGGGGCCTTTCCCCAATGTGGGACTGACCCTGATTTTCTCTAGCTAGGCCTCCCCATCTAAACCCACTAAACAAGGTTTGACTTCAAGGCTTTAGCCTCTTCCACTGTCTTGAGGCCCAGGGCCCCTTTTCCTGCTCCAATCTGGAGCCTGGTCCAGAGGGCCCAGGTGCCAACCCCACAGCTGGAGGGTCGCAAGCCCAAAACCAGGGGATGACCCTGAGCCTGCCGCCTCCCAGGCCACAAAAAAACCCAAGACCAGAATAACGCTGCACCACAGGCAAACCGGAGCTCCCCGGCTTTTAAGATTGCACCTTGCTGGCACTGGCAGGTTTGCACCCCCTCTCTGGGGCTTCTCGCTGCCCCCTCTCCAGGGCTGGGGTTCCCACAATGCTGAGGGTCCCCTATGAGGCTTCCTTCTGTTAGAAATATTATTAAAAATGCATTATCAATAGTGTTGTTAGAACGAACAGCACAGCTGCCAGCTCTCCCTGGTGGAAGAAGGAGGGGGTTGGAGGAGTTGGAGGAGTTGCTACTAAGGGCTCTTTGTATTAAGATATCACTCTCTCTTTGTTCTGCAAATTTACTATCTCTTTGTTACACTAAATCACACTTCCTTTCATGCCCCCTACACTTCTCAGGCAAGATAAGAGTAATTGCCATCTTGTCCTTGGGTTTGAACTTTTTGTAACCTGAAGTACTTTCTGAGCAAGCGCAATTAGCTAATACATATAAGCCTATCTGCCCCGCATACTTAAGTAGTTAATTATAATGCACATACGATGGATGACGTGACGTCATTTCGTATATGTTTGTATGAACCGGAAATGAGTTGTAAGAGTTTCTGCTTCTGTACACGTGCTCAGGAGAGAGGGGATAAAAGCCTGCTGAGAAGTGTTCCCCGCGGGCAGAGAGTGTGGTCTTTTGTCTTCTCTCTCTGACCCTATTTGCAAATATATACCTTTTGTGTTACCAACAATGTGTGCCTAAAGGATTATTATTATTCATGAGCCTCCAAAGAAACGAACCGTGATTTTTACATCACTCCAACCCCTAATAGCCTCATCCAAGCCTCCGGTTTAACAGCAAACAAAACATCAGCCCCTGGGCTATAACATAACTTCAAACCGTCCAGCTAAAATCTCATTCACGCCCCCAGGGTTGCCCCATCCCTTACCAGCCTTCCCAGCTGCTCGTATAGTTTAGGCTTCTTCCTTTTACTCACTCTGGCAGAGCTCCTTCCCCCCTTGGCTGCCAGCAGCGAACTCCCTGCCTGGACTCAGTCCTGGGGTTTAAATGAGAGCCAGGCCCTGCCCCTTCTGGTCAGCTGACCGCTAGCAGGTGTGGGTCACTGACTCCCTCCGGTTGTCCTAGCAACTGGCATCTGAGCGGTAATTCCAGCTCTACAAATAGCGGGCACCTTCATGCCCTGCTACACACCTCCCCCCTTAAGATTCAGACTCACCAGGCCAGGTCTTGATCTTTCGCCACCACACGTCCTTTGTCTCCGTTCCCTCAGGTCCGGGCTCGTGTTCTTCGACCACTCAGATACGTAGAGGCAGAGGTTTTAAGGCTCCTCCTGTTCACCTTGTCCCCACAGTGCACCGTGTGGGATTTTATGGGATTTGCCCCACCACGGGCAGTCCCTCCACACTAGCCAACGTTGGTAAACAAAGCTGCCGTCTTTCCAGAGATTGTAGTTTCCACCTTTGGGCCACTCACCAGCTTCTCTGTGGAGCTCTCGGGGGCGCTCCTTCCCCTTCTGGCCCCTTTCTTATCCTGTCGTCTGACTAGTGGGTTGGGACCCGTCTTTAACCCCTTCCACCCAGTCCTCTGGGCCCAGAAAGTTCTTGCCCTAAAGGGGCGGGTCCGCTGTCTAGTGACAGGGCTAGGGTTCCCTGTTGTACCCCCACCCCTCTACTCTTTTGTCTGGGGTATTCCTTTCTCCTATGCACCCTCCTCCTCTCCGTACTGTCTTGACAAAAAATCTGCACTTACATTTGTTTTCCCAGGACAATGCTCCACCTCAGAGCTGTAGGGTTGAAGACTGAGGGCCCGTCTCATTAACCTCGTGTTATCAGTTTTCATATTCTGTAGCCATCCTAGCGGAGTGTGGTCTGTGATTAATGTAAACTTCCGACCTAATAGATAATATTGAAGCGTTTCTATGGCCCATTTGATAGCCAAACCTTCTTTTTCTATGGTAGCATAATTTCTTTCCGGAGGGTGTAGCTTCCTACTGATATATGCTATCAGACGTTCTTCTCCTTCCACCCTTTGGGCCAATACCACCCCGATAGCCCAGTTGGATGCATCGGTCAGCACCACAAATGGTTTAGTGAAGTCTGGCGTATATAGCAGTGGCTGTGTACACAGTAGCTCCCTCACTTTTTGAAATGCCACTTTCGCTTCTGGTGTCCATCTCACTTTGTTTGGGGCCACTGCCTTTACCATTTCAGTTTACGGTACCACTAACTCTGCGAGGTGAGGGATGAATTTCCTATAATAATTTGCCATTCCCACAAAGGCCCTCACTTGCCTCTTTGTTCGTGGTGTTTGGTATTCCCTTATGGCCTCCACCTTATTCACCAACTGTCTTACTTTCCCACTTCCTACCTGGAACCTCAGGCACTGTGTCTCTTCTTTTCCAGTTGTGCACTTCTTTGGGCTGGCGGTCAACCCCACCTGCCTTAAGTCCTGCAATACCGCCCACACTGCTGTTAAGTGCCCGGGCCAATCTGCGGTATACACAATAATATCATCTATATACGCCACAGCATATCCCCTATGCAGAGGCAGGACTCTGTCCATCAGCCACTGAAATGTTGCAGCAGGCCCATGTAATCCGAATGGCATATGTCTGAAATGAAATAGGCCCCATGGGGTGGCAAATGCGGTCTTTCCTTGGTCCTCGGGTGCTAAGGGGACCTGCCAGTAGCCTTTTGTTAGATCTAACCTGGAGATATAGCTGGCTTGCCCTACGTTCTCTACCATTTCGTCTACCCTCGGCATTGAGTACACATCGAACTTGGCTACCGCATTTACTTTTCAGAAGTCGATACAGAGCCTGATTTTTCCATCTGGCTTCAGCACGGCCACAATGGCTGCGCCACTCACTTCGGGACTCTTGTATTATGCCTCTCTCTAATATCATCCTGAGTTCCTCCTTTATCTGACCTTGGAGATGATGTGGGATTCACCTCCAGTTCTCATGAATCACCTGACCTGGAGGGGTCTTTTTCCAATGCATCACGCCTACAGCCTCCTCGGGGACCTCTTGGAACACATCTCCATATTCTCTCACTAATTCCCTTGCCTGCTGTCTCTGCTCTTCTGAGAGTCGGGGAGCCACTTCCACTTCGCTTCCCCCTTCCCTCTCCCTCCAAGATGATCGTAGGTCTGGTCCATCCGGTTGGAGGGCCACATACAGGCCCTCTCGTTCTTGCCATGGCTTCAGCATGTTAACATGGTATATCTGTTTTTTCTTCTGCTTGTTTGGCTAATATACCTCATAATTTACAGGCCCTGTTTGGCATGTTATTTCATAAGGGCCTTGCCATCACGCTAGTAATTTACTCTCCTGATCTGGCAAGAGAACCAATGCATGGTCTCCCAGTTTGAACTTCCTCTCACGAGCCCCTTGATTGTAATAGGTTGCTCGCCGCTCTTGGGCCTCCCTCAGATTTCCTAAGGCTTCCCTTCATGCTGAGTCCGGGTGTTCTCTCAGTTGTATCACATATTGAACTAGGTTCTGGTCTTTACTTTGTTGCTCTTCCCAGCTTTCTTTAACCAAATCAAGAATTCCTCTTGGTTGTCATCTGTATAATAGTTTGAAGGGGCAAAAGCCAGTTGAGGCCTGGGGCACCTCTCTTATTGCAAACAACAAGGGCGGTAGCATCTGGTCCCACTTCTACCACAAACTTTTTAGCATCTGTTTCAAGGTCCTGTTAAATTGCTCTAGTCCATCAGTTTGGGGGTGATATACCGTGGCCTTTAGATGTTTGATTCCCAGTGTTTTACTCACTCCCTCGAACACCCAAGATGTAAAGTTAGTCCTTTGGTCTGTCAGCAATTATTTAGGGAGCCCCCTCTGGTGAATATTTTCAATAATTCTTCTACCACCTTGGGTGTGGACACTGTCCACATAGATACAGCCTCTGGATACTTTGTCGCATAGTCCAGGAGGACCAAAATAAACTGGTGCCCGGCCCTGCTTTTTGGCAGTGGCCCCACAATATCCACAGCCACTCACTCAAAGGGGACTTCCACCAATGGTAGTGGTACTAATGGTGCTCTTGGAAGATGACTGGGGCTTACTTTTTGGCACACGGGACAGGACATGCAGTACTTGGCTACCTCCTGTATTAACCTGGGCCAAAGAAATCTTCCCCTAATGCAAGCCTCTGTCTTGCCTTGCCCCAGATGTCCACCCATAGGGACCTCATGTGCCACTTTCAGTAGGGCCTTTCAGTATTGCCAGGGCACCAGCAATTGTACCTCTTCCTCTTCCCCATGTTTGCCTCATTCAACTCTATATAGAAGATCATTCCTCACCTCAAATCCCGGGGTGGTCTGCATCAGCTCTGGTCTCAGCACTTCCCCATTCCACTGGGCTAGGAGTTCCTGGAAGGCAAATTGAAACCCTTCCTCTCTGCTCTGTTCCAGTCTGAAATGTTCATTCTCCCACAGATGTGCCACATCCACCTCCCGTTCTGGTTCTTCCTCTGATAGATGTAGCTCAGACTCCCCAGTGAATGCCTCTATTGTAGGCTCATCCCCAAGGACCACCTCGGCCCTTGCTATCTTGTACCATCTTTTCTCGGTTCCAAGTGGTCTCCAACTGGGGCCTTCTCCTGCCCTTGCATTTTCCTCGGAGGTTTCCCCCTAGTGGGTCTAGGGTAGCATTGCATGGTACCTCCATTCTTCCTCACCCCACTCAAACTATGTGCCTGAGCGATGACTGTCAGAAGCTCTGGCCAGTCACACCCCAGAATCACGGGATGCCCATGCCTGCTATGGGACAGGGAAATCTGGGTGAGGGGGATCCCCTACCCTCCATCAATGCTGACCTCGTGAAGAAACACCTTGAGAAGCTGGATACCTTCAAGTCAGCTGGCCCTGACAACCTGCACCCCAGGGTACTCAAGAAGCTGGCGAGCATCATAGCCCAGCCCCTGGCACGGGTCTTTGAAAACTCCTGGCGCTCTGGTGTAGTGCCCAAAGACTGGAAGAAGGCCAATGTGGTGCCGATCTTCAAGAAAGGGAGGAGAGTGGATCCGGCTAACTACAGGCCCATTAGCCTGACTTCTATCCTGGGGAAGATCTTAGAAAAGTTTATTAAGGAGGCCATCCTTGAGTGACTGGCCCAGGCTAACATTCTAAGGGACAGCCAGCATGGGTTTGTTGCGGGTAGGTCTTGTTTGACCAATCTCATTTCCTTCTATGACCAGGTGACCTATCACCTGGATGAAGGAGAAGAGATTGATGTCATATATCTTGACTTCAAAAAAGGTTTTGATCTGGTATCCCATGATCACCTCTTGGCCAAACTGCCCAGTTGTGGCCTTGGCTCCACCACGATCCGCTGGCTGGGAAATTGGCTTCGTGGTCGGACCCAGAGGGTTGTGATTGATGGCAGTCACTCATCGTGGTGCCCTGTGACCAGTGGGGTCCCTCAAGGCTCTGTTCTGGGACCCATACTGTTCAACATATTCATTAATGATGTGGACATTGGAGTCAGGAGTGGACTGGCCAAGTTCGCCGATGACACCAAACTTTGGGGCAAAGCATCCACGCCAGAAGATAGGCGGGTGATCCAGGCTGACCTGGACAAGCTCAGCAAATGGGCAGACGAGACCTTCATGGTGTTTAACACTGAAAAATGCAAGGTTCTCCACCTTGGGAGGAAAAACCTGCAGCACCCTTATAGGCTCGGCAGTGCTACGTTGGTTAGCACTACAGAAGAAAAAGACTTGGGGGTCATCATTGACCACAAGATGAACATGAGCCTCCAGTGCGATGCTGCGGCTAGTAAAGTGACCAAAATGCTGGCATGCATCCATAGATGCTTCTCAAGAAAATCTCAGGACGTCATTCTCCCCTTGTACTCGGCCTTGGTGAGGCCGCAGCTGGAGTACTGCGTCCAATTTTGGGCTCCACAATTCAAAAAGGATGTGGAGAAGCTTGAGAGAGTCCAGAGGAGAGCCATGCGCATGATCAGAGGTCAGGAAAACAGATCTTACGATGACAGGCTGAGAACCATGGGACTCTTTAGCCTGGAAAAGCGCAGGCTCAGGGGTGATCTGATGGCCACCTACAAGTTTATCAGGGGTGACCACCAGGATCTGGGGGAACGTCTGTTCACCAGAGCGCCCCAAGGGATGACGAGGTCGAACAGTCACAAACTCCTGCAAGACCGTTTCAGGCTGGACATAAGGAAGAATTTCTTTACTGTCCGAGCCCCCAAGGTCTGGAACAGTCTGCCAGCGGAGGTGGTTCAAGCGCCTACATTGAACACCTTCAAGAGTAAATTGGATGCTTATCTTGCTGAGATCCTATGACCCCAGCTGACTTCCTGCCCTTTGGGCAGGGGGCTGGACTCGATGATCTCCCGAGGTCCCTTCCAGCCCTAATGTCTATGAAATCTATGAAAAATGTCTATGAAATCATCGGCTAGGGTAAGTGTTCAACCACTCCAACCAGAATTCGGCGTACTTTCTCGCCTACTTGCAGAGTGACCCGCACTCAATCTTGTCTTTGTGCCACAAGCAACATTGGATAGTGAGCTTCCCCCTCTTCTCTTGGTAAGATGTCTCTCTGCACTATCATGTGTGATGAGCCAGAATCTAAAATTGCCCATATTGTCTGTCCCTCCAGCCTAATATCTACAGTCAGTGTGGGCCATTTCTCTTCTGGCTCTAGGTAAACCCTGACACAGTACCCACAAATGCCCAAGGAAGAAGCTTGTTTGTCAGTATGTCCCTTGCCATCTTCTGTAGCCATGCCTGTTGTCTTTCTGCTTGTTGCTGCAGACCCTGGACCACTTGGCACATGAGTTCCAACCCCAGTTGTTGTGTCTTTAAATCCAAGATGTGGGTCTATCCCATCTTTCCTGTCTTCTTCCTAGACCCAAGGGTTCTTTCTTGCATTTGGGTCACCCATCGTCTCAGGGTACACATTACCCTGAGAAACTTCCCGGCCAATACACCACCATAACAGATTGCCCTTCCCAGCACCATCTTCCTAGTACTCCATGACTTGTGTGGGAGTCCTTGGATCCTTCTTTGAGGTTCTTATGTCCCGCCCTATACTCACCTGCCACATCTTGATGGAAATTAGAATGATGTTCTTGCAAGCGGGAAGTTGCCTATTGCATTGGATATGTTGGGGCCTTTCCCCTTTGTGGGACTGACCCCTGTTCTCTAGCTAGACCTCCCCATCTAAACCTACTAAACAGGGTTTGACTTTGAGGCTCTAGCCTTTTCCACTGTCTCGAGGCCTGGGGCCCCTTTTCCTGCTCCAATCTGGAGCCTGGTCCAGAGGCCTGGGTGCCAACCCCACAGCTGGAGGGCAGCAAGCCCAAAACCAGGGGATGACCCCAAGCCTGCCACCTCCCAGGCCACAAAAAAACCCAAGACCAGAATAACGCTGCACCACAGGCACACCAGAGTTCCCCAGCTTTTAAGATCGCACCTGGCTGGCGCCAGCGGGTTTCTGCCTCTCTGGGGCTTCTCACTGCCCCTTCTCTGGGGTTGGGGTTCCCACAATGCTGAGGGTCCCCTATGAGGTGATGTCAAACTAGGAGGGTGTGGGCAGTGGAGTCCCCCAGGGCTCAGTCTTCTCTGTGATGGAGCCAGAACCCTGGGAGATGAGCAAGGGCATGTAGGACTTTGGGTCCTGAGAGTGGATCCAGCTCCTCTCTCCCTTGGACAGAATCTCACAGTTCTGGTGGACAAGGTTCAGAACCTTGTTCCTCACCACAATGACCCTAGAAAGTAACCAGCTGCCCCTTGCCCTCTTCCCCCTACCTGCCACTGTATTAGATAGAGAGGGAGGATGGTGCTAACACATCATTACCAGGAGGCTGAAGAGCCACCATCCAGGGCAGATGCACCAGGATCTGTTGGTCAGTGTTTCTCCAGAGCAAATTCTCTGGGGGCTCTGGGGAATGTCCTGTCTTCTGTATGCCCAGGCAGTGACATTGTGATTCTGCCTGTTAGTGCTTGTGAGAGTGTGTGTAACAGGGAACCCTAGCCCTGTTACTAAGAGGGCTGCCCCTTTAAGGCCCCTTTAAGGCCCAGGGCTACAGGAACCAGAAGCACCAGGAGGGTAGGAGTTAATAGCCCAACGACCCAGGCTGGTCAGCTGACCAGAAGAAGGCAGGGCCCTGAGCCCATATAAGCCCCAGGGCTGGGGCTAGGGAGTCAGTTCTCTGGCAGCAGCCAGGAGGGAAGGAGCTCTGACAGAAGAAGCTAACTGGAGATGCCTGACTGCCTGCTCTGCTTCTGGTAGGAGAGGGGCTATAGGAGCTCATAGGTACTGGTGGTGGGAGGAGGCCCAGTAAATTGAGAGAGAAGCTTGTCTTCTAAAAGAGGTTAGAGTGTGGCTTATAGGACTTTTATTATGTTATACCCCAGGGGCTCGTTCATGTTATTGTTTGTCCAGTGGACTGAGCTGAGGCTATCTGGGAGGAGGCCTCAGTGGGGCACACTATTGTGCAAAGCCCCAGTGCTGGGGGGGATGCAAAAACAGGGGTGATTAGACCCCAGCACCAGGGGGGCATAGGTCAACATTTATATCATCTGTGAGGCATGGGCCACCATGTAGGGAAGGTTTGGAGCAGTGGATAGTGACCCCTAGCATTGGGGTATTAAATGGGCAGCCTCCCACCTGAATAACATCATAATTATTATTCCATCAAGGCATGGCAGATGAGATAGGTGGGCAGGCAGCCCGGAGACAGAGGGTCAGGCCTCTGTTAGACAGGCACAGGGATGGACCCTTGTCAGTGTGTTGGGGCAGAGCAGGAAGCAAATGTACCTGAGAAGACAGGACCAGGAATCTCTGAGGAAGCATCAGCTGCATGTCACTGGGCTCTGGCAAGTCCTGAAATAACCGGAAACCAGAGGTCGCACAATCCACAGGGCACTTCAGTGAACAAAACATTGCATAACTTACCCTGTTCTGCCAAGGGTCCCGGGAAAAAAAGGTGGAGAGAGAAAATGAAGAGATGAATAAGAAGAGAGAAGTGGAACTGAGGACGGTGACAGCGACAGCAGCAGCGGGTCCTCCAGTGGGAGCTGGAGCAATAGTAACGTGGATGGGGGATGAACTATGTGACCCCGCAAGCAGGGTGGGGATGAAAGGGTTGCCTGGTCCACAAGACCAGAAATTGCTCGTGTGTGTAGCATGCAATGCGGATATTGTAATGGGTTCAGATGGCCGGCAGGCCTTCATGCGAGTGCGGTTTTTGTAATGGGTGAAGACTTTCTTTGTGGAGTGATACTTGGAGTGTGTGTACAAAAAAGAAATAAATCTACCAGCATCCCATAATATGGGGGGGAGGGGGGAACAGTCCATAAAACCTGTGAAACTTGAGTCCTCCACAAATAATTGAGCAACAATGAGCTTGATAGAGAGGCAGAGCACAGCAGTGTTGCAGAAGGCCACCTCTGTTTCTCCCCAAAAACTCTGCTGTGTGCCAATTTGGTTAGGATGGGCCCAGCTTTACCCGGTCTCTTTAGGTAACCTGAGCTGGATACATTCCTGAGGGAGAGGGGAAACCTGTTCCCTCTGCCTACGTGACTGGCATCACACCCCTGCGTGACGGGCTTGAGCTCCCTGGGGAGCTAGGATCTGCCAGTCTGCCCAGCAACCAGTGATGAATTTCAAATTGGTTGGCTGACAGCCAACAGGTGCTGGCCTCCATTGGACCAGGTAAATGAGGTCACAAGGGCTATAGAAGTTAAGGACCTCCCAGGAGGAGGGGGTAGCAGCCATGAGGAAGACTCGGAGAGAGAGAGAAGGGCTGGACCATCTGAAACTTGATCTCTCTCTCAAAACTCCTGATCAAGGAACGGCCTGCCTCCAGAGGGAATCCCCACCTCCCTCGGGATGATACTTGAGAGCAAGCTACCTGAGATCTAACTAGATATATAGCTGGCAGTAACTCAGATGCATGATCAAAGGCTACCCAGCCAGGGGAGTTTGCTCTATGGGATTCCTCTGATATTGCTCTACCCTGTACCCTACTCCAACCCTACCCCTTGCAACCAATAAAGTTTTCTTTTGTACCTAGCAGGGGAGACTTATTGGGAGTGGGTCTAGATTATGCCTTGGGGGTCTCCTTGTTTGGCTGACTAAGGGAGACCACTACTTGTGCTTCCGACTGAAGGAAGCATCCCAAGTTCTTGAAGTGAATCAAGTACCCTCAAGGGCTACTAGGCCTGTATTTCCCTGGGTGCACAGAGCCAGAATCAAGCCCATCCCTGGGTGGTGGCAGTTTTTACCCCAGGCTAGCAGGTGTGCTCCAGGAAGGGGGTTGGCCAGACGTGAGGCACCCCCTGGGAGGTACTCACAGCCTGGAAGGTGATTGGGTGCAGTGAGATGGGTGACTCAACACAGGAACACGCCCTACTGGCCTGCCACAAGCACCACCCCCTGGTGTCTGAGCAGGAGCAGAGAACCCCGCAGGGAGCTCTTGTCAATGTTCTGGGTTCTGGAAGCTGCCTAGACCTCTCCTCCCTCCTAGCCACGTGCTGCCACTGGGTCCCTTGGGCCTTCCCCTGCCTCTAACATCCCAAAGGTACAGGGAGGGAGATAGTGTGGGTGGGGAGGTCTGTGCCAGGATGGGGGAGCAGAGCTGGTGGGGTAATCCTAGGAGATGGGCTAGGGGGTGGAGGGTAGCACTGTCTGGGCTATGGTTAGGGATGTCAGAGTATGGTGGTGAGTAAGGACCCCCTGGGCTTGTAGTACCATATGGTAATACTACGGCTGCCATCAACCAGGGTTGCCAAACAGAGGACTTTTTTTAAGTGGGGGAAAAAGAAGTCTGTGAACTTTATATAGACACCAAACTCTTACGCAATGTTTTGTGTTAATCCCCTACACTTGAGCCCCACCTTTTTCACTGCCTTCCAAGGCCTCCAGAAATCATGTAAAACATCACGTAAAACAGGTCAGTAAAAATGTGTGTCAGTAAAAAAAAAAATAGTGTGGATGTCAGTAAAATGTTTATAAATGGTTGTCTACTTGAGCTGGCAACCCTGGTCAGTAGCCACGCTCCTTACTGAAAAAGTTGCCCCCACACTGGCTTCAATGAGAAATGTTGCCTGCGTTCAGACTGCAGGATTAGGACCCCTATCCCTAGCCAAGGTTACTGCCCTTGAGGGCATCACTCAGGTGCAAGAAGACAAAAAGGGACCATTAGCGGTAAAGGTCTGGACCCTTCCCCCCAATCCAGCCCCTTATGCAGAGATGGGGCAAATGTTAGAGCTGGCCCTGCCTAGACATCCAAACACCTCTGCAATCACATTGGCCAGCTCCCTCAGCACCCTTGGATGCATCCCATCCATCTCTATGGACTTATACATGTCCAGCTTTTCTAAATAGTCCCTAACCTGTTCTTTCATCACTGAGAGGTGCTCACCTCCTCCCCAAATTGTGCTGCTCAGTGCAGTAGCCTGGCAGCTGACCTTGCCTATGGAGACTGAGGTGAAAAAAGCATTGAGCACTTCAGCCTTTGCTGCACCTTCTGTCACAAGGTTGCCTCCTCCATTCAGTAAAGAACCCACACTTTCCGTGATCTTCTTCACATTGCTGACACACTTGTTGAAACGCTTCTTGTTACCCTTCACATCCCTTACTAGCTGCAACTCCAGTTGCACTTTGGCCTTCCTGACTTCAACGCTGTATGCACAATCAATGCTCTTATACTCCTCCCTAGTTGTTTGTCCAAGCTTCCACTTCTTGTAAGCTTCCTTTTTGTGTTTAAGCTCTCCAAAGAGTTCTCTGTTAAGTCAAGCTGGTCTTCTGCCATACTTGCTAGTCTTCCTGCACATCAGGAAGGTTCATCCCTGTGTACTCAGTAAGGTTTCTTTAAAGTACAGCCAGCTTTCCTGGACTCTTTTCCCCCTCAGTCCAGCTTCCCAGGGGATCCTGCCCTGAGTGAGTTGGGGTCGACTTTTCTGAAGTCCAGGGTCCTTATTGTGCTGCTCTCCATGCTTCAGTTCCTCAGGATCCTGAACTCAATCATCTCGTCATCACTGCTGCCCAGCTGCCACCCATTTTTACATCCCCCACCAATTCTTCCTTGTTTGTGAGCAGATCAAGAAGAGCACAGCCCCTAGTTGGCTGCTCCATCACTTGCACCAGGAAGTTTCATAGATGTAGGGTCAAAAGGGACCTATGTAGATCATCAAGCCCGACCCCCTGCCCCGGGCAGAAGAGAATACTGGGCTCGTATGAACCCAGCTAGGTAACTGTCAAGCCTCCTCTTAAAGATCCCCAAGGAAGGAGCCAGCACCACTTCCCTTGGAAACTGGTTCCAGATCCTAGCTGCCCTGACTGTGAAATAGTGTCTTCTAATGTCCAGCCTGAACCTACTCTCAAACAACTTATGGCCATTATTCCTTGTTACTCCAGGAGGTGCACAGGTAAACAGGGTCTCTCCCATTCCCTGCTGGTCCCCCCTGGTAAATTTGTAAACAGCCACCAGGTCCCCTCTCAGCCTTTTCTTGTGAAGGCTAAACAGGTTCAGGTCCCACAGCCTCTCCTCGTAGGGTCTTCCCTGGTGTTCCTGGAACATACGAGTGGCCTCCTCTGGACCCTCTCCATGTTGGCCACATCCCTCCTGAAGTGCAGCGCCCAGAACTGGACGCAGTACTCCAACTGCGGCCTGATCAGTATTGCATAGAGGGAGATGATCACCTCCTTGGCCCTGCTTGTGATGCATCTGTGGATGCATGACAAGGTGTGGTTGGCTCTACTGACCACGTCCTCACACTGGCAGCCCATGTTCATCTTGGAATTGATAATGACTCCAAGATCTCTTTCTGCCACCGTGCTTTCGAGAAAGGAGTTCCCCAGCCTGTAGGTATGGTGCTGGTTCTTCCTCCTCCAGGTGCAGCATCTTTCACTTGTCAGTATTGAATCCCAACCTGTTCTCATTTGCCCACCCCTGTAACCTGTCCAGGTCCAGCTGTATCCTGTCTCTCACCCACGCTGTATCCTAGTGTGCCCACCTCACCACAATTCTTGATGTCATCAGCGAATTTGAACAGGCTGCTTTTCACCCCCTCATCCAAGTCACTAATAAAGAAATTGAACAGTGTGGGCCTGAGGAATGAGCCCTGGGGGACCCCACTGCCCACATTCCTCCATGCTGAATATGACCTATCCACCACCACTCTCTGGGTGTGGCCCTCCACCCAATTTGTGACCCATTTGACTGTGTAGGCATCAACACCACAGTCACCTAGCTTTTTAATGAGAATGGGGTGGGAGACCAGTGTCAGAGGCCTTTCTAAAGTCCAGAAAGACTACATCCAACGCAACACCTGTGTCCAAGGATTTTGTGACCTGATCGTAGAAGGCCACCACGTTGGTCTGACAGGATTTGCCCCTAATGAGCCCATGCTGGTTGCCCCTGAGCATCATTCCCCCTGCTGGCCCTTCCCAGCTGTGCTCCTGGATAATCTTCTCAAAGAGCTTCCCCAGGATTGAAGTAAGACTAATGGGCCTATAGTTGCCCGGGTCCTCCCTCCTCCCTTTTTTGAAATTGGGGACCACAATGGCCTTTTTCCAGTCATCTGGCATTTGGCCAGAGCACCACGAGTGCTTGTAAAGCCATGCCAGGGGCCCCTCACTAACCCCTGCAATTCCCTCAGCACCCTGGGGTGGAGAGCATCTGGACCTGCTGATTTGAACACGTCCAGCCCCGCCAGAAGTTCTCTAACTCAGGTCTTCCCTGACCCTAGGCCGGTTGGAGTCTCTCCTGAGTCCATCCTGAATCTGTTGGGGAGTCCCAGTCCCTGCACAAAAAAATGGAGGCAAAGAAATTGTTTAAAAGGTCTGCCTTTTCCTCTGGTGCAACCACCAGATTGCCAAGCGTATCCCACAGGGGCCCCATGTTACCTGGTGCTCTCTCCATACTCCCTATGTATTTAAAAAGGGACTTTTTGTTGTCCTTGATGCTAGCCCTAGTTCTGTGTCTGCCTTAGGTTTCCTAACAGCCCCCCTTACAAACCTGAGCGATGGAGGTATACTCCTCTTTGGTGATAGCCCCCCTTCCACTGGGTGTACGCCTTTGATGAGCCAGGGGGCTTTTAAGCACTCTTTCCCCCTTTGATTCTCATTGGGACTGTCACCCCATTGGCTTGGAGGATCGTCTCCTTAAGGAACGATCACTCATCTTGGACACCCAGTTCCCCTACCCTCCAGAACCCCAGTGCCTCTCCTACCAACCTCAAGTCATTGAAGTTGGCCCTGTTGAAATCAAGGGCTACTGCCTTGCTGCAGGCCCTTGACACCCTGCATTGGATGGTGAATCCCAGCAGGCAATGATCACTGTTACCCAGGTGGTCATGAACCTGAAGTCCCCTCACCAGATCATTGCCTGCGGCCAGGACCAGGTCCAGAAGGGCATTCCCCCTGGTGGGACTGTGCACCTCCTGGGTTAGGTGGAGGTCCTGTATCTCAGCAAGGAACTTTCGTGAGCAGTTTGACCTGGCTGACTGCTCCTCCCAGCAGATGTCCGGGTAATTTAGATCACCCATGACAACTACATCCCTTGTCTTAAATGCCTCCACAAGCTGGCCCGAGAATTCACGGTCCAGCTCTTCCCCTTGGTTGTGAGGTCTGTAGTAGACCCCCACCATTAAGTCCCTTTCCCCATGACCCCCTGTATTCTGACCCAGAGCACTTCAGCCTGCCCCTCCTCTGACCCCATCCTGTTAGTTGAGGACGTGTATTGCTCTTTGACGTAGAGCGCCACACCCCCACCTTTCCTCCGCACTCTAGCCTGCCTGTATAGTCTATAGCCCCTAATGATGACCGCCCAGTCGTGGGATGAATCCCACCAGGTTTCTGTGAGCTCTACCATGTCTGGTTTTGTACTAGCTATCCAGAGGGTGAGCTCCTCCTGCTTATTTCCTATGCTATGAGCATTAGTGTAGAGGCATTTAAGGCCTTGTATTGGTGCCTGCACCACCCCCTGATTCTTAGGACTATCCGGACCCCCATCACTTACCTGGGTACTCCTTGTTGTCCCCAACACTCTCCAAAAACTTCCTAGATGTCCTATGCACTACCATATCGCCCTCCCAACAGATGTCAAGGTGATTAAAGAACCAAGACCTGTGTTCTGAAAACTTTCCTTAGCTGTTTGAAGAAAGTCTCATCCATCTAATCCTTCTGGTCTGGTGACTTATAGCTGACACCCACCATGACATCACCTCTATTCCTCTCCCCTCTTACCTTAACCCAGAGACTTCCAACAGGCCTATCTCCAGTTTCGTACCAGAGCTGTGAGGAATCATATAGCTCTTTTGCATACAGCAAAACTACTCCTCCTCTTCTTCCCTAACTGTCTTTCCTGAATACTTTAGACCCATGCACAACAGTGCTCCAGTCTTGTGAGCTATCTCACCAAATCTGTTATTCCAATCACATCATAGGTCTTTGCAAGGACTCCATTTCTTCCTGCTTGTTTCCCAGGCTCCATGTACAGGCACCTGAACTAATTAGCCATTTGCCCTCCTTTGTCGGGAAGAATGAAAACATTTCCCCTGCTGCCCCCTCCTGCTTGTGCTTTCTCCAGGTGAACCACTTCCCCACTTACTTCAGGGCTTTGGTCTCCATTCCCCAGCAAACCTAATTTAGAGCCTTCATCACTAGGTTAGTGAATCTGTCTACGAAGATGCTCTTCCCTCTCTTTGCCAGGTCGATCCTGTCTCGTCCGAGCAATCCTTCTTCTTGGAACACCCCATGGTCAACAAAGAATAATCTCTGAATATCTAAAACATGGATAACTGGTGCCTTCTGCAACTGGGGGAGGCACCATGGTGGCAAGCCAAGGGTGGGGACCACCCACAGCCACCGCCCACACTGACAGTGGCAGCGAGTGGTGAGCAGGGACTTTCCACAGCCACTGCTAGCATTGTTGGCAGTGTGGGGGGGTGGCAAGCAGCAGGCAGCGAGCAGGGACCACCCGCAGGCACTGCCTGCACTTTTGCTGGTGGCAGCTTCGGTGGTGGCCAATCTTGGGCGGGGGGCACATGTCCCCCTGTGCCCCCCTATGCATCACCTATGATCTAAAAAGCCTGTGGACTTATTGATACTTGCCACTGAGACGTGCCACAAGTTCTGGCAAGCTAAATGCACCTGTGTATCTGCACATTGCCCTACCATGACCAGAAGAATCAACTGCAGCACTAAGCATGGAAGAACAACTTTTGTCTCTTTTGGTCAGCTAGGCAACAGCTATACAGCAGCTCCACCTGTCTGGTTTCAGTAAGCACTACAGATAAGTGACTCCTTTCTGTGATTAACAGCAGAGCAGTATCTCTTAGTCTGTTGTTTGTAAGATGCTTTTAGAGGCTTATAAGATTGAGAGGCCTAATTGAGGAGGTATGGCAATACAGTACAGCGTATTCCTCTCCTCCCTTCTCCTTTCTTTCTAGAGTGCAGCCTTAACATGCTCTCCATGCCCTCTGGAACCAACCTGCAAAGATGCTGAGCTGTGGGGGTTTCTGTGACTGGGTGTAACTTCCCTGTGTGAAATAAAGTTGTAGCAGCACTCTCTGCATAATAGTCAGGTCATCCAGTCCTACTAAATCATTCTACCTGCAAGCTTTGGGACTCTATCTGAAGGGCCCAGAGAGGTGACCTAGGGTGACTCAGGTGCTGGGGTGAGGCACTGGGGCATGGATGGGTGAGCCATGTGAGAGGGCCAGTAACCTCTCTTGACACAGCAATGCGCTGCTTAGTGGGAGTGTTTTGTACCTCAGCACAGATATACTGATGGTAGCTACGACATGCCTCCTGCATGTCACAAGTGGTGTAGCAGGTCTTGTGAGATTAGGAGCAGTCTCACTGAGAGGGAAACCCTGGTTCTCCCCCATGAAAGGAAACCCTGTTTGTGGGTGCCCTTGGAAAGCAGATTTCAACACGCCTTTTGAAGAGACACAAGAGCATCAACCCAGAGGAGAGAGCAGCGAGTGGGATGGACTAGTTTGGAGGACCATGCTACTGTGCTGGACCAAAGCTAAATGGTAGCTCTTCTCCAGGCAACAGGAAGAACAAGTTTTGTTTGCTGGGGTTTTTTTATTTGTTGAACACAAAGCCTTGGGGATGCTATTTTTGTTTTTTAATATCTCATCACCCAAACTAATCTAAATTGCTCATTGGCTGACAATGCAATCAAACAGAATCCTCCCCCCGCTACCCCTGCCTTCAGTTTGTAGCAGCAGTTCCCTGCATCTTGTGAGCTGATTGCAAGAGACCCCATTGTTTCCCCAGTGCAGATAGAGGCTCTCATGAATGTATCTTTCTCAAAGGTGCAATTTGAGGTGCTCCTGCATCTGAGTGGCCTGCAATGTGTGTCAAGTCTGCAGTCTTATGTTCTGAATCATTCTGTGGAGTCACACATGACATCCCATTGCCATAATGGAAGAGGTATGGGTGCTCCAGGGTAAAATAGAGGCATCCTTGCAGCTACCTGGGTGAATAGAATGATCCCCCTAAACATGGGTACATAACCTAGGATTTGCAGGAGGTAAGACTGTCATAACTGTGGTGTTTATGACTCCTCAGGGTCAGTGGTGGGTGGGGATATGCACCTTCATGCATGTGTGCACGCATGCGCATGTGTATATGTGCATATGAGACGCTAAAGCAGTGATTCTCAACCAGAGTGCTGTGGCATACAGGAGTGCCTGCAGATCCTTTGGGGGGTGCTGTGAGGTATGAGGAGATAAGCAGATAAGACAGGCTTGAGCTTGTCTTTGCCTAGCTAGGCATCTCTCAAATGCTGGCAAAATCTCTCAAAGAAGGCCAACATTGATGGGGAGATCCAGTATAAGATCCATGTGACAGCTCTGCCTTTGGAAGACTGTATCATTGTGCGCTCAACAATCACAGCAGCAGGACTCAAATAAAGCTCCTACTATATAAGGTTGTGGTAATCCCAACTCCTCTCTATAGCTGCAGAGCTTGGGTGACCTACAAGGATGACCTGGAAAAGCCTGGAATGACTCCACCAGCGCTACCTCTGGAAGATCCTTGGCATAAAGTGGGAGGACCATTGCACAAATGCCAGTGTCCTCACTGGCACTAATACCACCGGTATGGAAGTGTTGGTTATTCAACATCATGGCACTGTGTGCACATGCCTGATGGACATTTACCAAAACAACTGCTATACTCACTCCCAACTCATCCAAGGACAAAGGCCACGTAGGGGACAGGAGAACTGCTTCAAGGACACCCTTAAAATGAACATTAAGAAGTTTGGCACCGACATCATAAATTGGGAAAAACTAGCCTGGGACCGGACTATATGGCAACACCTTGTGAGAGAAGGTACATTTTTCTTTGAGGAAAACCATTGCAGCCTGGAGGCAGAAATGCAACAGAAATGGAAGAAAAGGAAATGAGACCAAGAAATCTGTGGCTCAACCCTCCCTTTAACCACCACCTGTGGCACCTGCCAGAGAGCCTGTGGCTCTGGGATTGGCTTTCTTAGCCATCAATGGACTCCTGTACAACCCTTTACTTGACTCATAGGAATGATCATCCTCGACTGTGAGGGATCACCGACGATGGTGAGTCCCCACCCCTACTGCCTGGCCCCTCTGCAAGAAGATAAACACTATAACATACAGTTTTTGAAGTGGGGCGCCCTCAATTCACAAAAAAAGTCACAAAGAACTGCCTTGAGTTGAATGAAAGGTGCCTCGAGTCAAATGAGGAGTGCCTTGAGTCCAAAAATGTTGAGAATGACTGAGAGTATTTGATTGAAAAACCTTCAATAGAAAGGCCTTGAGGCTATCCCTGAAGAGCTTTCTCTGCCCTCCTCTTGAGCATACACCTTGGCTGAGCTGGGAGAATTAAACTTGCTTTGGGAGTCTGGAGTTGGACATCTGGATGACATGGCTGGCCCAACACAGTCATGTTAACAAAAGACTGAACTGAAGGCTTCCCAGCCTAACACCAGGAAACAAGAACAGATGGAATAGCACCACCACCTGTCAGGAATCATAACACATACGCATAACATGGTACATAATACCCCATCTGCCATTAGATAAATAGTCCTTCAAGAATAGTCCTTAGCTGGACAATCATTTGACCTAGACAACCTTGGCTCATTTTAGCAGCTGGGGACTGCAACAGCTCTGGAACAGCTGGTGGACCTGTAATAATCGGTCCTGCTGGCAGTAAACAGTCTTCTGGATCTTTAGGTGGCACATCATGTGGTACTCAACCTTTTGATTGGCATGTCTGTGAAGGGTCTTGCCATCTGGCATCATAGTTTGGTATGATACTAGTCCTACAGCTTCCAGAACAGTTGCGTGCACCCTCTCTGGTCCAGCTGCACGGGTTTTGGACGTACTGAGCACATCCATACAAGATGTTTACTGTTCAGTAGACTAATTAGCTGCACAGTAAATGTTTTGGCATCTACATGTGCGCTCCTATTAGGCTGCAGTAAATGAATAAACTCCACCGCAGAGTACTACTTGTAAATACGAATACCATGGAATCAGAAAATCACAGACCTGCTGCAGAGTTTTTTACTCCACAGCAGTGCATGTGTAGACACTGGCAGGGCTGGCTGGGAGATGAGGGCAAAGGCAACTCATAGGAGAGGCACTGGGGGGCACATGTCCCCCCTGACAGGGCCTTCCCCACTGCTGATGCCACCGCCAGCATCTGCGGGTGCTCAACATGCCCCCCCGACGGGACCATCCCCACCACTGACACTGCTGGCAGCATCTGCAGATGCTCACCAGCTCTGTCATTGTCGCCAACAGCTTCTCCAGGTGCCCCCTCCCCCCGACTCAGGAGGCACCAATCACCCATGCATAAGGGTGCTCCAGCACAGGGGCTGCCCTGCCAGCTAGCCCCATGCTGAAACACCCTTATGCCCCAGCCAGCCCCTCTTCAGCATGCTGAGCTGGGTAGGAGCAGCCCCGGGCTGGCAGACTGACCCCCACCCCTCCACTCCCCGCTCCAGGCCTCCTGCCAGCTGGGACTGCTCCAACCCAGTTCAACTTGCTATGGTCCTGGGCACATGTGTAAATGGTGCACCCAGAGCAATAAACTCTAGTGCGATCAGCACCGGAATTTAGTGCATCTTATTAATTGCACATATAGACACGCCCACAGAGTCACTTGGTTTTAAAAAGTTTACACAAGTGAAGTGACAGATTCCGTGGACAACAGTATTTCTTACTTTATTTCTCTCTCAGCCACCAGGTCTAGGTGAAGTGAGGCATGTTTAGAAAAATACGTTCCTAGCAAAACACCTTTATAGCGTAATTTTCCTCTCTGGGGATAAGAGAAGAGAGAAAACAAGCTGTGTCTGGCAAATGGTAATCAAGTTGCTTAACACACGCTAGATGTTTGGATACCATGGTGATGAGGGGACTGTGAAAATCTACATAGGGCACATCTACACGTGCTAGTAGCATACAGCAGTGAACTCCACTGCACATCACACCAGAGTTTGTTGTTCTCAGGTGTCACGTTTGAACATGCGCCCAGGACCACAGTACATTGAGCCAGGCTGGAGCAGTCCCAGCTGGCACAGGGCCCCGTGGTGAGCCTGCCACCCCGGGCTGCTCTGACCCAGCTTAACGTGCTGAGGAGGGACACAAAGCTGCTCCAGCACAGGGCTAGCTTAGCTGGCAGGCAGCACCCACACTGAAGCACCCTCATGCTCCAGCCAGCCAGGTCAGTAAAACATGTGGTAGCAGGATAGTTCTCGTATACACGTGTAGGCTTGCACATGTAAACACCAAGACATTTACTGCACATCTCATCAGGCAACTCTGTAATAAACATCTCATGTCGACACACCTGTAGAGCGGACGAGTAGGGCTTTGGTGGTGAGCAGAGGCAGAGCCAGCCGTGGCGCTGGAGTAAGGGTACAAATGAAAAAATAATCGGCGCCACCACAGCCCCATCTCCAGCACAGCAGCCAGAAGTCACTGCTGCCTCCCTGCAGCGCTGCTGCTTCAGGCCCCAGCTGCCCTGCCCCGCTCTGGCAAGCAGGCTCCACAAGGGCAGCAAAGCAGCGGGATGGACCCCGGGCTGTCCAGCCACAACGCGCTTTGTCTTGCAGCGGGCCGTCCTCACTTCCGAGGCCTGCTCCGAGCTCTCCCGTCTTCGGCTCTTGCTCTCCAGGAAAACAGTCCTCATCTCACCACAGGAACTAGGCTTTGCGCATCAACGAAGCGCAGCCTTTAGGCACCTGGGCGTTTGGCTTCTCTTCCTCCGCGAGGAAAACAACGTACCCCAGCCAGGCAGCACGAGGAAGGCGTGACGAATTCGAGGCGCGCTTCGATAACCGTTGGTGAGTAACAAAGGCAGGCGCGCTTAGACCAGGGGCGAGCATTTTCCTTGTACGGCTCTGGGCCGGGATCAGAACATCCCTGAGCTCCCACCTTTATTTCTGTCACTTGATTACACCACGCACTTATACCGGGCTGTCCCTGGTAAACCTTCCTTTGAGGACGCTGGTACACGTGTTACTGAAACCGCGGGAAATACTGGGGGCTCTTCACTTCTTACTTCCAAGATTTACCACCGCGGAGAATTACAATCGTCTTCTACCGGAGCAAATACGTCACGAGCCGTTCCCAAGCCCCACATCCGGGGCGCCCCGCAGCACCCCCGGGCCCGGCCCCACCCCCGGGAGAAGAGGCGTGGCGCTGCGGTGACGAAGCGGGGCCGGGCCGCCCCGACTTCGCAAGCCCGCTCCCGCCCGGCCGCCCACCTGCCGGGGACTGGAGGTGCACCAATCAGCGCGCAGAGACACGAAGGCTCCGGCCAATCCGAAGGTGGAGAAGGAGGAGACCCTGCTGGACCCGCCTCCTCAGCCAGGACAGGCCTGACTCCCGCCCACGCAGCCCTTCCAGCCAATCGGGGCTCGGCCGGAGGCGGCCAATGGAAGCGCGATCGCCCCCGCGCCACGTCCGGCGAAGGCGGGAGCGGGCCGGAGAGCCGGCCACGGTGGCCCCGCCCCCGCGCAGCGCAGCACCCCGCCCACACCCCCGCCAGCGCGCGGCTGCCCCGCCCCATCTCCGCCCCCGCCCGGCTGCCGCGGGCCACAGCCCGGCCAATCAGCGCGCTCGACGCCGAAAGGGGCTCGACGCCCCGACGGCCAACCAGAAGGCGGGGAAGGGCCGGAGCCCCTGCCGGCAGCCAGTCAGAGCGAAGACGGGCCGCCACCCCCCCCCGCAGCGGCAGTGCTGGCCTATCGCCGCTCCGCTCCAGGCGGCCAATCGCGGCGCGGGTCTTCACGCCCCCTCGCTCCGAGTGCGCCGCCCGCCCCGCCCCCCGGGCGCTGCCCCCCGGCCTCGCCCGCCCGCCCCCTTCCTCCCCGGCCCGCAGGACGTCCAGCGCCCGCGGTCGCCCCCCGAGGCCTGGGCTCCGCTGCGGCCCTGCCCTACCGCGGCTGCTGGCCCCGGCCCCGGCCCCGGCTCACGGCCACGCCGGGCCGGCGGCCGGGGCGCTGTCCGGCGCCGGCACGGCGTGGTTGTTGGCGTAGTCCTGGTTCTCAAACTTGGGCAGGAAGCGGTCGGTGTGGACGGAGGCATAGAGCTCGCCCGGCGCCTGGGCGGCCTCCCGGGCCGCGGTGCCCCCTTCGACCCAGACCTCCAGCTCCGGGCCCCGGGGCCCGGCCAGGACCACGTCCGTGTACTGGATTTCGGTGCTCCCCGCGGCCGCCTCAGGCAGCAGCCGGCCCGGGCTCTTCAGCTTGAGGTTTGCGTAGCAGCTCGGCTTCTAGGGCCGGAGGCAGACGCAGGGCTGGGGTCCAGGGCGCAGGCCCTGGCTCGGGCGCCTCGCCCCCTGGAAGGGCTGGGCTCAGGGAGAGGACCCCACCGCCCTCCCTCCACGTACCGCTCCGGGGGGGCCCATGCCTGCTCCCCAGGGCTGCAGCCGCAGCCACCCCAGCACTGGGGGCCAGACAGCCACCCAGGCGGCCCCACAGCTGCCGTGGGATGCCCTCTGCCAGCACGGGCAAGCCCAAGCAAGATGGCACCGGAGGAATGGGAAAGCAGCTGCGTCCTGCAGGCACCTGCGCCCCAGCGCTGGTGGCAGTGCTGCAGGGCACCGCAGCGGAGGCCGGAAGAGGGGGAGGGGAGGGAAAGGCTGGGTGCAGAGATGCTTGTGCTGATACCCCACCGCTTCCTGCCACTGCACGGTGCAGCTGCTGCTCAGGAGCCTGCACGCACAGCATCCGCACCCCCACCCACGCATCTGCTGCCACCCCTCCTTCTGGGCCCGCAGCCCCCCAGAGCCCTGCCCCTGCCCAGCACCAGAGAGCAGCCGGGGCCCCCAGCAGTTCAAGGCCGTCAGCTCACCTTCACCCTGGGCTCCCGCTCAGACTCGGTTTTCACTGTCTCCACCCCAGAGCCACGTCCTATCAGAAAGCAAAGAGCGGAGGGGCCAGCTGAGAGTGGGCGCGGGGTCCCAGGCCGGGCCCGCTCCGCTTTACAGGCCCGGCAGTGCCCAGCTGTATGCGTGGTGCGGGGCAGGGGCAGTAGCAAGCAGGGTGCCTGAGGCACAGGCTGCCACTGCACCACCTCACCAGCCAGCATCCACAGGGCAGCAGCACCCAGGCCAGGGCCCAGCTGGGGGCAGAGAGGTCTGTGGGCGCAGAGATCCCTGCCAGTTCACGCCACCGGGATGGAGCTCAGCGTGCCAGTGAACATCTGACGGGGCACACCTTCCCGCCCTGTGCTAGGGCCCTGGCATGTCCACCCCTCTTCCCCCAGCCCCTGCCACTGCTCACCTGACTGCAGGTAGCCGATGTTGCCATAGACGGGCACCTCCTCTGCCAGGTGTGCCGCACTGTGGAGGAAGAGACGGGGGGGTCGGAGGCACCAGGGGACCATGGTGGGATGGGGAGTGAGGCAGGGGAAGTGTGCCCCTTCTCCCGGTCACAGCCGCACGGAGCTGGGCCTACAGGCACCAGGACTCCTGGGTTCCACTCTCCCCGCCTGGAGGCAGAGTCCCTGCTCTCTGGTAGAGCAGCCCTGCCGCGTCGGGGAGGGGGTGCCAGGAAGGGCTGGCTCTGGCCCGGTTTGGATGGCTTCTGCTGGACTCACCTTCCCCTGAGTCGAGTCACATGCATCCGGAGTTTATCTGCAGGCAGGGAAAGGGGACAGAGCAGGGAGGTTAGCCTGGCAGCTGGGCGGTGCCCATGGGGGCAGTATGCAGCAGTGCCCAGGGCAGCAGGTCAGGCTGCCTGCAAGAAGGGAGTGCAAGGGAAGGAGACTTCCGGGGTGACTGGGAGCTTCCCCTGTAATTGGAGGGGTGGGGGGTACAGGTCACCCTTGCCCCAAGAACAGCTGGTGGCTCAAAGCACAGGGAGATGAGCAGGCTCCGGGGTGCCTCTGCCCCCAGCAATGCCTACCTCTGGCCTTCTTGTACTTGAGGCAGCACAGCACGTTGCACACCAGGGAGAGCAGGTAGAACAGGGCCAGCGCCCCCAGGAGCCCCCACAGGGCACAGGAGCCCTGCAGCTCCTCCAGGCCTGCAGGACAGAGAAAGTGCTGGGAGCCCGCACCTAGGGCTCTTCCCCTCAGTGCGGACACCGGCCTCCATGCCTGCGCTGCCACCCCCACCCCCACGGCCTGGAAAGGGCTGGGGCCTCTCCATCGGCAAGGCCAGTTTGAGGGCGTTTCCCTGGCACAAAGACCCCCCAGCACCCGGGGGAGGGCAAGGGGGGTCACACTGAATAACCTGAGGAGACAGTGGGCCCCCGTGTAACACGGCAGCCCCCACTCACCCAGGAAGCAGCTGCCGTTACAGGTGCCACAGGGCGCAGGCGTTCTGGACATGCCACTCCCTCCAGAGATTCAGGGCTGCAGACAGGAGTCACTCCAGATCCCAGACCAATGCTGGCGCTGAGGGGAGTCACTCTGGATCCAAGCAGATGCCAGAGCTGAGGGGAGTCGCTCCGGATCCACCCCAGGGGAGTCACTCCAGACGCCCACACCAGAGGTGTCGCTTCAGATCCTGGGTAGATGCCTACATCAACGGGAGTCGCTCTGGAGCACAGGGGCCTGCAGCCACCCTGATCCCAGCAGCACCAGTCTCACTCTGGTGCCTCCGTAGCCCCAGCAGGGTTCCCACCCCGGCCCTCCCCCTCCTGCCGATACTCAGCCTCTGTGCAGCTGGGGATTTCCGGAGCCACAGACACCTGCTCCACAGCTCTGGAGCTGCTGCTGCAGCAGCGGCTGCTGGACCCAGGTTGGAGCTCCCAGCCTGGCAGGACGAGGACGAGGCCTGGGAGGCATCTGTGGGGCACGGAGAAAGGGCAGGAGGTTCCCGCAGCCAGCAGGGAAGGGTCGCCAGCTCTCAGAGAGCCCAAAACACAAGGCCCAGCCAAACCCATGGCAGGTTTTGTGACAGTCCTGCCCTGCTTCTCAAGCCCCGCTCACTGCCCAGACCTGTGGCAGGTTCTGATGACCTGTGCGGAGGCGTCCCAGCCTCCAGGGCGGCTCCAGCGAAGCCAACTTTGCCCAGCGCGCACCAGCCTCACCACAGGAGCGCTTGCCAAACCCTGCACCTGCAGCAGATGACAGGTTGGGAGTCCCGCCTAGCCAGCACTGCTCCCCCAATCCCCATCTCAGCTGCTCAGGAGGAGGGAAGGGGGCTTCCGCCCCACCCCTGCCTGGAGGAGCCACGGGGGGGGACCCTGCCCCCTCCCCTGGGCTGGGCTGGCAGCGTGGGGGGAGCAGACAGCACTCTGCCTCTCCCCAGCCCCACCCAATCACTTCTGGGGAGGAGCGGGGGCCGATTGGCTGCTATACCCCAGGAGAGCAACACGGGCAAAGGCAGCCAGTCAGAAAGGCTAGAAGCCTGTCGGTCCTGGAAAGATTTCATAGACATCGGGGCTGGAAGGGACCTTGTAAGATCATCAGGTCCAGCCCCCTGTCCCAGGGGCAGGAACTCAGCTGGGGTCAAAGGACCCCAGCAAGATAAGCATCCAAATGTGTCTTAAAAGAGTCCAGAGTAGGTGCTTGCACCACCTCTGGGGGAGTCTACTCCAGGCCTTGGGGGCTCAGACAGTAAGGAAGTTTTTCCCTTCTGTCCAGCCTAAAATGGTCTTGGAGGAATTTGTGACCGTTGGTCCTTGTCATCCTCTAGTGAACAGACGTTCCCCCAGATCCTGATGCACACCCCGATGTACTTATAGGCAGCCACCAAGTCACCCCTGAGCCTTCACTTCTCCAAGCTGGAGTCCCATAGCTCACAGCCTCTCTTCATAAGGCCTGTTGACTTGCCCTCTGATCCTGTGCGTGGCTCTCCTCTGCACTCTTCCAAGCTTCTCCACATCCTTCTTGAATTGTGGCGCCCAGTATTCCAGCTGCAGCCTCACCGAAGTCGAGTGTGGCAGGAGGATGACATCCTGGGTCTTGCTCGAGATGCACCAGTGGATGCAAGCCAGAGTTTGATTGCTTTGCCAGCTGCTATCGCATTGGTGGCTCATATTAATCTTGTGGTCAGTCATGACCCCCAAGTCTCTTTTGGCCTCTTTTACTGAGTGTAGCACTGCCAAGCCTATAAGTGTGTGGGGGGTGGGGGTCCCCAAGGTGGAGCACTTTGCATTTCTCCGTATTGAACGCTATCAGGTTTTCATCTGCCCACCTTGCAAGTCTGCTGAGGTTGCCCTGGATCCTCAAGTGTGGACACCCTTCCCCAAAGTTTGTGCAGTCAGCAAACTCGGCTAGATTGTTTTTGATACCAGTGTCCTCTCTCAGTTAGTCTATAGGCGCCTTTCTACCCTGCCCCTACTCCACCACCCCCATCCCCACCCTGTGACGCCACTGAGTCCCACCCACCATGCCCACCCTCCCTTCCCCCTCCACGCACATTCGTTTTCCATCATCTCATCCTTCCTTCCCTGGTCCCGAGCCCTGGCCGTGTGCTGCCCTGCTCCCCCCCATCCCCAGCACGGATCCCTAAGCCACTTCGCCACATGCTGCCAAGTTAGAAGTTTATTATTATCAAGAATTTGAGCTTCAAGCTCCTGCAGCAGAGGGAGCCAGGACATGAGCTCCCCAATGCTGTGCACGGGGGTGCTTCAGATCCTCGGGGATCCACAGGCCTGATGAGCGCTCACTGGGGGCACGGCTGTACCTGGAGCAGCCTGCAAGGTAGGCGGCCCCCTCGCCCTCCTCCTCCCACCGGCAGGGGCTCAGCAGAGGTCTGCGATATGCAGGTTCCCTCCCACGCCGGCCACAGCCACCACACACCCGCCACACACCACTGCCACAGCCTGCACCGGCTTGTGTGGGAGCAGGATCTGACCGAGCACCTGGGAGCACAGAGCGGGTAGCCCCAGGTCAGGCAGGCCTGAGACCCAAGCCCCCAACACCAGCCCTGCTTCCCCAAGCCCATGGAGAGTCTCAGCACACTCTGCAGAGCCCCCCGAGCTCCACTGCTGCCTGCAGGGCAAGGAGGACCAGCCCTGTCTCACCTGGTGGGTGCTGATGCGAATGACGCCAGCCCCACAGGTGCCGCTGCCCCCCGCCAGCACCGTGTCTGGGTCGCAGAACCGGGCTGCGTACAGGAACTGGCCCTGCGTGCGGCCCCCGGGGAACGGCAGGTTCTGCTGCAGCTGGGACGTCCGTAGGTCCCAGAGCTGCAGCGCGTTGCGGGGCACCCAGGAGGCCGTGAGCACGCAGTGACCCTGGGAAAGAGGAGAGGGGGGCAGATGCAGCACATCAACCCCAACATGCACCCCGAGGCCAGTGAGCACAGGCTGCCAGTGGGGAGGGGGAGCCCGGCTCAGGTGTGGGGCGCTGCCCGGTACAAAGGATGTTTCCCTGAGGGGAGCAGGTGGAGGGACCATCAGGCAACTTCTGGTCAGATCACCACAGCCCAGGCCAGGAACAGGCATGTTGCTGGCCACGTGCCCTGTGATGTCCCTCCATGAGCCCCACATCCATCTCACCCAAATGTCAAGGCCTGGGCCACAGATGTGGGGCCCGTTGATCACACGCTGAGCCTCCTTCCTTATCCGCTTGTCCCAGACCTAACACGGGAGGCAAACCGGCAGCTCCAGCAGGCCCCAGCCCCTCTCCTCCAGCAGGCCCCAGCACCCTGAGCCCTGCCCCGCAGGGCCTCACCTTGACACTGTTGTCCCAGCCGCCCGTCAGGAAGATATGATTTTCCTGTGGGTGGAAGCGGAGAGCAAAGATGCGGCGGGAGTGCCCGCTGGTCACTGCCACATCCCCCGTCATGAAGTCCGGAGCCTCCAGTGTGTGGAACAGCTGGGGGAGAAGCAGGGACAGCGGGGCTGAAGTCCTAGGGAGCGGGGTGGGCCCAGGGGCTGGGGAGAGGAGCACAGGGAGCAGGGCGAGGGATGAATGGCAGTGGAGGGGGAAGCTGGCAGCACAGTGACCCTGGGGAAGGGGAGTCAGGGGCAGAGGTGGTGCATGGCCACGCTAGACAAAGGGGGCAGGAGAAGGGCAGGGGATGAGGATCTCAGCTGGGGGAGCCGGGACCCCCTGCTCAATCTGGCTCCACACGCCGCCTCCCCATGCTGGGGCACCAGCCCCTCTGCTCCGTGCCAGCACAGCACCCATGTCATGAACCTGGCGCCACCCACCTGCATGGTGCAGCTGTCGTAGAGCCGGATGTGGCGGTCTGTGCCGGCTGTGGCAAAGACACTGCCATCCAGGCAGAAGTCCATGGCGTTGATCTCATTCTCCTTCTCTGCCAGGGCACCAGGGAGGGGCTGTGGCCGTGCAGGTGGAGGCAGGGGCCCCCACCCACCCCAGTCACCGCTGGGGTCAGGGCGTGGAGGGGGAGCCCTGCTGCTAGGATTACCATACGTCTGGGTTTTCCTAGACACAGCCCATTAGTCTCTGTCTGGGAGGGTTTTTTAAATCTGCTGAAACGCCTGAGATTTGGCTTTCCTCCTCTGCTGGAGGCAACTCGCCCTGTCTGCTCCCGTGCAGGGGGGGGTGGTCGGAGGAGCACAGCTGTACCTGCCCGCAGTTGCGGAGGTGCAGGCCTGTGTGGTGCTCCCTGATGTCTTGGATGGGGCTGTGCTAGGGCAGGGGAAGCGGGATGGAGGGGATGCCTGCTCCACGGGCCTGGGCGGGGAGCCCTCCGAGGGCAGCACGGGCGCTGCCCAGGGAAAGGGGAGGAAGGAGCCGTGGCCAGGCTGCCGGGTCCAGTGCGGCAGCCGCACCCCAGGTGCCACAACCTCTCCTCCTCTGCCCTCCGGCGCCCCTGGGGCTGGACGCTGCCCCTCTGCCTGCCTGGGCCAGAGCCGCCGCGCTCGGGCGGGCAGGACGGGGCAGCTGGGCGGGGTTGTCCGTGCTGGGCACCGGCCCCGTGACCGGCTCTTCTTCGGACCTGCACACATGGCGGCCCGGCCCGGCCCCTGCCCAGCACCTCGGCCCCGCTACCTGCGAGCACGGCGAGCGGCGCGGCCGGGGCCGGGGCCGGGCCCGGGGCGGCGGCGGGGGCTTGCTCGGTGCGGTAGAGGCTGACGAGCCCGTCGGCCGAGGCGGCGAGCAGCAGGCCGGGCCGCGCGGGGGGGAAGCCGAGCGCCGTGACCGCGTGGCGCGAGCGGTGCCCGCCGGACAGCGCCGGCCCCGGCCGCCCGGACGCCGCGTCCAGCACCTGCGGGGCAGCGCGGGGTCAGCGCCCGGCCCCCCCCGCCCCCCGGCCCGGCCCGGCCCGGCCCGCCCCCCCCGCACCTGCACGGCGCCGTTGCCGAAGCCGGCGGCCAGGCGGGCGGCGGGGCCCGCGGCCAGGCTGTAGATGCCGTGCGCGTCGGGCCGCAGCGCCACGCGAGGCCGCACCCGCACGGGGCCGGGGCCCGCCGGCATCCCCCCACCCCGGCAGCGGCGGCGCCGGTTGTCACGGCAACGCGAGGCGATGCCGGGGCAGGACCCGAGGGGGAGGGGCCGCGGCGGCGGTTGCCGGGGCGACGCGACCCCGCCCCCAGCCCGAACGCGCGCCTGGTTCAAACCTCGCCCCCCCGTGCCACGTCACTGCCGCCTCCAGCCCATTGGCTGCGCGCCTGCCTCCGCTCGCGCCCCCCCCCACCGCTCGCCTGCGATTGGCCCGCGCTGGGCAACGCCCCCCGGCCGCGTTCTTTGCCCAGGCCCTGCCGCCGCGATTGGCAGGAAGGCCCGCTTCCGCTGCGCGGCGATTGGCCGGCACCCCTCTCCGCCCTCCGCGGCCAGTCCAATCAGCCTCGGTGTCGGCCAAAGAGGCAGGGGGCGTGGCCAGTGACCCACCTCCCACCCCCGGGCGGTCGCGCATGCCGAGGGCAGGGGCAGGGGCAGTGGTCACGTGGCAGGTCACAGCCATCGGGGCTGCGGCCGCCCCTCCCCGCCCCCAGGTCGGGGCAGCCCCTGGGGGGCCGCGAGGGCAACGCAGCCCCGGCCCTGCCCCCTCCCCCCGCGGGGGACAGACGAGGCCGACAGACAGACTCCCGGGCGGCCCCGCGGCCGCTGCAACTGTTTATACAAGAACGGGTTGGCACAAGGCTGCACACGTCCCGCCCCCCCACCCCCACCCCCAGCAACCCCCCTTAGTGTTTCCGAACCGCCCCTGCACCACCTCCTGCCCCGGCCCGCGCCCGGCTCAGCTGCCCAGCATCGCAGCCCTGAAGCCGCCCGGCCCGCGTCGCCAGCTCCCACGTGCCCCAGCGCAGCCCAGCGCCAGGGCGCCGGCCGCGGGGCGGAAGCCCGAGGGCACGGGGGCGAGCGTCCAGGCAGGGCCCGGCCCGGCGGGATGGGGCGCGGGGCCTGGCCCCAGCCTATTTGTAGGTCCAGCAGGCAGTGGCCCAGCCCTGCCCCTTGCAGAGCTCCTTGTGCTTGAGGAAGCAGTTCTGGACACGGAACTTGCGCCCGCAGTCCTCGCAGGAGTACAGGTTCCCATCGTGCGTCTTCATGTGCTCGGTGAGGTGGTGCTTGAGCTTGAACTTCTTGTTGCAGACAGAGCAGCCAAAGGGGCGCAGGCTGAAGGTCAGCATGATGTGCCGGTCCCGCTTGGGCTTCACGGCGAAGCGCTTCCCACACAGGCAGCCGAACTTCTTCCCGTCAGGCGCTGCCACAATCTTGACCGGCGCGTGCACCACCTGCCCGTGCACCGTGTGCGCGATGATCTCGTTGCCGTGCAGGTCCACCGGCTTCCAGGAGCTTTGGGGGAAGCCGACTTCGTCGGAGGGCAGGGGCTGGGCCTTGATGGTGAAGCCGGGGGCGGCCAGCGAGGAGGAGGAGGAGGCGATAGCGGTGGTGGCAGCGCTGCCGGCCGCCGGGATGATGTAGCTGACCTCGCTGCCGCTGCCCGGCTGCAGGCTGGCCTGGTAGAGGCCGTGCACCTCGGCGATGCCCAGCGCCCGGCCCTGCGCCAGCGACTTGAGGAAGCAGGCTTCGCCCACGGCCCCCGCCCCACTGCCCAGCGCCGCCACTGCTGCCTCCTCGGGGTCGAAGCGCTCCTGCTTGATGTAGTAGATTTTGGGGTGGTCTCGAGGGCTGGGGAAGGGGCCATCCGGCTCAGCGGAGGCCGGCCCCTTGGAGACGCCGAGCCCGACCTCCTCGTCATCCTTCAGCACGATTTTCATGGACTTGTCCAGGGACCCGCTGCAGATCCCCGCCGGGTGCTTGTCCTCCTCCTCCTCCTCCTCCTCCTCGTGGGAGACCCGGATCTTCATCACCTCGTCGTCGGGGCAGCCCGGGACCCCGCGGGCCGCGGCCACCATGCCGCGCTCCCCGCTGCCTCCCAGCTCCCCGTCCTCCTTCACCGCAAAGTAGTTGCTGCTGCTGGGGGACTGGTTCTCGCTGGCGCGGCTGGACCAGGGCCGGTAGGGGCCGCCTTCCAGCTCCTTGAGGATGGCGGAGCACTGGTCCACCACCTGCCACATCTGCAGCCCGCTGGCCACCAGGAGGTGGCTGGGCAGCGCCTCCACCAGCAGCTTGAGGCGGCCGGAGTAGATGAGCTGCAGCAGGTTCTCGAAGGTGTCGGGCTCGATGACGCTGGGCAGCGCCAGGCAGCTGGTGTCCTGCAGCAGCAGCTTGTCGTGGAAGTAGGGCGAGGCGGCGGCCAGCACGCTCTTGTGCGCGTGGAACACGCGGCCCTGCACGTGCACCGCGATGTCGCAGAACTTGCCCTCGAGCCGGTGCTTGTTGAGCGTCTCCAGCAGCGCGGCCGCGAAGTGCGGGAACTCGATCTGCACGCTGCGCGCCGCCGCCTCCATCGCGCCGCGCCGCGCCGGGCCGGGCACGGCACGCGGGGCAGCGCCGCCACCGGAGCCCGCGCCCGCACCCGCACCGCCGCCCAGCCCCTTCCCTGTGGGCCCGCTACAGCCCACCCCGGGAAACGCCCCGCCCCTTCCTTCCCCTGCGCCGGCCGACCGGCGCCCGCCCCCTGCGGGCGGGCCGACCCGCACTCAACCCCGGGCCCCGCCCCGCCGACCGACACTCAACGCCCGCGCGGGGCGAGCCCGGGAACCGCCGCGCGCAGGCCGCGTCCACCGCCCGTGCCGCCGCCGCCGCCGGGCTCACCCCCCAGCCCCCGCGCCGGCCTCCTCCCAGCAGCGCCGCCGCGTCCGCCCCCGCCGCTCCGCGGGCGGCCAACCAGAAACTAACCACCCCCGGCCTACCAGCGGGCGGCCATTTCCTTCCGCCGGCCAACCAGCGCCGCCGCGGGAGGGTGGGGCGCCAGCTCCCAGCACCTGAGGCCTGATTGGCTGGAAAGAGCCAATCGCAGAGCTGCTCGCCGAGCCGGGCCTGGTTGGCCACGCCCCCTCCCGCGCGGCCCCGCTGACACGTGCGTGCGTGCGGCGCCCCCGGCCCGGGACCCTCGCCCCCGGCCCGGCCCGGCCCGGCTTCGCCGCGAGCGCCCCGGGGCCGAGCCCCCCCCCCCCCCAGGGCCGAGGCGGCGTAAAAGAACAATCGCTTTTTATTAAACATTTTCATTTGTTTCCGATGTTGTCACCACACACTCCAGAAAAAAAAGGAAAGAAAGAAAGAGAAAGAAAGAAAGAAAAGGGCCGGGGGGGGGGCGGAATAATAAAAAGAAAAGAAGAGAGAGGCCCGGGGGCACCAGCGGGCGCCGGGCTCACCACCTGAGCTCCCTTCCCGGGGCGGCGGCGGGGCGGGGCGGGGCGGGGCGGGGGCAGGCGGGCTATGTACAGAGAGTGAGGTCCAGAGAGGTCTATGTACAGTACAAACCCGGTGGTAATTACAGCACCCAGCCCAGGGGCGGGCGGGGGAGAGGGGCAGCGCGGCCGGGGTGGAGGGGCGGGAGCCGAGAAAATTTCACATATGTACAAACTTTTATATAATAATAATAATAATCATTAATAATAATAATAATTAATACGTATAAATATCACGGCGCCGCCCTCGTCCGGGACTGGGGGGGGAGGGCAGTGGAGGGGGGGAGGGCGGGCGTGAGGCCTTACAAAAGAAATATGGACCACAGGGAGGGGGGGCTGGGGGCCGGTGAAGGGCGAGGGTGGCCCTAGCCGGGAGTCTGAAATAGAGACACAGAAACAGCAAAGAAACACCCAGTACAATCACTGCGCTGAACACATTCACCCAGCAGGTCGGACCATAGCACGACGGCGAACAGCCACAACAGGCCCCCTCCAGTTCTCCGTGCTCAGGCCAGGGGGGTAGGACCGGCGCCCCCCCACCCCCACCCCAGGGCCCGTGCCCGCGCTGGCGGGTGGGCAGAGAAATGGCTTCTTCAAGAATTTCCCGTTGGTTGGTCGGTGGTCGCGTTCCCCTCCCTGCCCCCACGTTCGCCCCGTGGGGCAGGGCCTGGGACGTCTCGAGACCGGGAGGAAACGGAGAAAGAAAAGAAAGAAAGAACGAGAAAGCCCCTCCCGTGGTGCCCCGTCTCCCCCAGGCAGCTACAGCCCAGTGTCCATGGCTGGGGGCCGGGGGGGCCGGGGGCGCTGGCCAGGCCACGGGCGGGTGGGCGCTGAGCAGGCAAAGCCCTTTGTCAGAGTAGAGAGCACAGAAAGCAGGGCTGGGGCAGGCGGCGGCGTGGGAGACCCTCCTCCCCCCACACCAACGCCGGGCGGGGCAGGGGCGGCAGGGCGAGCCGGGGGCAGAGCCCAGCACTGCCCCCAGCAAGAGGGGAGGCTCCCCAGGGACGGGGGTCACCCTGCCTTGCAGGGAAGGGGCAGGGGCAGGTTTGCAGGGGAATCTTGGGGCAGGGGCAGGGACAGGACCCAGGGCCTCAGTGCTAGGATCCTCGGTCCAGCCACGGGCACCTGTCCCCACACTCCCCATTGCTGGGGGGGCAGGGGCAGAATCAGGACCCTCTTCCCGCCCCGTGCCCAGGGGAGCTGGAGCCAGCCAGGCCCCCCTGGCAGGTCTCGCAACCCCCCAAAGCCCACGGCTTCACCCCAGGCAGGCTCCCTGGGGCTCGGCCTGGCGCTACACTCCCCCTTGCCCCAGCAATGAGGCAGCTCGGAGGCAGTGGGGTGGGTGGGGTGTTTCCTCCCCCGGCCGAGGCACAGACACCTGGGCCCACAGGGGACAACTCAATGGGCAGTCTGCCATGGGGTAGGGGGCACTCCTGAGATAGACGAGGTGGCGGGGGGGCAAGGGGCGAGCGTCGGGGCAGGTGGTGGGGAGGGGATGTAAGATTGTCATCTGTGTCCTGCTATAAAACACCCTGAAGTTGTGTTTGAAGAGTCGCACCGTTCCCCAAGGGACGGCGTGATCGGGGGCTGGGGCTGGGGCAGGGGCAGGGGCTGGTGCGCAAAGGGGGGCAGGAGTGGGGGGCCCCTCCCCCCAGAAGAGGGCAGGTTTATTTGCTTGCTTGCTTGGTTGCGATGCGGGGGACGAGGGGGAGGGCGCCATGTCCCGGCCAGGGTCTCTGCTGCGCCCCCAGGGCCGCGGGCGGGCGTGCGGGCGGGCAGCGGCGGGCAGGGAGGGTCCGCCCGGCGCGGGGCCCGGCGCCACGTCCCGCGGGGGCAGTGGCTAGTGCTCAGCAGCGGTGTTGCGGAACTCTCCATTTTCCGTGATCTGGAGTCGCGGGGGCGGAGGCGGGGGCTGGGCGGGCAGGATCCCGTTCCAGGGCGGCCCCAGGGCGCCGCTCACACGCGAGTCTGCTGCACCCACGGCGGAAAGCTGCCTCTCCTGCAACGCAGACATGCAGAGCACGGGCTTATTTATTAACGGCACACGGGACATGGCCACGCCGCCCCCACCCGCTCTGCACTGGGCCCCGGCCGTGCCGGAGGCCCCCATCACAGGCTGCCCTGGATGGCCGTGCTCCCCTTGCCTTGCAGGGACACTCCGCAGGCCAGCCCACAGCCCACGGGGAACACCGGGGCCCTGCTCCCCGGGGGGACGCAGCAAGGCGCGGCACCTGGCAGGACTCTTCAGCAGGAACTCACGCAAGCCCTGTGCCCCGAGGAAAAGGTGCCTCATGCCAGCAGTGGGAATAAGGACCGCAGGCTCTGGGCAGGGCTGAGGACCCAGGAGACGCAGGGTCTGTTCCCCACCTGGCCCCAGAGACGAGGGCAAAATGCACGCAGCTCAGCACATGCCGCCAGAGCCTACGGACTTGAGTGTTAGCGGCCAGTGGCAAGCACCAGGCGGTGGGCCTAACGGCTGGGAGGCCAACCTGCACTGCCCCTGGCCTTGCATGCCCCGTACAGGTCACAGACCCCAGCTCTCCCAGGAGTGGCCCCCGCAGCACACGGCCCGGGTGGCCTGGGAGCACCACACCATGTTGGGCAGCCCCAGACCCCTGCGAGGGAGATGCCACACGGTGCCAACGCCAGCTCGCCCGTCTGCACTGAGGTCCCAGGTTCCACCCCCGCCTTGCGGCGCCAGGTGTTGTCTGCCTGGGCAGGGTAGGGTAGGGGCACAGATGAGGTCGAGCCATGCTGTCCCCTTCCCCCACCCAGGGCCCCCAGCCATCTCTGACACTAAGAGCTGCCCCGGCCCCCCAGCCCTCGGCCCGTCCTGCCCAGCCTGGGCACTGACCTCTCACGCCAGTCATCCAGCACCAAGGGGCCCCCCAGGGGTGCCCTCTCCGGACAGGGGACTGTGTTGCCACCGCTGGAGCCGCACAGCCCGCCAACCCCCGCCCCGTCCCGTCCCCAACACAGTCAGTCACACACTGGACAAGGTCACGCACACACATCCCATGGCATGCACCCTGCACCCCCCCAGACAGACAGACAGACAGACACCCCTCCCCAGCAACCAAGCCCTAGGGAATCGGGAACCTCCAAAAGTCGGGGGGGCAGTGGCAGAGGCACAGGGATTTCCTCCCTCTGCCTTCCAGCTGCTGCCCTGGGGAGCAGACCCCTGGGCTGGCGGCACTGCTCCCTTCCCCAGCCCACCCTTGCAGCCCTGCCCTCTGCCCTCCCGACTGCGGAGAGTTCCAGGTCCCAGTGAGATGCGGTGTGAACAGACACAAGACAGGAGGAGGACAAGACACAGGGAATGCAGGGCAACCAGCACTGAGAGAGACAAGTGGAGGCACCAGCACGACACTAACTGCCCTTGTCTGGTGAGAGACAGCTCCCCCTACCCCCACCCCGCACTGCTGAAAACCCCAGCCAGCCCCACCCCGGCCCCATTTCTGCTGCAGACTGTACCTCCACCCAGACCAGCACATCACTGGGGCCCACCCTGCCATGATGCTCAGGAGGAGGGGAGCAGCATGTGGCACAACAGCCAGGGGCCCACTGCATAGCTGCTCTGCCCTAGAACAGGGGGCACTGGGTGGGACGCAGGCAGGGGTGCCCATGGGGTGCTGGGTGAGAGAGGGGCGGCAGCCGATGGGGGGCAGCTTCCTGCCCTGAGGAAAAGAAAAAGCAGCCCAGCCCCAGATCCTCAGCCCGGTGGAAGGCTAGAGTCGGTGCTGCTTACCCCCACACAGCAGTCAGAGGTCCAAAGTCAGAACGGGCCAGTGGCCAGGGGAGTGGCTCTCTTCTTGCTCCCAAGTTCTGGGGTGTCCCCGGCCCAGAGGCTGCTGCGCTCAGTGGAGAACTCAACCAGGACCCACTCTGCTTGGGACCAAGCCTCTGGCAGCTGTGGGCAGGCACAAGAGGCCCCACCACTGGGCAGCCTGCTGTGGAGGTGGGGGACAAGGGGCAAGTCGGAGAAGTAATGGGCTGGAACTGCTGGATGCACTTGTCTGTGCCTGAACCACGGGAGAGCAGGGTCTGGGGTCTGGGTGCCATGGGACCCAGCCCTCCTGCCTCTCAGGGGTCCCAGCCTGACTGCTCAGCTGCTCCACAGGGTCCCAGAGCCTGGGTCCTGAGGCGCTGCGGGCCCAGCCTCGGGCAAGCTGCTCTGCAGCCCATTTCCTCATTCGACCCAGCCAGCCTGGGACTCCCATGGAAAGTCCCTGGCATCCCTAGGGCCAGCAGGAGCCTCCAGTCAGACCCACGGCCCCAGAGGGCAGGGTGGGAAAAGCAGGCAGTGTGCAGCACCTGCTGAACGTCCAGAATAGGCTCGTCCCCTCAGGCGGCACCAATCCCGCGATGGGCTGCAGAAGCCCACGAACCAGACAATGGAGTTAGCTGGAGCAGGGAGGGGAGGGGAAGGGTGTAGGGGTCTCTAGTCTACGGGTAAAGGGCAGTGGACAGAGGTGGAGGGCGGGGGTCGGGTGCGTGTGCGGGGGAGGAGGGGGGAGTGGAGAGGACCCACCTGGTCTGTGACCGAGCGGCGAGAGACACCCCGATCCCTCCACGTGACAAAAGCAGAGTCAGAGAGAGTTACCTGATGAGCAGCTAGGACGAAGAGGAGAGAAACAAGACGGGGTCAGGGCCCCAGCATCGGCGCCCCCCTAGGGGGCAGGGGGAAATGGACAACTCCAGCGTAGCCTCCAGCGCCCCCCCCTGAAAATGGGGGGCCCAGGCAGGGCAGGGCAGGGGAGCAGGGGGACAGAAGGAAGGGCGAGGGCCTGGGGAGTCATGGACAGAAACTGCAGCACACACCCTCACCTGGTGCACAGCCGCTCCTGGCACCACAGAGCCCTGACACCTCAGGGAGCAGGACCCAAGGGCAGAGAGCAATGTGGGGTAGGGATCAGGTATCCCTATCATCACCAAGTGCCAGGTAGCTGGTCTGCAGACCTGCACAGCCACCCCCGAATCATCAAAGCCTCCATATCCCTGGCCCAGCCCCTACTTGCTGCATGAGCTCCCTTACCTGACCCAAGCCCCAACCCATCCCCACAGTGTACTGCATGCTTCAAAGCCATCCCACGGCATCCCGAGCCTGCCCTCTGAGCCCCCAAGACCCCTCCAGAGCTTACAGAGCCCCACCCTAGCCTCAAGCCCTGTAGGTTTGAGACAGTGCTCCTCGATGCCACCCTAAACATCTCCCCAAAGAGCAGCCCCCATGGCTGGATAAAGAGGAGCTGCAAGCCCTGCCCCCACCCCTACATGAAGCCCTGCCATCCCCAGAGACCCCAAGGCAGACTACTCCATCCACAACCACTACCCCCGCAAACCCAAGGAGAGGCCCCCAGCACCTTGCCCTGTCCCACAGCCTCCCTGGATCTGCAATACCCCTGTCCCACCTCACAACCTGTCACGCCTGATGGCACAGGTGCAAGCCCAGCTGTCTCCCTTGGCACTAACCTGTATTCACCTGTCCACCTCCCCAGGCATAAGCCCCAGCCTCACTCCATCTGCCTGTCCACCCACAACATTAGTACTGCCCCCAGCAGTACTGTTCATCTGTCCATCTACTCCCTAACCCAGCACTGACCCCATCCCCGGCCCAGATCCATCTATCTGTCCACCTACATCAGAACTGACCCCCACCCCTGGTCCGTCTGTCTGTCTGTCTACCCATCTCCCCAGCACTGACCTCCCTGCCCCGCCTGGTTTTCTCCATCTGTCTGTCCTTCTTCCAACGCTGATGCCCCACCACACCCTGCACCAGCCATCACACCACTCCCAGCAGAGACTGCCACCCGTCCAGTCCACCTGTGTCTGTCCAGCTCTCCAGCTTTTGTTCCCTGCCCCCAGTCAGTCTGGTCTCTCCCAGCGCTGCCCCGCCACCTGCCCATGGGAGGAGAGAGGAGGGGAGGTGGGGAAGGGACAGACAGCAGACGAGATGGGATGGGCCATGGACACACGGAAAAGAACAATGACATTGTAATTTCCACCTGAGCGTCGAGCAGGCGTTTCCGGGACTCGGAGACGTCGTGGACGGCCGAGTGATCCCTGCGCAGCTCCTCCTCCACCAGCATCAACCTGCAGGGACAGGCTTCACTGGAGTCAACCCGAGCCCCCGCGGGGGGAGGCCACGGGTCCCTGACAGCTACTGCGGGGCACAGGGGAGGGAGGGGTGTCTCTCCAGAGGGAGGGACAGCAGGGAAGCTCCTCATGGCAGAGACGGACCGAGTCTCCCAGGTCCAAGAAGTTTCAGAGAGTGGTGGAAGGGGAGGATGCCAAGCCAGCAATGCTGCAGATCCAGCAGGACAACAGGGTCTGGGACAGGGGAGGCCTCCCCTGCCCCGAGGGCCTGTGACCCACCCCCGTGACCCGCCTGCGTGTGCCAGGGACCCTGTGCCCTCCACCTCCCCGCACTCGTGCCTGCCGCGCTGGGGACGGCATGACTCCATTGGGAGCCATGCCCCCCCTGCCCCCCTCCAGCTGTGCAGGTGATACGGTGCCCCACCCTGCCATGCAGCCCCAGGCGCGCCGATCCGCCCCTCACCTGCCAATGATGCTCTTGATCTGGGAGTCCTTCTCGGCCTGCTGCTGGCGCAGGCGCTTCTCACTCTGCTCCAGGCGTTGCTGGTACTGCAGTAGGATCTTGCTGGTCTGCTCCTCCTGCGAGAGCAGGCGCCGCTCGTACTCCTCCAACTTGCGGTTCGACATGTGCAGCCGCTCCTTCAGTGAGTGGATCTCCTCCTCATACTCCTTCACCTGTGCAGGTGGCCAGAGCCAGTGGTGTGACAGGGGGCACCTGCTGCCAGCACACTTGGGTTCTTGTACAAGGAAGGGGGCTGGTGGGCTGCACCGGGAGGGACTGGGAGCCAGGACATTGGGCTCTCCTCCAGCTCTGGAGAGGAGTGGGGTCTCATGAGTTAGAGTAGGGGGGCTGGAAGCTCAGATGCCTGCAGTCTGTCACCAGCTCTGGGGAGGCAGGGGGTAGGAGGGAGCCAAGATGCCCAGGTTCTCCTGGCAGGGGGTCTGGTTGGTCAGAAGGACAGCAGGGAGCTGAAATACCTGGATTCTGTCCTCCAGCCTTGCGAAGGGAGAAGGAACCAGTGGGTTAAACTAGAGGTGAGAGTTGGGAGCCCAGAGGCCTAAGGAGTCAGGGGAGAGGAGGAGCACCATGATGCCAGGATTCTCTGTGGGTGGGGGAAGAGGGGGGCTCCCTTACCCGGTCCAGCCGGCTCTCATCCATGGACTTGGAGTACTCTTTTAGCTTGTACTCCTCGCGCTCAATGTGGGAGCTCTCGATGTCAGCCGACAGGTGCGGCATGTTGGACACCCAGGCCACCGTCCGCTCCGAGGCTGGCATCACAGGGTTCAGTGTCGAGGGTGTGTGCGATGGCTGCCACACCGAGGGAAGAGGGAACAGAGAGCCTTAGCACACAGGGAGCCATCAAAACACCCTCTCTCTGGCCTCCCCACCACAGTACTAGGCTCTCTACCTCCCCTTTCTGCACCAGTCATCAAGAGCCAATGCCCTAAGCCTCCTCTGCACCCAGCTCTCCATCCCACTGCCCCCACACCTGCTTGGTGATGGTCGGCTTGAGGGCGGAGGAGGACGTGTCCTTTGTGACCGACTGCTGGCGGGAGCGGGCAGGCCCATAGGTGGGCTCGGGGGACTGGAGCAGGTTCCCACTGGAAGGCCGGGGCTTCTGAGCAGCACTGACAGTGAGCTGCTGTGACTTGCCACGCTGGAGTTGGGCCTGGGGCTGAGGCGGGGGCCGAGGCGGGGGTTGGGGCTGGGGCCCGATGGTGATCTGAGGCGGGGTGAGCATGTTCTGCAGGTTCTCCTGCAGGGAGAGCTGGCGTTTAGTGAACTCAGAGCCCTGGCGAGTGAACTCGTCGCTGTAGCTGTGGCTGTGAATGATGTGCTTGCTGGCCGACAGGTCCTCGCTCTTGCTGTACCCATGGAAAGGCGCGAAGGTGTCGGGGTTGCCCTCGGAGGGGCGGTGCGGGGGTGGAGCAGCTGGCCCATCCGAGGCCATGTGGAAGAGGGGGTTCTGGAAGGAGAGGGGGACCCTGAGCTGCGGGGCTGGGGCCCCGTCGGTGGTGACCCCCATCTGGCTGAGACGCAGGCCAGCAGCGATGCTGGAGCCGCTGCCCTGGGAGAGGCGGCTGGGCCGGAGCCCCATGGCAGCGGTGATGGAGGCCTGGCTGCTGTTGAGCAGGTCACCAACGCTCTGCAGGTTCGAAACGCTGTTCATGCGGCTGTCCTGCAGGTCCAGCATCGAGACGCTCTTGTTCACGCTCAGCATCTTCTGGTCGGGTTCAGTGATGTCCGAGCTGCTGGTGCAGTAGGCTGGGGAGGAACGGGCCAGGGGCGGGCGCGTCACAAAGAACACGTCTTTCCCCGCTTTCTCCTTGGTGGGCGAAGGCAACCGGGTCATATCCATGGAGCTGTGGCAGAGGGGGGCAAGGGTGAGAGCGAGGCTGCTGCTCAGGGGTGCACCCCCAGCCTAGTTCCAACCCCCACCCCAAGAGAACGCAAGAGAACAGGAAACCCCCCTCCCCACTGGAGAGACGCTGGGCTGGGACAGTGGGCTCCACCTGCCAACTGGATCAGGGGATGGGGTGGGTGCAGTGGGAGAAGCTCTGGCCCAGTGGGGCTCTTGGATCAGTGCCCCTGAGCCAGTGAGGGAGTGCGGGAGGAGGTGCCCCCACCCCGTGCCCCCAAAGAAATAAGGCAGCTGGGGATGTGAGCTCTGGAGACTGGTGGATACTGGAGCAGCTAGTCATCCTTGACCGAGTGCTGCTGGGGAGGGAGAAGTAAGAAGGACAGGGTGGGGGCAGTCAAGGGGCAGCCCAGTGCTATCCCCCTCCAAGAGGATGAGGTGTCAAAGGACCCTGGCCCCCTTGTAGCTCCTTCCAACAGAGGGCATGTCCCTGCCATCAGCAGGGCCAAGAGTGGTTGTGACCCAGATGAAGGTGCCACCCTTTCCCTACCTCACACACCCACAGCTCCTCAGAGATTGGGCAGCTCCCCATTAGAAGGAGAGTTCACAGGGAGGACAGGCCAATGGTGAGGGGTCACTGCCACAGGATTCCTGCAGAGGTGCAGTTGGGGCTGGGACTGGGGCAGAAGGGACACACTCACCTGTTGAGGCCCCGCACCATGTAGGGCTGGAGATCGACAGAGCTGCGGAGAAGCAGAGGCAAGCGTTAGCACAACGGGAGGGGGCAGGAGGTACAGAAGGAGATGCACCCTACCCCACTTAGTGGCAGTGCTTCACCATCCCCTCCCCACTCACCTGTTGAGGTCGCGCACAACATAGGGCTGGACATCAGCCGAAGGGCCCCGCAGGACCAGGGGCTTAGGTTGCAGCCGCTCACCCTGGTGACTCGGCTGCCGCTGGATGTGTGGGTTCCTGAGGGCGACGCTGATGTCGTTCAGCAGACGGGGCAGGGGGCCCAGCTTGATGAGGGCTTCCTGGGGTGGGAGGGAAAAGAGTGAGGAGCCAAATCAGGCCTCCAGACCACCGAGAACCCAGACATCTCCACTCCCAGCCCACTCCCTACTGTAACCCCACAGACCAACTCCTTTCTCAGAGCTGGGATAGAACACAGGTATCTGGGCTCCCAGCCCCCGCTGCTGCAACCTACCTGACACACACTCCTCCCAGAGCCGAGACAGAATGCAGGTGCCTCCGTTCCCTGCCCCACAGCTCTAACATATCAGACCTCCCTGTGGACCTGCGCATGGGGCCCTGCATGCCAGTACCTTGCTGAGCTGGGGCAGGACCTCCCAGAGGAGGGCATGCAGCGTGGAGAGCTCGCGACCCAAGTCGATGTAGCCCTCGAAGCTGCTGCTGTTGGTGAGCGTGTCCAGATTGGAGATCTCATACAGGAATTGCTGCATGCTGGCCCACTCCAGCTCCAGGAACTCATTCATGAATGCCATGTATTCCTCCTTGCTGCCAAACCTGACAGAGCCAAGCAGGAGGGAGGGGAAATGGGGAGTGGGGAAGGGGGAGGAGGATCAGTGGGGTAGCAGGGATGAGTGAGGCAGGCCTTCCAGCCCCAGCACCGCCTTATGCTTTCCCTGAATCACTTCCCAAGCTTCCTGCCCTGTCCCAGGATCCCTCACCCCCCACCCCCGCCACTACTGAACTCCCCTCCATATTTTCAAATGCTCCCCTGTGTCCTGCCAGCCCTACAACAGCTCGATGTTCCCAGCCCAAGTGTGTGGCACTCACTTGGTGAAGTTGGCCAGGTTCTGGATGACCTTGGCAATGAGGGTGAGAGTGCGAGACGTCTGCTCGTCGGGGTACTCCTGCATGAGTCCAAAAAGGCTGGGCGACATGACAGCTGGGCACAGGAAGCGCAGGAAGAGTGAGGCGCTGATCAGCCGGTCAGCGATGTCCTCCCGGCCCCGCTCCGCACAGCGCAGACGCCAAGAAGCAAACACTTCCTTCAGCTCCCGGGGGAATACGCTACATGGTGAGGGCGAAGAGGGGAGGGCAAGCACTGTCAGAGACTCCCAGTGGTCCCCAGTGCTCCTTGCTCCTTCTAAGTGCCTCCCATGATCTCAGGGGTGCCCCCCCCCAGCAACAGCAACACCCCCCTCCAAACTCCACAGAGTCTGAGGGCCCACTCATCCCCTCTCTGGTGCTCGGCACCCAAATATTGCCCCCAGAGACCACCCTATATGCCCCTGGGTAGGGCTTCTTGCACCCATTCAGTCCCCAGGACTCCCCATACACCTTTCACAGCCCTGTACCCTCACCCAGTACTATGGCCCTGAACCCACCACACCCACCCATGGGGCCCTGACCTCCTGCATCTCCTGTGGAAACAGACTTATGACCCCCACAGAAACTCAGGACCTTGATATGCTCCCCCAGACCCTGTGCACTGTTCTAGACCCCATGCATCCCCACACAGACACCATACACCCCCTGGGCACCACAAAGATCCTGCACACACTCTAAACCCTGCCATAGCCCAGTCCCTCACAGACTCCACACATGTCCTGACCCTCCCCCACCACAGATCTCTGGCAAGAAAGCACTGGTGGAGGATATCAGAGGAGCTCCTAGGGGCCCTCACGCCCCTCAAGGGGCAGGAACTTCCATCGATTCCTACTCTGAGGTTTCACCCCACTGCAGGCTCCTGCCCATGCCTCAGGCAGCCACCCCTGCCCTTCCCTGCCCCACACTGACCAGTGGGAGTTGACGACCTTGCAGAGGGCTAGCTCACAGCACATGCGCAGGTTGGCCTGGTGGTCAGCCAGAGTGGAGGCTGAGCACTTCATGGGGTCGACCTCGCAGTTCTCCTCAGACTCGTACAGTGCCCTAATGAACTCGCCTGGGGGAAGAAATGGCTGGACATGAGGGCAGCGCCAGACCAGCATCTGCCCCCTGGGAACCCTCACCTGCCCCTACACCCACACCCCTCCCTGAGCCCACAGCCAGAAGGGAGGCACAGTACCAGCCTGGCTGGGCAGAGCAGAATGAGGAGTCAGGTTAGGGGCTGTCCTGTCAGGAGGCAGAAACTCACTGCCCAAATCAGTAAGCTCAGAGCAGAGGGAAGTGCTCAGACCCTGGGCACAGGACATGCCTGGAGCACACCCACAACAGCACGGTACATGTGAATGCAGACACAGATGCATACCCATATCCCTTAATGGCACCTGCACACACATGCATGTATGCTCATAGCACATGTGCAGACTGACAGGAGCATGTGCCAAGGAAAGGCATGTGAGGGCACACACGCCCAGAAATGGCACACCACCAGAGGTATGTCTGTACATGTGCATATGCCCTCATCAACAGCTTGCAAGCAGGAGCCTGCACCTCTAAAGACAACAGCACGCACATGTGCACATACATACACACAGCCCACAACATGCACAGACACAGAAGTAGGCAGGCAACAATGCACAGATGAATGCGCATTCACAAAGGGCACATGCACAAAGGAACATGAACACGCTCACCGATGGCATCCTTGAGGTATTTCTGGCCGATGAGTTTCAGATACTCCTCTATGGCTTTCGTGGCGAGGGTGTTTTCCCGGAATATCAGGTGCTCCCGATCCATGAACCGGTCCACTTCCGTCATGGCCATGTCCGAAAGAAAATCCTGCAGGGAGACGCAGGGCCGGGAGGGAGCAAGGGAGGGGTCAGCAAGGTGAACCTCACACCAAGACCTCCCCTCAGTTTGCATGGCAGAAGTGTTCCTCTCAGTCACAGCCCCTTTTGAAGCCCCCATTCCCACCCAGCCTCTTCTGACACCACAAGCCCTTTCCACAGCCAGGTTGAAACTGGATCCCCAGCTCCTCCACCCACCACCACATCCACGCTCCCAGCCCCCACCCCCAATGTTCCCCCAGTTCTCCCCTAATGCCTCAGCTTCCCTGACCACTACCCTGCCCTCCCAACCCTCCACCAACATGACCTGGTACCCTCAACTCCCCTCCCAAAACCTCCCCAGCCCTCTCCCAAAGCCCAGAGCTTCTCCTCCTAGCCTCCTCCACCTGCCCTCCAAAACACACCAGAATTCCTGTGCACCCAGTCCCCTTCTCAATGTCCCTCCAATCACTGCCTGACCCCTTCCAGGCCCCTCTGGTGGCCCCCTGCCCTGTAACCCCCTTTGCCCACCCCGTCCCCATCGCCCAGCACCTTAGCTTTGCCAGTGCTCTGGAGGATGTGGACGAGGGCACAGGCCACCTCCTCCTTGCTCTTGACGCTGAGGACAGGCTCAAGGACAGCACAGAGCATGCGGTAGTTGTTGGTGACATACTCCGCGAACTCCTTGTAAAGCTCCATGGGCAGGATGCTCATGGTCTGAAAGCGGCTCTTGACCCGCAGGGCTGGGCAGCCAGCCTTGGCCTTGCTGCCACTGGGCTGGCTGAGTGGGTACCACTGCTCAGCGAAGTGGCGCCCGGTGACACTGGCAATGGGGATGCTGACCATGCCCACATAGTTGCTCTTGTCCTTCTTGCGCTTCTTGTCGGTGTCCTTGTAGACATGCAGGCGAATGGTGCGCACGGCTGGCAGGTTGTTGAACTCAAAGTGTTCCCCCCAGAAGACATTGTCAGCCCGAGGCTTGCTAGTGGTGCGGGCATAGAGCATATCATCCAGGCACAGCTCGCAGTAGTACCGCTTCTTTGGGGGAAGGTCCCGCGCCTCGATGATCCACAGCTTCAGCACGTTGTCCACCCGCCGGCTATTGTCCTGGGGGGAAGCGGGGGTTAGCGTAGAGGCACAGGAGGGGCAGGGGAAGGAACTTAGATCATTGGGGAGCAGGAAGGGAGATGTGTTGGCTGTCAATGTGGGGACAGAGGGAGATGGGCAGGGCAGGGCAGAGCAGAGCAGTGGGTGTCCTGGCTGTTGCCCTGAGGCAAAGAAGGGGTTACAACAGGGGTACAGGACTTGGAGAGGGGCCAAAGCAGGGGAACAAGGCTGATCTCCTGGGGGGCTGGAACAGATACGCCAGCTGTTGCCCAGGGTGGGGCACAGGGATAAGGGTCAGGCAGAAGTCACTGCAGTGAGGTAGGGAGAGGGCCTGGGGCCACAGGAGGGGTAGTCAGCACCACAGGGCTGAAGCAAGAAGGGGGAACACCCACAGAGCAGCCAGCAAGTCCCCCCACTGGCAGGCAAGCATGTGGCCCCGGAGCATGATTTGACCATGGCCAGCCCTGCCACCAAAGCGGCTGAGAGCAGAGCCTGCAGCTCCCCCCCCCGGCCTCTCCAGCCAGCAGCACCTTGTTGGGCTTCACAGCACGCTGCAGGTTCTCAATCCACTTGTCGCGTTCTGCAGCTGAGCGGCAGGCGAAGCACTTGGTGCCAGAGGTGGTGGTGACCTGGGCCAAGAAGAACCAGCGGCGGCTGAGCAAGAACTCCCATCTCTCCATACCTGACCCCCCTTGCCCCCCACAGCCTGACCCAGGCCCCCATCCCCCTCCCAGGCCAGGGACAGAACCCAGGCATCCAGGCCCCCAGTCCCCACAGCTCTAACCTATCAAATCCCTCTGCTTTCTCAGGACAAGGGCAGAATGCAGGCATCTGTGCTCCCAGCCCCCACAGCAATAACCTGCTGGCCTCCAAGGCCCGCTCTCTGCAGGCCCCCAGACAGTTCCCTCTGCCATACCTCAAAACAGAACTCCTGGCCAAGGATGCTGCTGTGCACGGGCTTGATGATGGAGTCCTCATCCAGGTTCAGCTCCAGGGCCTCGGCTGCACTGCTGGGGCTCAGCAGGGACTCGTGAGAGTGCGACTCCTTGAAGCTCTGCATGAGGCGGGCTCTGCAGCAGGGAGAAGCCAGTGAGGTCCTGGGGCACTGGGGGGGGGGGGGCACAGGTGTGATGCTGAAGTGAGCGCAGGGTTGCGTGGAGGCGTGTGGGGGGCATAGGCACAGGCAGTGGCAGGGCTGAGGAAGGTGAGACCAGTGCCTGTCGCCAGAAGACAAGGGGGCGGAGCGTGAGTTGGGGGGTGGGATAGCCAAGCAGAGGTGAGTTGTGCACAGAACGTGCCACAGCTGGCACCAGGGCACAGGTGAGGCCACGTGGATGCCCAAGCCCAGGATGGGGATACCTGGGAGGGGTGGGGTGGGGCACCAGCCCAGAGGGAGGGCTCTGCACTGTGGGGGCCGCCCTGGCCTGGACCACAGCACCGGCGGGCGACCATCCAAGGGAGAGAAAAAGAGAGAGAGCGTCAGAGCCAGGCACCATGCCCCACCCCGGCCCTGACTGGCAGGGACAATGGGGGGGCTGTGAGGAAGGGGCTGCAAAAGTCCCCTGGGTAAGGGATACAGCAACTGCACCTCTGTGTTCACAGGGTGTCCGAGACCCTGGGCCTCATTCAAAGGGGGAGGGGCAGGGTAAGAGGGTTGAAGGTGGCCTGTCCCCTCACGTTACAGAAGGGAAATGAGGCAGAGAGATGGGACTTACTCCCTTCCCTTCCCCCCTGCCTCCAAAAAATGCAATCACACAGTGGATCGGCCAAGAATAAAGGAGAAAACCCAAGCATCCGGGGCTCCTAGCTCCCCGCAGCTCTCACACCAGACCCCACTCTTGTAAGAGAACCTGGGATGGAGCCCAAGCATCCGGGGCTCCCCCTCCCAAGGATGATTCCCCAGGAGCGGGCGGGCGGGCAGGCAAGGATACCCAGGGCTGCTGCCCCCCTCCCCCCCCCCCCCATGGCAGGCAGCTGGCGCAGGTGAGCACCCGCCCCCGGGCAGCTATTTTTAGCGGCAGGGCTGCGTCAGCAGAGGCCGCTGCGTCGACGGGAGGCCGGGCTCGGTGCTGGCGCGGCTCGGGGCTGCCGTCACCGGAGCCGGAGTCGAGCACGGCGGACGGGGGCGGGTGCCGCTAAAAATACCCGCCTGTCCCCCCCCCTACCCCCCACTGCCCAGCCAGGCGGGGACGCGCAAGGCTAGAAGTGGGGAGCAGGAAGGAGCAGGGCAGGGGGGGACAGGCTGAGACAGGGGTGCTCAAGTTGCCCCTGGAGCTGGGAGCAGCAGAGGTGGGATGGACCCCAGGTGGCTATGGAGTGCCTCATGCCACCCGCCACCCACAGCCCTGCTCTGCCTGCACAGCCCCCTGGACACAACAAATGCAGGGAGGCTTTGTGGTGGGATGCATGGGGGCTGTTTACACAGAGACCCAGCACTGAGATGCAGGGTGAAGCATGTCAGGGGCTGGTCATACACCCAATGTGGAGTTGCAGCTGCCTTTGGCGTGGGGCACAGCTGGGGCCTTGTTCCAGGAGACCCCTTGCCCAGAACTAAAATGCAGCCATCTCTGGGGTAGGGCATGTCAGGAGCTGGTAATGCAGGGGACACTGCACCTAGCCAAGACTCAGCCACCATTAGCACCTGAGCAGCAGCTCACAGCAGGCAGGTGGGGAGCTAGAAAGAAGCATTTGAGAGAGGGGGAAATGTTCAGGGGATTCCCAGAGCAGGGAGGGGGGACAGGACCGAGGAGCTTGGTCCCCATTATCTGCAGAAGCCACTCAGGAAACTCAGGGCACCTTCCTCCAGCACAGCACTCCCACCAGCCTCCCCAGTGCCGCCTGCAGTCTGGGGCCAGTCCTACCTGGCCTGGGTGAGCTACCCCACTGCTCCAGACACGGAAACTCCACACGCCCAAGTCACTGAGACACTTCACACAGCACCAGCCTAGCCGGCCGTCATCACAGAGTAACACCCCCCAACCATGTGCAGGCACACACCCATAGGGCACATCCTTCCATGCACACCTATAACATACTTATACACCTGCACCTGGGCACACAATCCACATGCAAATACACATTTCTATGCATGCCTGTGCATGTGCACACACACACACACGCATGCACGCTACCATGCATGCCCACTTACACGTGCATCCTGCATTCATGCGCCACACACAACCCCCTACCCCCATGGAAAGAAACCACACACACAACCCCACAAACACTCACTGCACACACAGGCATGAATATATGCATGGCACCTCATGACAGACACAGACTTGTACAAACATGCTACCAGCACACCCCCAAAGCACACACTGGTGTGCATGCACACATTCACAGAGCATACCATGGCATGGACACACAGAGAGACACTGTCATGCACCCAGCACATCCCCATAGCATATATAGCTATGCATACACTCACCGCACAAGCACACATGTATACACCCCCCCAGGAACCGAAAAAGCACACACACACAACTGCATGCATACACACATATATACATACAGTCAGGCACAGGTAAGCACATACAACACCGCACACCTGGGCCCACACAGCACACTCCTGAGCGCGCACATGGTGCATACCCAAAGGCACATGTTCATGCACATGCCTGTTTCCTGGCAGGCTCCCCTCCACACAGGGTGCTCACTGGCAGGTCAGGGAGGCCTAGGTGCAGTAGGGCCAGAGAGCTGCATTGAGCCAGGTGGGTGAGGCCAGCAGGGAGGCAGCAAGAGAAGCGCCAGGCCAAGGCTGGGATCCTGCCAAGCAGCCAGATCCGGCTCCTGGCTTCCACCCACTAGATCCAGCTATAAACAGCTCTCGCACTTGCCCGGGCAGTGCCAAGCCCACTGTGGCCCCACCCCTGCCTACCCAGATCGCCCTCTGCCCAGCCCTGTCCCCAAAGGCCTGACTCTCCAAGTTCCCCATCCCTTTCCCCTGCCTCGTTAGTAGCCCCAGAGCCAATCTCTGCCCCCTTACCTTCCCCCACTGCTGGCTACTGACCCTAATCAGCAGCACCCCAGTGCCCCTTCAGTGTAGCATCACCACTGCACACACCACCTACTCCACAACAAGGAGGGGGCAATCCCAACTTTGGGAGTGATACAAGACAGCTAAAGGAGATTGAAGGGGGACGGCACAGCTTGGAGGGGATGCCTGTACCCCCTACCTGCTTTCGCAAGGCTATAAGTAATCAGGCCCCAGCCCCACTTCTGCTACCAGGTTGTCATGCTACAGAGATACAGTTACCCCCTCCCACCCCAAAACTGGGCTGAGAAGCATCAGGGGCTGATCATACAGCAGCCACTTGTCCATCCTGAGATGCAGCTGATTCTGGAGTTGCAGGGAAGAAGTTGGGGCGGGCAGCTGTTTAGACAGAGACTCCTCACACAGCAGTGAAATAAACCAGCTTCTGGAGTCAGGAAACCATCAGGGACTGTTTAGACAGGGACCCCTCAATCGGCACTGAGATGGCAGCTCGCTTTGGGGTGAGCTCCAGTGTGCAGGGGGAGGGGTGCATTAGAAGCTGGTTATACAGCAACCCCTGGTACAGCACAGGGGCAGCTGGCTCTAGGGCAGGGCACACTACGGGCTGATTACACGAGGATCCTTTGCCCAGCACTGAGATGTGGCTAGCTCTACAGTGGGATGCATCAGGAATTGGGTATATAGGTTGCTAAGAAGCCGCTGGCTCCTGGATGGGTGTCTACAAGGGGGCCCCTTGCCCAGTGCCAAAATGCATTAATACTTTGCACTGGCCCATTACAGTCCCTGCCCAGGCTCTGAGGTAGCAGGCCAGGACAGCCTGGACTGAGCTGGTCTGGGGGAGGGGGGAACTACACTGCAGGCAAGAGCCCTGGGTGGGATGGGGAAGGGGCGAGAGTCCCTTTCTCTCTCACCGGTCATGGTCAGCACTGCGGAACCGGGGCAGGATCTGACGGAAGCTGCTGGTCCGGTCAAGCTTGGGCTGGCTCTTTGTCCGCTTGATGGAGCTCTTCAGGCGCCGGCTCAGGAAGCCTTGCTGCAGCCAGCAAAGGGAAAGAAAGGAATGCCAGTGAGTGGGGGTGCATCGCTGGAGCCCAGACAACCACTGGTGCCAGGAAAGTGGAGTCCAGTGCATGGAGTTGGGAGCCCAGACATCTGGGTTCCATCCCCAGTGTTGGGAGCAAAGCGAGGCCCACTAGGATAGAGCTGGGCGGGGGGGTGGAGATAGGTTGCTGGATGCATTCCCAACTCAGAGAAAGGAGCAAGATCTGGTGGGATAAGTGGGAGAAAGTTGGGGATCAAGACACCTGGTTTTACACCTCAGCTCTTGGAGTGAGCTGGGGCTGGGGCTGATGAGGCTCCTTTCTTCTCTCTGCTCTCACCCCCTCCTACGAGATGCCCCGCAGATGTCCAGGGAGTCTGGAAGCTCCCAGGCCCCTCTGCAACAGGATGCAGTGGAGCAGGGAGTCTGCAGCAGGATGTTTAGGGCAGGGAGTCTGCCCAGGGAGGGGACTGGAGGCACATGCAGGAGTGGGCAGGGGTGCTGAAAGGAAGCAAAGGAAGTGACAAGGTGGGAGGGGATCTCTCACCGAGGGCCTGAAGGGGGGAGCAGGGGGCGCATCCATGTTGATGCTGTATTGCTTCCCTCCAGGGACACTCTTCCTCCTGGAGCGGCTCACGTGATAATCTGAAAAAGAGAGGAATTGGGGAGAGGGAAGGAGGGGCTGGTTACTATTAGCAGTGCAGGGGAGGAGGACATGCTTGACCCAACACCCCAGCCCCTGGGGTCACGGCCTGGACCCCAAGCACACCCCAAACGTGCTGGAACCATAGGCCCTGGTGCAGGGCACGGGGTAAGAGGTGCTTCCCCTTCAGGGGAGGGGGAACCAGCCACAGCTCAGCTCCAGGGCAGGGGGCAGGGTGAGGGGCTGCCACACTGGGCTGAGGGGGGAGAGCATGGGAAGGCTGGGGCAGCACATCCTCCGAGGGCCCTGGAAGCAGAGATGCCACCCGTCTACCCACAACGGGTCCTGTGCCAATGTTGCCAGGTCCCCTTCCGTAGGGCCACAATCCTGCCCCCTCTCAGCCCGGGGCTTCACCTTGCCATGTGGGCCCCCGCAAGGTGGTCCGTTGACCCTGCCCCAGAGGCCATTGGCCCTACCCCTCGCGCTGCCAGGGACTGCTGGTGCCTCACCCTGCCTCCCCTCCCACTGCCCCTCCCTCACAGCCCCTCCCAAGACTACCCTGAAGCCAGTGATATCACGCTGGCTCCGCCCCTCCTAATTGTCTGCTCTGCCAGGAGGGGAAGAGGCAGGGGGTGGGGGGGAGGCTCTGCCCCCCCTTCACTCCCTCCCCCATTGACTCACTGGCTCTTTCCTGCCCTCCAGCTACCCCTCCCCTTACATCACCTGTGTGCACATGCACACTCACGCCACAGGAGCCAGGCCCACTTCCACTGCCACGCACACGACACCCACAGAGCCACAACTGGGCTGGAGCCCCCTCCCGCAGGGAGACATGTAGGCCCAGTAGGGACCTCAGCACCCGCTCCACAGGCCCTGGTGCCCTGCAGCACCAGCCACCGAGGGCCAGCCTGGAGGTGGCCCCCCTGGCAGCACTGGGGGGCTCCCAGCCCCGCTGCTGCTCTGCAAGAGGCTGGTGGGGCCTAGGGCCTCACCTGCCTGTGTGCCAGGTGAGCAGAGGGAGGATGGGGGGCCACACCCCCACCCTGAACAAGGAGCCCCAGTCCAGCATGCACGCAAGCACCCGCACGCCCTGCCCCTGCTGCAACCTGTCCCAGCCTCAGTACCAGGAAATGGGAGTGAGGGAAGCGGCAGGGGCACCCAGCCTGGGGAAGCACTGGGCAGAGGGAGGGGTAGCAACATGGGGAAGGCTTCCCCGGCAGACACTGCCTGGAGCAGACACCCCTGCTTGCCGGCACCCAGGGGCTCAGGGGACAGTCCGGCCTTGCAGTACCTGAAAAGCAGGGTCCAGCAGGGGGTGCTGCTTTCCCTGGCAGGCAGGGCTGGCTCCAATGCACTTGGGGGTGCCAGGCTACGAGAACCTGGGCCAGGGCCCAGGTACTCCCTGCAGCCAAGCCTTGCTGCTCCCCAGGGAGCTACATGAGCTGGGCAGGGGTGGGGCCCCATGTGCTGCTGGCAATGGGCCCCACGCTGGCTGCCAGGGGCTGGGAACGCACCCGCTGAGCTGCTTCAATGCAGCCTCCCCCACTCCTGGGGGGAACTCCGGGTCCCCCCCACCCCGCCCCGCTGCTGCTGTAGCTGTGACAAGCTCTAGTTAAAAAGAGCCCCCCTCCCCCAGGCACGTCTCCAGAAGAACCATGAATGGGAAACACCCCCCACTTCCCCTCTAATGACATCTCATTAGTGGGGAGCAGCAGCAGCACTGGCTGGAGGGGGTGGTGGGCGAAGCGCTCCCGCAGCCCCCAGCACGCAGCAGCCCCTTCCTTCAGGCGGGAATGCGGCTGCCGCTGGGGTGGGGTGCATGGGGGGGCAGGAGCTGAGAGCCAGCAGGCCCTGATCTGTGCAGACACAGCCGGAGGGAGGCAGGATCGAGGAGGAGTGAGGGAGGTTGCAGGAGGACAGCAAGGCCCAGGGGTGATTCCTGGTTCCAGGCAAGTCACAGGGCCTCAGCTGCCCCAGCCTCCTGTGGAGGACTCTGCTCGGCTGCAGGGGACCAGTGGGATGGGCAGGGCTGAGCTATCCCCGCAAAGTGCTGAACTACGTAGGACAGAGGCAGCCAAGGTCATGCAACGCAGCCGACGGCAGAACCCAGGTGTCCAAGCTGCCAACAACCCCCTGCCCTGGATGAGGCCCCTCATCCTTGCCTGACCTGGGGACCCCTCGGTGGGGGCGCTGGCTGAGTCCCTGGCTCCCCCTGCCCAGTGCTGCTCAGCAGTTGGGGGCCCATGTTACTGGGCAGGCAGGCAGGCAGGCAGGGGGAAGCAGGGCAAGGACTGCCACATCCCGCGGCCCGTGTGTGGAGACGTGACGGACCCTAGCGGAAGGCAGGGCATCACCCCCAACACTCTCCTGCTCCACCCCGGCCCCAGCCCAGAAGGGCCACAGCGGCCACCAAGGACCCCAGAGCCCTTGTATCTGCCCCTGAAGATAGACTGAAGGGGCCAGGCTAGGAGCATGCACACGTGTGCATGCATGTTTGTGAGCTGAGTGGTGGGGCTGGGCAGAGGCTGCAGTCAAGATGGATGGGGGGCGGGCACAGGGTTGCTTGTCCCAGCCAGGGACAGCCAGGCTGGCACTCACTCATTGCACCTGGCACACCCGGGTGCCCGTGCCCCTGACCTTGCGAGAGTCCCTGGGAGAGGGGGAGAGGTCTGTCACGAGCCCCTCCCCCTGCCCTCCCCTGCGCTGGCTGGGATGGCGCTCTGGGCAGGCCGAGGCCAACCAAGCGTGTCCGGAGGGGGGGGAAGGGGGTTGCAGCATGTGAGCAGAATAAAAACTGGATGAAACAATTAGACCCAGGAAGATGCCCTCCCCCCCACAACCCCACACTTCAGCAGTTAACCCTTCAGCTCCCCCTGTGCTGGCGCTGAGGAGCACCTGCCTCCCCGCCACAGCGCCCGTGGGCAGAGACAGCCCCTGGCCCTTGCCAGAGTCCCTTCTCCCAGCTGCTGCCCAAGCACTCTGCCAGGCCTCTCATCCACGCCCAGCACCAGACCCCTTTTCCCCGGCCCTCCCCACAAACACTGCCTGCCCATGCACCCCAAATGCCACCCCCCTCCACTCCTCACCTCATCTGCCCTCCACCCATAGCCACGAACACCCTCCACCCACCCCTCGTCAGGACCCATCCCTCCTTCCGATATACTCTCATCCATCCATCCATCACCAGGCACCCCGCTCCCTTTCTCCACATCTGCCAGGGGGCCAGACCCTGCTCCATGTGCACCCCTATCCCTGCCAGGTGTCACTCCTGGCCCAGCCACACCACAGGCCACTCGCACCCCAGCATGGGGCTGGCTGTGGGAGAGGGAAGGGCTTGGCCTCTCCAGAAAGCCAGGAGGGCCTTCCTCCCCACTGTCCCAGTAGCCCAAGACCCACCCCCTGCCCGGCGGCTCTCAGCCCTGCAGTGCACCAGCGGCCAAGGGAAACCCCAGCGCCTGGGGTGGTCTGTACACCTGCCCTGGTCCCCTTATTCTGACCCTCAGCTCCCAGTCCCACAGACCCTGGGCCACATCACACCCCAACCCCAGCCCATCCAGTAGGTGGCAAAACCCCAGCCTGCTGGGGGGCAGGAGAGGTAGGTGGGAAGGGGCCGGACATGGTAGCAACACCCTCCCCAAACTTCCCCCTGGGCCCCAAGGGCTGTGCAGGGAGCACCACCTCGGCAGGCCCCTGCCCCTACAAAACCAGAGCCAGCCCTTAGCCCAGGGCATTAACTCTGAAGCCTAAGGTCAGCAGCAGCAGCAGCAGCAGGGCAAATACCTCACTCCCAGCACTCGGAATGACAACGCAGGCCCAGACCCCCACCCTCACCCCCCGGCGGCGCGCAGGGTCGCAGGGCCACAGACCCAGCCCAGGGGCCGCCCGCGCCCGTTCCTGCACCGCCGTGCATCCCCCAGCAGCGCCCGAGGCAGCTAGGACGAGGCCTCCCCTGCTCCAGGCGGGGGTCCCCAGGGCGCGGGCTGGCCCAGGTCCCCAGTCCCATCCCTGCCCCCCCCGCTGCCCGCGTGTGTGCCTACCAGCGATGGCAGTCCTCGCACCCTCCTCCACGCTCATCCGGCTGCCTGGCACGGACAGGAACCCCGGGTCCCGGGCGCCGCGGGCCCCCCATCCCGCGGGCGGCAGCCCCCCGCCGCCTGGGGGCACGTGGGTTGCACCCACCCCGCCCCACATCGCCTGGGTCACACGCCTTGGACGCCGGTCCCCGCCTGGGCAGGCATGGGTACACGCTCACATGGCTCTATTCACACATGCACATGCATGCACACACACACACACACACACACAACACAACTGTATGCAGCCTCCGCCCCCCACCCCGCAACACACCCTGCACAGCTATAGCCGTACAGACACACTGCCTCAACCCCAGACACAGACGCTTACACAACCACACGTATGTCCCCCCCACCACATGCAATCCTGTGCATGCTGCACATGGGCACACACACGCACGCACACACCCCACCTTGCAGGCAGGCACACATAGGCATTCACGCGCCCCTACATACTCTGCTACACACATGGAGGCATAAGCGCACACACAGGCAACCCTGCATGCCACCCCCCATCCAGACACCCAGGCAGATGCACTCGCACCACCACAGGCGCCCACACACACACACCTACATACACGCACACACGGTTACACTACCCCGTGCACCAAGACGCATCCTAAGCACATGCACTGACACACGACCGCATGCATGCACACTCACACTGCTGCATGACAGCCCCCCCCAAGGTACGCTGCACACACACACATACACATACACCCAACTGTCTCGCACACCTGCGCACGCACTCACACCAAGCAGCTGCCACTTCAGCTGGGTAAAGAGCAGAGCGGAGCAGAGCGGCCAGGGGTGAGTGGGCCTGGCACACCCGGCAGCAGCACACAGCCGGCAGGCACCGCACCACACGCATGTGCGCTCACCCACACAGGGCTGGGGGGGGCAGAGGGGGAGGGGAACATACGCACACACACGGAGCCTCCCGACATGCGATCACATATGTGCGCCACGCGTGTGCACACACAGGTCCACCTGCCACCCACGCAAGCTGCACACAGACACACGCACACGCTATCCCAGCTCACACGCTTGTGTGCTCACACTCACGCACGTGCCCCGACGTGCACGCGCCTCTCCCCCCCCCCCCGCCCCCGGCGTGCAGACACACTCACCCTTGCACAGACGCGCACGCACGCGCGCCCCCACCCGCCTCCTCACGCACCGCCCCCGGCGCTGTCACACACGCGCCCCCCGCCCGCGGGCACGCGCTTGCACACCCGGCCGCGGCGGCGCGCCCCCTCCCCCGCCTCACCTCCGCCCCGCGCGCCCGGGGGGGCGGGGCCGGGGCCGCCGGGGCCATGCCGGGCCGGGCCGGGCCGGGCCGGGCGGTGCCGGGGCCGGGGCCGGTGCCGGTGGCGGCGCCGCGCCGCCCGCCCCCCGCGCGCCGCGGCGTTGCCAGGCGACCGCTGCCGTTGCCCGGCGTCGCCAACCAGCGCGCGCGGCGCCGCCGGGGCCGGGGCGGGACGAGCCGCGGGAGCGTGCGCCCCCCCCCTCCCCCCACGCGCGCGCGACACCCCCCTCCCCCGGGCTGCGGGCGGGGGCGCGGGTCCACGCGTGTCCGGGCGGAGCGGGGGGCACACGCGGGACGCTCGCGCACGGGGCGGGGGGGGGGTCGCAGGGGCGCGCTCGTCCCCGCGCCGCGTCACGTCTTCCCTGGGCTCCGCGTTGCCATGGAAACCTTTGAAGCGGCTTCACCGGGAGCGCGGCGCGGTTTGGGCGGGGGGCTGGGTCCCGGGCGCGGCCCCACGTCCCCCCCTGGCGGCCGGGAGCGGCGCTGCCGCGGGGCCGGGCGCGCTGCCAGCGGGGTTCCCCTAGCAACCGTTGCCGGGCACCCGTGCGCCGCTACCTCTCAATGGGGCCCTATTATGGGCTGGCGCCCCTTGGCCCGGCTCCAGCCCGCGGGGGAGGGGCGCCCCCACAGGCAGCAGGGGCGGGCGCGGGACCCCCAGAGCCCGCGCGTCCGGTGCCGGCACCGCCCGGAGACCCCCCCGCCCGCCCCCAGACCGGGGCTGCGGCCTCTTCGGGGGCCGCGCGGAGCCCCCCGGACGGGCCCGCGCAGCCCCCGCACCGCCGCACCCCGGGGCCCGGCCCGCAGGGACGTGGCAGTCAGCCCGGAGCCCCCCCGGCCCCCACTCACCCCCCACCCGCCCTCCCCAAGCAGCCAAGCCCCTGCCCCCCACCCCGCTCCCGGCCCCAGCCCCCGGGGCAGGACCCCTCCCCGCTCGACGCGCCCCAGCGCCAGCCCCCTGCCCGCCCGGGACCAGGCCTCGCGCACAGGGGGGCAGTTATGACCTCCGCTGCCCCACGGTCCATGCTGTGGCGGCCTTGCAGGGGTTTATCGGGGAAACTGAGGCACGGGCTGGCAAAAGGAGCCACCAGCTGAGACGGGATAGAGGCCATGGGGGGTGGCAAGATGGGGACCCTCCCCCCAGCTCCCACCCCGGTCCAGCCCAGCCACCCCCACATGCCCCCTGTGCCCCCCCCCACCCCATACCGTGCTCAGGGTGGGGGCGCCCCTCCACAGGGACGCTGACCGTGCGGCGCAGCAGCTTGGTCCGACAGGGCTCGCTCCGCCGTTCCCGGATCAGCAGCGGATGGATCTGGGGGGGGGCAGGGGAGAAAAGCGGGGGCAGTTAGTGCTGCCTCAGGGCACTGGGCAAGGGGCTCCTCTCGTGGGGGTCCCCTCCCTCCAGGGCCCTGCCTCCAGCCCCAGCCCGCCCAGTCTTGCTGAGGCAGTCATGGGGGTGGGAGGCAGCAGGCCTCAGGCCTTGAGGCTTCCCCCATCCCTGCCCCCCTCACCTCCTCCTCGTCCAGCATGAGAAGCTGGTTGCCGGAGATGATGCAGAACCGGGGGTTCCAGGCCGGGCGCTCGTAGGGCGAGTGGGCGTAGGGCATGCGGTGCATGGGGGCCGCTCGCACATCTGGAGGGGGGGAATGGCAGGGCCATGTGAGCTGGGGGCATCCCCCCCAGTCCCACTCAGCCCGGCCGTAACCCCCACCCCGCTCCAGCCTGTGCTCATCTGACCCCAAAGGTGGGGAGGGGGGATGCCCCAAGCAGGGGGGACTCCAGCTCCCACCACGGTCCCCAGGCAGCTGTCACAGGCAGAGACCTCTCCCCATCTCTACCCTGCTCAGGCCCCAGGACACATACCCCTCAGGCTCCCCTGGTTTTACACAGGAGCTTCTCAGGCCCCGGGGCCCAACCTGACCCAGGGGGAGGGAGATGCTGTTCCCCCTGCATCCCCACCTCCCCGCTGCCAGGGGCAGGTGGGTGGGGCGGCTCAGACATTCGCGGAGCAAGAAACATGCTAGCAGTCTGTGCCCCCCCTCTATTTACATACATGCCCCAGAGTATGTTCCCACCCCTCTCCCCTGCTGGGTGGGCACTTCCCCACTCCCCACAATGAGCAGAGCAGCCTATGTCCCCCCATGTTATGTGGCCCCAGGTTTGTCCTCCAAATCCATTTATTCCCATCCCCATTTATTAGCCCCACATGTCCATGCCTACAGCGCTAGCTAGGGCAGGGCAGAGGCAGCTGCGAGGCCTAGCTCCCAACCTCCACCAGAGCCCCTGCAAAAAATCATCAGATGGGAAGTAAAGCAAGCAAGGAAGCCTGGGGGCTCCATTAATGCCCCACCACTTCAGGCACTGGGGCTTTTGGGGAGACCCCCTCCCCACCAGCCAGACTGCCTTTCACCCACCGGCGTTGCACAGGGGCTCCCCTCCACCCTGCACCTACCCTGGTACAGACCAGGCCGTGCCAGGTCTGGCCTGCGGGGACATAGCTCTCCCACAGCGCCTGCTGCCACCCAATGGACACAGCATGTCGCCACAGGTAGCTGAGCTCCCGTTACCCCCACCCGTGACCCCGCTCAGGGACCCTGTGGTCTGGGGAGTCTCCCCTATAAGTTCAGGGGGAGCGGAGGGAAGGGCACCCAGACGCCTAGCCCCACTGCCCCAAACCCCTCCCCACAGGCACAGAGCCCCGGTATCTGCCCCCCCCAGCCATCACGGCCAGCCTTGCTGATGCCTGCCCCAGCTTCTGGGGAGGAGTGTACTCCCCCCAGCAGATGACAGCCAACTACTGCTGCCCAGGGGCCAGATCCTGCCCCAGGGGCCCTGCGAGCTATCCAGGGAAGGCAGGATGTCTCCCAACCTTGGGGGTGGGGGGGTGGGAAGGATGCAGAACACGTGGGTTCAGACATGTCAGTGCAGGGAGGGGGCACAAAATGGGGCCACACAGGCCTCTGCCTGGAGCGGGACACAGGGACCTGGACCCCAACACCCCCCAGCCAGTCCCCCCACACACACTCCCAGCACCGCAGCACCCCAGGGACCTGTGCCATGCGGAAGCCCCCCCATGGGGGGGAGGGAGCATCCTGAGCTCAGAGTAACCTAGCAACCGCATCCCGCCACCTCCACACACGCGGAGCCAGCTCTGGGAACAGAGGAGGGGGGGCTCTCATCCCCAGCCCAGGGGGGCACCCAGCCCCAGCCCCCCCAGCAAGGGGCATCCGCTGCAGCCCCGCCAGGGGGCACCATGTGGGGGGAGGGGGCAGCAGGGGTGCTGCGGGGACTGTGAGCAACTGTGCAGAGATGAAGGACACCCCCCCACCATCCTCCCTCCTCCTCCCCCAGTCTGGTGGCTCTGCACATGCCCAGCAGGGGTCGCCACACAGCGGGCGGGAGGCAGGCACCCCCAGAGCAGCAGTACTGGGAGCACTGGGGGTGGCCCAGGGCTGGACTCTGTCCCCGCACATGTCTGCAAACAGGCCCCGTCCTGGTTTCCATCCTGGGCTGGCACCAGGAAAGTGGGTCGCATGGGTCTCCCGGGGACTGGCACTCCCCACACCTGGGGCAGGGCCCCCACGCAGGGCCAAGCCCTGCCACCCCCAGCACCAGAGGAGGGGGCACACCCCACAGAGCCGCCTGGCACCGCTGGGATGCTAGGCTTCCAGCAGCCCCCTGCCCCATGTCCCCAAGGCCACAGGGGACCTTGTCCCCACAGCCCAAACAGGGCCCGGCTGCTCCCAGATGCCAGCCCCCAAGCCTCTGGCAATGCCCCCACGACACCCCCCAGCCTGGTGGGCCACAGATCTCCCCAGCACAGCCTCCCCCACCCCCCACCTGCCTCCTACCCTACAGGCCCCGCACACGGGAGACCCCACAGGACTGCAGGGGTGACTAGCACCACCCTCAGCTCATGCCCCACTCCCCCCGCCAGCATCTGGGATTCAGCTTCCCGCTGCCACAGAGACCTCGGTTCTCCCTGCCCACAGGCCCATACCCACCCCCTACCCCCCTGCCCTCCTAGCATTTCCCCTCACACAGGGCCTGCTGGCCACGGAAGAGCCCCCAGCGCCCCCAGCCCAAAGGCCTCAGGCCCTGCCCCGTCAGCCACCCCAGGCCCTGGGCACCCCCAGCCCCACACACTGCAGGGTCTCCCCTTGCCAGGGCCCTGACACACTCTCTCCTGCCCCGAGGGCCACGGCAGCCCCAAAATGCCCCCCCTTCCCCATGCTCTGGGGCCCACAGGGCCAGGCCTGTCCTACCCCCCCTCTGCACAGCCCAGCCAGGCCTGTCCTGCGCCCAGCCCCAAGACAGCCCCACAGAGGCGGCGGAGCCAAGCCTACCCCACAAGGAGTGGGACCAGGGCCCTGCCCCCCACGTCAGAGCCAAGCCAGACCTTACACCTCCTGCCCCACAGAGAGGGGCAGGCCTGTCACCCCCCCTCCCACCAGGGCCAGGCCAGGCCAGGCCAGGCCTGCCCCCACCCCTGGAGCGGACCCAAGCCAGGGCTCTGCCCGCCAGAGCCAGGCCAGGTCTTAGACCCCCTGCCCCACGGAGGAGCCAGGCCCTGCCCCCGCCCCCACACCTGCCCGCCCCGCCCCGCCCCACGGAGCCCCTCCACCCCCAGCAGAGCCGGGCCGGTGGGGCGGGGTGCGGGGCTGCAGCCCCGGGCCCGGCCCGCCCCCGCCGCCCCCGCCGGCCCGCGGGCCGCACCTCGGAAGGGGACATAGGACATGGTTTCCGCCGCCGCTCCGCGCCGCTACCCCCGGGCGCCGCGCGCGGGCCGGGCCGGGCGGGGGGCGCCGCGGCTGGGTCGGCGCTGCCTGGCCGGGCCCCGCGGGGCCGCCGGGCCGGAGGATGCTGCCGCCGCTGCCGCCGCCGCTGCCGGGGGAGGCTCCAGCGCCAGCATCGCACCCGGCCGGCTGCCCACTCTTAAAGGCGGCCGCGCGGCAGCTGCAGTGGGGGTGGGCGCCGCGCCGCGCGCCGCCGACAGAAAAGCCCGCCGCCGCCTCCCCTTTAACCAGCACCCCCCACCCGCCGTCCCCCCAACACCCCGCCGGAGCGCGGCCGGACAGGGCCTGGCCACTGCCCGCGCCGCCGCCGCCGCCGCCGCCGCCGCGCACCTGCCCCGAGCACCTTCCTCCGGCCCCACCCTGGGCCCCTGCCCCAGTGCCCCGTGCACCTGCCCCCGGCCCCGGTGCACTGTGCCCCTGCTCCCAACCTGGCACCTGCCGCGTGGGTCCCACGCACCTGTCTCCCAGCCGGGGCACCTGGTCCTCTAACTGCTCCAGCCCCTGCCCCAAGTGACCCATGCGCCTACCCCGGCACCTGCCCTGTGCACCTGCCCCCAGCCCCCAGCACCGGCCTCCAGTGCCCCGGTCTGCACCCTGCCCCGGTTTCCGTGGCAGTGCCACCAGCTGCCCCACACTGCTCTTGACCCCCAGAGCTCCCTGCTCTCTATGGAGCCAGCCCCTCTCCTTCCCTCCTACCGCAGCACCCCAAGCCCTACCCCTTCTCCACCCCTAGGCCTGAGCCCCTCCATGCATCCCCCACAGCTGGCCCCTGTCCTAGACAGAGGTCGAGGGGCAACAGGGTCACTGCAGGGGGCTGTCACTGCTAGCGTGACAGCAGGCGTGCATGCTGAGGGTTGTGCAGGGTTTGTGTGCACAGGGCCAGACCCAGCGGGCCCAGGGCAGCCTCTGTGCAGTGACTGGGAACAGGATCACTAGCTTGCACACGTGTGTGTGCACCATCCGAAGTGTACAGTTACATGTGTGCAACACCACAGCAGGGGTATACATCAAGCGTGCACACCGTCCTTTGAGCACCATCATGTGTGCACAAGTGTGGTGTGTGCACCACCCCAAATGTGAGCCATCACAACTGTGCGCCATCATGTGTGCACCACTGTGGGCATGCACTATCACATGTGTGCACCACCACAAGCACATGCCATCTCATGTTCCAACTGTGTGTGCACATCACCCCCGGCTTATACCATCACATGTGCACATCATCATGTGTGCACTAGTATGTGTGCGCCACCACATGTGTGCACCATCAGAAGCCATGGAACATCAGCCGTGGGCAAGAGCGCACGGGGAACAGAGGCACTCCGGGCGTGTGGACACGGACACATGCTGGGGGCGGGGGGGCATGTGTGATGCTCACATGCACACACGCGCAGTGTGCTCACAAGGCGGCGGTGAGGACCTGGGGCTGGGCCACCGGAGGGTGCCAGGGCTGCGAGGGGGTGAATGCCTCTCCCCCGGGCAAGGGGCCGGGCACCGAGGGCGAGAACGCGGAGGCCCCGGGCCAGCGAGCGCAGGCCCCCCGGCGGGCTGTGACCCCGCCGTGCGCGGTTGTGTAACGGCTCCCGTTAGTGGGTCAGGAGAGCCGGCTCGGGGGACCGCGACGGGCGTTTCTAGGCCACCGCCGAGCTCCAGCAGGCACAGGCGTGCCTGATGCAGCGTGCGGCACGCGTGTGCAAGGGGACTCGGGCGTGCAAGGCATGGAGGCGCAGGGTAGGGCAGGCGGGGGGCGCTGGGGGGCAACTGAGAGGCGGGGACACCTGGGAGAGGAGTGGGGCGGGGCTGGGAGCCGGACCTGGGGCCTGCCCCAAGGAGCTTCCCGGGGGCCCGCACGCCGGACCGCGGACCAGAGCCGGGCGGCACCAGCTGGAGGGCGGAGGGGGCGGGGCCTGCTGGGTGACGTAGAGGGCGGGCGGGGCCAGGCGGCCACGTGGAGGCGCTGGGGTCATATGGAGGGGGACGGGGCGGGGCCGAGCCAGACCGTGCTGGAGCCGCGAGCTGGTAGGAGCGGGGCCGGGCCGGGGTTCAGCCCCCCCCTCCGCCCCCGGGCGCGGCGGGGCGGGGCTGGGGCAGTGCGGGGCGGGGGGCAGCAGGGCGCGTCCCCCCCCCCCTCCCCTCCCCTCCCGGGGGCAGTGGGGGGCACGGCCGGGCCGAGTGACCAGGCTGCGCCTCGCTGCCCCGCAGGGCAGGGCCCGGCTGCTCCCGGAGGGGACGGCGCCCCGCCATGAAGGCCGCCTGCTGCGTGAGTACTGCCCCGGCGGCGCTGGCGCGGGCTCCCCCTGCCGGCGGGGGGCGAGCCGGCGGCGCGGGGCGCGGGACCGGCCCTGACCCCGCCCTCGCCCCGCCCCGCCGCAGGTGCTGGCCGTGTCCCTGCTGATGGTGCCGCTGCTCCGGACGGTGTCTCAGCGTCTCCTCTCCATGGCCGCGGAGCCCTACGCCCCCGGCAGCCTCTCGGCCGCCTTCGTCACCTGCCCCAACGAGACCGTGGCCAAGGAGATCGCCAGGTGCCCGCTCGGGCAGGCGGGAGCCCGGACCCCGGGGTTGTGCCCCGCTCGGGGGAGGGCAGGCAGGGTCGGGGGCCGGTGGGCAGAGCGGGAGCTGGGGTGGGGCACCCGGGGGTCGGGGGCTTGACTCGTGTCCGTGTGGAGCAGGGCGGTGGTGGAGAAGCACCTGGCAGCCTGCGTCAACATCGTGCCACACATCACATCCATGTGAGTATGGAGCGGGGCATGACTTATCCAGCCCTGTGCTAAGTGAGGGCCAGGGGGTGCTGGGGCATCTCAGAGGCTGATGCTCACTGGCCCCCGCTGCTCCTGGTTTTCCAGATACGAGTGGAAGGGGAAGATAGAAGAGGACAGCGAAGTGCTGCTGGTGAGTGCCCCGTGGGTGTGGAGCCCGGGCTAGGACCAGGGCCGGGGCCCCGAGGTGCCCTCTTACCCTCCTCTCTCTCCCCAGATGATTAAAACCCGGAGCTCCCGGATCCCAGCGCTCGCTGAATATGTCCGGTAAGTGCTTTTGCTGATTTGGCAAAAGCCTGGAGCAGGAGGAAGATGCAGCTGCCCCTAGGGGTGGAGCAGTGGGATCTGAGCACCCTGCCCCGCAGAGCTGGGACACCAGATAAGGTGAGGTGCTCAGCCCTGACCCCACTCTGACCTCCCATCCCCCTGCAGGTCCGTGCACCCGTATGAGGTGGCTGAAGTGATCGCCCTTCCCATCCAGCAAGGGAATGCCCCCTACCTGCAGTGGGTGCAGGAGACTGTGCCCTCCACGTAAGACCTGCCAGGGGGCAGGGGGCTGGTCCAGCCAGAGCCGTGTGTTATGGGCAACCACAGGCAATAAACCACATGCAGACACTCATATTGGCCAGGTCAGCCCCTCTTTCATATGTAGCCTTAGTGGGGACTGCCAGGGCCCCTGGGGTCTGCTGGCTTGGGGGTAGGTAAGAACAAGGAAGGGCCGGTGAGCCCGGATGCCTGGGTTCTCGTGCAGGAGCCCCTAGTGACGAGTGTGAGTCTGGCTGCAGCAAGCTCTTTATTCTAGGTGTCCGTTTGTACAGTCAGACAGCGGCGGCAGTGGCAGCACACGGGTGGGGTGGGAGCGGAGGTCCGGGTGGCGTCTTTACAGCATGGGGGTGCAGGTGGGGGCATAGCTGTGCTGAGGAGACCCTTCTTCCTACCCTCTTTGCCAGCCCCAACCCATCCTAGTGGTGTCCCCCCTGGCCCCCAGCTCTGCTCCACTGAACCCTCTGCTGTGCCCCCCACCCCCGGCATGCCTCCTTTTAAATAGAATCTTTACAAAATAATAATAAAAAAGCAACAAGAAAATAAACCCTTTAAGTACCAGAAAGCCTCTGGCTGGTGGAGGTGGGGCCCCCAGCCCCCACTCTGGGTCCACACCAAAAGAGGTAGGACCCTCTCCTCCTCCCTCCCTGGAACACTGCCCCTGCCCCCAGCCCCAGGATAGGCAGGGTCACGTGCTTGTCTGGGGAAAGCCACCCCCATGGGGACAGCCTGTCCCAGGCACCACCATGGTCTCAGGCCAGCAGGGCAAGTGCAGGGCCATCCCAACCTGGGGCTGGGGGCAGCTCTGTGCCCCTAGAACATACCCCCATTCCCCCACTCCACCAGATACTGTACTGTGCCATCCAGTGTGACCCTGCGGGCCAGGACCCGGACAGCCTCTCCCCGTGCCAGGCACCCCATGGCCCCAAAGTAGGTGCTGCTGGTTGGGGGGGCGGTGGTGGCAGGGCACAGGGTGCCAGAGGAGGTGGGGGTGGCAGCTGGGTGCTCAGGCCGGCGCTTGCTGCTGGGGGCTGGGCGGTCCGCATGGGGCAGCAGGGCGCAGGCAGGCGGGTGTTCAGGGCTGTCACGCTCTGGGGCAGAGACCTCACGGGTGTCTGGGCCAACGACCGTGCTCCTGTACCAAGAGGCAGGGGTCAGGGTGAGCCTCCCTTACCACCTGCAGCCAGGGCACCCATCACCCCAGCCTGTCGCCACCTCGTAGGACTACAGCCCAAGGCCCGTGCATGAGGCCACTGGCTGGCCCTGCCCTGAGCTCAGACCCCAGCCTGGCCCCTCACCTCAGGCTGCGGGCAGTGTTGGCCGATGGGTGGAAGGAGGCGAACATCCTGATGGGAGCGCTGTGGGAAACAATGAGACTGAGCACCAAGTTGCCAGTTTCCCCCTAGACCCCTGCAGTTCCTGCCCCCCTGCTGGACCCCTTTGCTGGTCCTTGCCCCATCTCACCTCTCCAGGCAGCGGGCGTCAGTTCGGCGGAAGTTGTAGGAGCTTGAGGAGCCGCCGTAGGCCTGGCTAGTGCTGGCCGGGGTCTCCACCACCTCCTGTATGAAGAAGGAGAGATCAGTGGGGCTGGAAGGAGGGGACGGGGCTGGTAGGACTGCCCGGGGGCTGGATACCTGCGTGAGGGCTTTGTCCAGCCGCCACCGCTCCTTGCTGCTGCGCAGCTCCATGGTGTCGGCAGGCTCCAGTGGGACCCTGCGCCGTGCCAGCCTCCGGCGTCCTGCCCCACTGCTGCCCTGCCCTGAAAGGAAGCTGTAAGAGACCCTCCTTATCTGCACAGCACGGAGGGGCCGCGCCCGTGCCCTGGGAGGGGTCCTGCCTAGCCCCCAAGCTCCCCCTGGGCCTGCTTGGCACCTGCTGCACCTTCTTCCCCAGTCCTTTGCCTGACCCCACTTCCCTCAGCTCTGCCCCGTTTCTGTCTCCCCTACCCCTGGAAAGGGTTAGTGCGTGTGTGGGATGGGGGGACTTGCTCACCTGCTGCCTGTGAGAGGGGGCTGCCCCAGAGGCTGCTGGGACATAGGGCCCCCATGCCCCAGGGGCAGCTGGGGTGCAGGAGGTGGCACGCGTGTGTGCAGCCCAAAGAGACCCTTCCGCTTCTTGATCTCCTTTCCGGAGATGAACCTATGGGAGGGGAAAGGCCAGTCAAACCCTGGGGGACAGGTGCATGCACAGGGACCGAGCTCCAGCTGAGGGCCCTGGACAAGCCCAGGTAAGTGCCAGGCCTGGGTGGCTCTGGCTGCAGGATGCTGGTGGCCCCATGTGATCACAGGTGCTGGGCTCAGTCTGGAGGCTCGTCCCACCTGTCCTTGTGGCTGCTCAGGGCACTCAGCAGCTGGCTGTAGCGGTCCCCCTTGGGTGTGTCGGCCAGCTGCAGGGTAAAGAGCAGGGCGAGTTAGAGCAGCCCAACCCAATCCAGCCTACAGCCCCTCCTCTCCTTCCCTGCCCACACGGCACCCTCTCCTGCCCCTGCCTCTCTGCCCACCTCTCCCAGCAGCAGGTTGTCCCAGTTCTCATTAGCAAAGGGCAGAATCTCCCGCTCAAAGTCAAAGTACTTCTTCTTGCAACAGATACTGAGGTGGTAGAGGATCAGGTGAGCCACGTCCACCCTATAAGAAGCCAGGATCAGGGTTGGAGTATGGGCAGGGGCCAGGTAAGACAGGACAGAGGGGCTGGGATCACTCACCATCTCAGAGGCAGTCTGCGCACGCTCTCTGGGCCACCCGTGCAGACACAGCACTCAAACACATAGAACCTGCAAAAGACCCGCATCAGGGACCAGCATGAGCATAGCCCAGCACCTCCTGTCATGGACACCCCCACTCCACGGCGAAGGAGCAGTGTTAGCCCAACAGCTGGGACCCCAACCTGAGGAATCCTAGATACTGCACCCTACCTGCACCATCAAGCAAGGAGGTGACTGCACGCACCCCCCCCTCCTATGCCACAGGACAGAGTGAGTACTTCCGCACTGGGGAAGCTCAGCACCCCCCTTACCTGTCACCATAGAGCAGCGGCTTGCTCAGGCACTGGGTGCAGGCCTCATGGAACCACTGGGCGCAGCGGCAGCACTGCAGCATCTTCAGGTTCCACCTGTGGGAGGAAGCAGGAGGGCAGCAGGCTAAGTGCACAGGTCAGCCCTGTCCCATCTGACAGGTGTGCACAATTGCTGCCAGGACCACTGGCTCCCCCACCCCTTGCTACGCCCCAGCACCCATGCAGGAAGTCCCCAGGGCTCCCCACAATGCGGATCCTGCTCCAACCCCAAGGCAGCCCTAATTCCAAACTCTCCAGCTTCACTGCCTGCTTCTGAGCCCCATGCCACAGGCTGAGCCCATCTGGAACCACGATGCCACTCAAGGTAAGAGCTCCCAGCTCTAATACCTGCTCCAGAGCTTCAAGCCCTGCCCCGGACTCCAGTTGGAGCTGGTCTAGACTGGTGCCTGCACCACGATGGAGGCTGACCTAGAGCCTCCGGAAACCCCCCACCACCCTAGAGCCAGCTCCAGGCCCTTCTAGATCTGGGAGACTCCAGGGAGGAAGGGGAAAGACACTCACTCTCCTGGTCCACCGCAGTAGCAGTAGCACTGCTGCCGATTGGTCAGATGCACCGGGTCCCACTCCAGAGCCTTCAGCTGATATGGCAACACCATCTTCATGCTCAGCATGGCCTTGGCATAGGGGCCTTTCTTGAGGGCACCACCCCTCTGCTCAGGAGAGAGGGAGGGTGTCAGGCCAGGAGTGGGTGCAAAGGGCACAGGGGTCAGGAAGGGGGTGGGGGTCCAGCTCACCTTGGTGGCCACAGCAAAGACGCACTGCCTGCACGTCCAGGAGCCAGGTGCTCCTGCCCCATTGCCACCAGCCTCCAGCACTGTGGGCAGGTGGCATGCCTGGTGGTAGGCTGTGGGGACAAAGCATGGATGAGATGGGTGGTAGGGTAAGGGAGCCGTGGGGCAGGAGCCAGGAGCCACACTCACCATGCCCACATTTTTCGCACCGCACCAGCTGGTTCTCTGGGCTCACAGCCTCCGTATAGCACACACAGCAGGTCTGCTCCTCACCAGGCACTGCCGCTGCAAGAGGTGACAGAACCAGCCCCATGACTGCCTGGGGGACCCAGGCAGGCAAGGGTTGGGGTGGGTATTGAGGCAGGGGTGAAGGGAGGGAGTGGAAACCTGTGATGAGGCCCAGGTACCGCATAGGGTGCTGCTAAGCCAGGCCCCTGGCTGCGGTCTTGGGAGCCAGCTGCTTACCTGGGTTGATGTCCTTCCAGAGAACGAGAAACTGGGAGTTGTCCTCAAACTGCACCAGACAAACCTGCCGCGAGCTGTCCACCTGTGTGGGGAGAGTGGTGTGAGGGGGGGTGGCAGTAGGGGTCTGGTGGAGGTGGGGGCCCAGGCCCTGCACTCACCTTCTTGATGGTGCCCAGGTAGAGCAAGCCATCGGTCCAGCGAGCCAGCACATCCTGGCCCTCCCAGAAGCGGGGCCGGCTGGGAGCGGGGAGTGGGGCTGTGGAGGCAGCTGCTGGGCGCTTCCAGGGGCCGGAGGCCAGGCGTGAAGTTGTGCGTGTCACCCGGGAAGACTGGGTGGGCAGCTCGCTCGCCATCACATTGTGACCAACCTGCTGCATGCAGCGAGGGTCAGCCCCAGCTGCCGAACCTAGGAGTCTGAGGCCCCCCCCCCACCAAATCCAGTTGCCTCCCTCTCTCCTTCCTGTGGTGTGGTTCACTCCACCCCACTCAAAGGCTGCCGACCACGTGAGGGAGGACGGGCCAGGAGCACAGCAAGAGGTCTGAGCCTCCAGGCCTGGTCCTGGAGAGCTCTTACTGTGGGACTGTCTCTCAAGTGCAGGAGCTTCGCACAACCTGGAGGTTTTGCAGGGCTCCCAAGAGGTGTCCGCCTGGGGCCTCTGGCAGGCATGGGGTTTTGGGGAGGTCTCAGCCTATGCCCCCTCGGGCAAGCGTGGGGTTTGGGAGGGGGAGAGGGTCTTAAGTTCAGGTCCCCTCTGACAGGTGTGAGACTCCCTAGACCCCACATCTAGGAGGCTGGATCTGCTATTTGGGGGAGGGTCTTCCTTATGTGAGCCCCTCTCTGGGGATCCATGGGGGCAGGACCCTGGGACGTGGGGCTGTCTCTGGGGCAGGGCTGGGATTTGGAGGTGCCTCAGAGGTGGGGTCCATGGGGGGCCCTGCATGGGAGGTGGGGGAGTGTTTCAGACCAGGGACCCCCATCAGGGTTGGGAGGCAGGGGTCTGGGCTGGGAGCATCTCGGGTGCAGGAACTCCCTGAGGTCTCTGACTGACTGGGGGTGGGTCACAACCGGAGAAGGGGCGCCCCTTGCCTCTCCTTCCAGGATGGGGGAGGGGAGCTTCCTGCCCCTGGCCGCTCCCGCCCTTACCAGGTCTCGGTGTCTCCTGCAGGGGTGGGGGCTGGCACTCCCCGGTCCCCGGCCCGGGAGGGGGTATCTGCGGGCCAAGCGGCCGCGGGGCCCTCAGGGGCTAAAGAGCAGGACCCGCTGAGGCTCCATCGCAGCAGCCCGAGCCCAGTGACGCAGCAGCCGCCGCCGCCGCGGCCGCCAGAGCAGGGAGGAACGAGGGGGGATGCGGAGAGACGCCCGCGGAGGGGACCCCCCCTAACGCCCCCCTCCTGGCGCTGCCTGGGACTAGGCCCTTGGCACCCCGACCCCTCCCCAGGCCAGGCCAGGCGTGGTCTGCAGGTGCCCCCCCCTGGCGCTGGGGGCAGCCCCTTCCCCACTGCTCCTGCCCGGGGCCGGGGCCGGGGCCTCAGCTCCGTGCTCGGGACACGGGAGCCGAGCAGTCCCCTCCCCCGCTGCCCCTGCCCCACTCGCCCACCCCAGCTCCCTCCCTGCTCACAGCCCCTGCCCCAGCGTCCCCCGCCGCCGCGGCCGCCCCTCGCTTCACCCAGCACCGCCTCCCCGGCGGCCCCGCTCCGGCCCCGGCTCCTCCGGCCAGGCCCCCGAGCCTGCCCCATCCCCTCCCACCTGCCCCGTCCCCGCCCACTTCCCCCCCACACTGCCCCATCCCCTCCCAGCTGCCCCCCAAACTCCCCCGTCCCGTCCCTCGCCCTCGATCCCCTCCCACCTGCCCCAGCCCCTCCCACTTCCGCCCACCTGCCCCTCATAACTGCTCCTGCTCCCACTCCGCCCCCTCCCCCCCACCGCCCCCTGCTTCCTGCACCTGCCCCGCCCCTCCCTCTCCTTTTCCCCGCCCCGCCCCCTCCCGCCCCGCGCAGCGGCGCGTGGCGCCGGGCGCGCGCCGGGCACTTGCCTCCCTCCCCGCCTCGACCGCGCAGGCGCGCGCAGGCCGCCACAGGCAGGGCGGGGCTGGGGGGCGGGGCGAGGGGGGAGCGAACTGGCGGCGGCGCGGCGGAGGGGGCGGGGCAGGCGGGCGCGCGGGATTGGCTGCGCGCCGTGGCGGAGGCGGGGCCCTATTTCAAACGCGGAAGGCGCGCGCGCGCCCCGTCAGCACCGCCGCCGCCGCCGCCATGGAGCCGCCGCCCGCCTCCCGCTTGCCCGTGCCCAAGCGCGCGCCCGCCGCCGAGGCTGCGCCCGGCCCCGAGCAGGTAGGGACGGGGATGGGGGCGCCCGGCCCCGCGGCCGCCGCCCCGCTCACGTCTCCGTCTCGCCGCAGAAACGCGCCCGCTTGGAGCCCCCCGCCCGCGCCCGCCCGCTCCGCCGCCTCGCCAGCGCCCTCCCGCAGCGCCCCGGATCGGCGGCCCCGCCCGGCCCCGCGGGCCGCCCGCCGCCGCGCCCCGCCGCGCGCGCCGCGCCTGCCGCAGGTACAGGCGGGGGGCGGGGGCAGAGCCCTTCCCCGCGCCGCGCCCGGCAGCCTGCTCCGGGCCTCCAGCCTGCTTTGCTCCCCTTCCCCAGGGGCCGCCCCCAGGCCAGCCGTGACCGCAGCCGCAGCCGCTGCCAAGACAGGTAACCCGCCTGCCGCAGCTTCCCGGCGCCGAGGGGCTGGCGGGATGCCGCCAGCCAGGGGGGCCTGGACCACCCCGGGGCGCCTGTTCCGGCCCCTCGGCGCTGGGCTTGTAAAGAAGCTTTTCCTTATGTCTAGTCTGAAGCCGTTGTCCGCCAGCTTGTGTCCGCTATTTGTTGTCCTCTCCTGGGGGGTTCCTCCAAGCCCTGACGTACCTGCAAGTCCCCCTGTGCTGGCCTGGCCGGCTGGGCTTCCCCACCGCAATCTGCACTCTGCCCCCCGCATCTCTCTCTCTGCCTCAGGCCGTGCCTCGGAGCTGGGGGGTGGCAAGAAGAAGCGGGCACCCTGGGACCTGAAGGGCCAAGTGAGCGACTTGCAGGCAGAGCTCAGAGCCTACAAAGAAGAGGTGCAGCAGCTGCGCAAGGAGAGCCAGGAGCTGCAGGGGCAGAGGCAGGCGTTGCTGGCCCGTAACGGGGACCTGGACCGCCAGCTCCGGTAAGAGGAGGGTGAGGCGGGGGCGGGAGCAGCCCGATGCAGACGGGGAGTGACCCTGGCCCCTTGCACTTGTAGGGCCGCGAAGTCCGAGCTGCACGTGTCCCAGGAGCAGGCCCAGCAGCGCCTCGAGGAAGTGAAGGAACTGTCGGACCTGAAGCACCAACTGGAGCAGCAGCTCGGTGACACCACTAGGAGCAACAAGGAGCTCGAGGGGACCAACAAGGACCTGGAGACAGCTAAGCGGGACCTGTCAGCCCTGCTGGAAGCCAGAGAGGTGGGTGTGGAAGATGAGGGGTCCATGGAGCAGCTTGGCTCTCCTTCTGGCCCCCGAGCCTCTGATGAGGAGCTCTGCTGTCCCGTGGCTTGTGATTGTGCTCATTGCCCCGTCTCCATTGGCACGCTGGTCCCTGCTGTGCATGTGGAGACAGACAGAGCTGCAGCTTGACACGCAAGCAGTTTCTTATGGCAACATCTCAGTTAGTGAGGTTGTGGGCACCAGCTGCGATGGCAGCAGGATCTGCTCCAGCATCACATCCCCAATGTGGCATTTGTCACAGTCCCCTGCCCCAGGGGCCAGGCCAGGCCAGTGACTCTGTGTGATGCTGCCTTGCCTGGCTTCTCTCATTGCAACTGTGGCACCTCTGCCAGAGCCGGAAGTGCCCTGCCCTCATAGGCAGCACTGCCCCCACCTGTCCCCAGTAGCCCGATTGGCCATGCTGATGGCCTCTCATATCCAGTGAGCCCATGTGTCAGCACCTGACACCAATTCATCAGGTCATGATGATGCCTCGAGCTCTGGCCTCCCATGCCTGCTGTTTCAGACGGTTCTGAGCCAGGGTTAAGTGACGCTCTGGGGCTCCCTGCTAGGGGGACCTGGCTCAGAGCACGCAGGAGAACAGGGAGCTGAGAGCCCAGGTGACGACCCTGCTGCAGGCTGCAACGCACCGAGAAGAGCAGCTGCACCAGCTGGAGATGGACCGGCGGCGGCTGCACAACCTGGTGCTGGAGCTCAAGGTGGGGCTGGGCCCAGGGCAGGTGGGTGGGAGGGCACTGGGGTCCTGGGCTGGACTGATGCATCTCTTCCGCAGGGCAACATCCGCGTGTTCTGCCGTGTGCGGCCCCTGCTGCCCTCTGAACAGGAGGCGGGGAAGGGGCTGGAGCACCTGCATTTCCCCCCACAGGACAACAGAGCACTTGTGCTCTCCCGGCCGGAGGAGGTGAGCCAGGCGGGGGGGTGGGGGACAGCAACGGGCCTAGGTCACTGGTAGCACCAGCCACAGGCTGTCTGCCCTCAGTTTGGACATGCCCCTGCTCCATGCAGTGGTGGAGCCCCCAGGGCTGCTGGCAAAGTTATAATCCATTCCCTATAAAGCTGACCTGTTCCCTTGTGGACCCCTGTGGGTTGCTGCCTGTGCTCAGAAATAACTTGTCTGCAACAGGTGAGGATAGCCATAAGCTGCAGAGTGATAGCAAAGCCCGAGGTGGGGAGTGTCATGGCCGGGTGCAGCAGTGCAGGCTTCCTGCCCCGTGGGTGCTCTCTGGAGTGGGGGGAAAGAATGAGGCCCCCTGGCTGATCCCTCTTGCTCTCCCCCACTCCATACAATCTTCAGTCCCACACCGGGCGCAGCTATAAAGGCAACACGAGGTACGACTTCAGCTTCGACCGCGTGTTCCCCCCAGCCTGCTCGCAGGCGGACGTGTTTGAGGAGATTGCACAGCTAGTGCAGGTATGAGTTGGGCTGGGCCAGGCTGTGGGAGGAGGGGGCTGTGTGGGGCTGTCCTCCTCATGACCCCTCTCCCCTGCTCCCCTCTGCAGTCAGCACTGGATGGTTACCACGTTTGCATCTTTGCCTATGGACAGACGGGCAGTGGGAAGACCTACACCATGGAGGGGCCGGACGACCTGGACCAGGACACCCTGGGTATGATTCCCCGAGCCGTGCGCCAGGTCTTCCAGGGCGCACGGGAGCTGGAGCCCAAAGGCTGGGAGGTGAGTTTTTCCGTGCCTATCTCTCCTGGCCTGCTGCTCCCACAGCCCCAGCACTGGCTGATTGTGCATGTCTGTGCCCCCTGCAGTATAGCTTCTCAGCAAGCTTCCTCGAGATCTACAATGAAGGCCTGCGTGACCTATTGGTGGGGCGCTCAGACCAGGCCCCCGATCTGGAGATCAGGCGTGTCAGTCAGGCTAGTGAGGATCTCCATGTTCCCAACCTGCGCTGTGTCCCTGTGGCTTCTGAGGAGGAGGTAAGTGCTTGGGGAGCCGCAGACTATGGTGTGCCTGTCTTGGCTTGGGGCTGTGCCTGCAGCCTGGTCAGGGGCAAAAGAATCATCCCCTGAGTGAGACTGGTAGGAGCTGAAGGTGGGGAAGTTACTTCATTCCCCTGCATTAATGTCCCTGTTGCAATACCACAGCCAGCACCTGGCCACAAAAGGGCTGCAGGTCTCAGTGTGCCCTTATCAGGCCTGCTCTTCACCTGTGGTGCTTTACAGAGTGGAAAAAGCAGTGTTAAGAGGGTGGGAGGGGAACCTGCTGCTGGGCTGGGCAGGAGGTCAGGCCTGATGGCCCTGGGTCTCTCTGGGCCTCACTTCTTCCTGGAACAAACCCCAGGTGCTGAAGCTCCTGCACACAGCCAAAGCCAACCGCTCTGTGGCGAAGACTATTCAGAATGACCGCTCATCCCGGAGCCACAGCGTCTTTCAGCTGTGCATCAAGGGCCACAACGCTGGGCGGGCCCTTCGCTGTGCCTGTGAGTGTTGGGTGAGGGGTGTACTGGGGGTGCTGCAGAAGTTTGGGGGTTCCTCTGGGCAGTCCTGTGTCAGCCTCTCCCTCTGCTGCAGCTGTGCTGAGCCTGGTCGACCTGGCCGGTAGCGAACGCCTAAAGCCACAGTCAAAGACCGAGCGGCTGCGGGAGACGCAGGCCATAAATGCCAGCCTGTCTACGTTGGGCCTGGTGATCCTGGCATTGTCCAAAAAGGTAAGAGACCCCCCCCCAGCCAGAACTACCCTGTCAGGCTGGAGCTTTGCAGCATCCTGTCTGGCACAGCATGGGGCAGGAGGGCAGACAGGCTTTGCTCAGACTGCCAGCCTGGCTCACGCCCCTACACAGATGTCATCTATCCATCCAGAATGGGGCCATAACCCTTGCTGCATCTCTCTCTTTCCAGGAGCCCCATGTGCCTTATCGCAATAGCAAATTGACCCACCTCCTCCAGAACTCGCTGGGCGGCAACTCTAAAATGTGAGTGGGGTACAGGTTGAGACCTGGGCAAGGGGTGGGGCTGGTTCATGGAGGACAGGATGTGGGGGCACCTGCCACGGGGAGGACTGTACCAACCCCATGTCCTGCAGTACCAACCCTCTGCCCCTGCCCTGCCCACAGGCTCATGTTTGTAAACATAGCGCCACTGGAGGAGAACATCGGTGAGTCGCTGAACAGCCTGCGCTTTGCCAGCACGGTGAGTGCTGGGGGAGCAGGGAGGGGGCTAACCCTCCCCCCACCTGACCCTCCACTGCTGCCACCTCATCCCCTGCCTTTCCACTTCCAGGTTAATCAGTGTCACATCGGCACGGCACCAGCACACAAGAAAGGAGGAGGGGGTCTGCCACGGACTTCCGATATTGGGGTGGGTGGGAAGGGACCTGGTCCCAGCTGAGGGGTGGGGTGGGGTGGGAAGGAACAAAACACTCTTTACTCTTTTATTTCTTTTAAAAATCTTTTATATCCAATAAAGCGTCGGTGTTACTGCTTCCTGGGATCTTTCCTTGGGAGGAGGTAGCAAGCTGGACATGGAGCCAGGCCTCACTGGAAGCAATGGGAGCTGTTGGCCTTTTCTGCACTTTGCTGGTTCATATTGGCTTTATATTAGCCCTGGGTGGTGGGGAAATGGTAGTGGGTCCCATACTAGCTTGAAAAAGGCCAGAGCCTGGGTGGGGGGGCAGTGCTGCAGAAGAGGGGTTGGGGCTGGCGTGGGTATAGCAGGAGTGTTGGGGCATAACCTGACTCGTGACTAGGCCACAGCCCTGGACACTCCTTGGCCAGCCAGAGTACCCCTTGTGGGGGAACCACCCGTGACCCAGGGCCCTGAAGCACTGTAAGCAGAGCCAGGGGCTGACTGGGGCCAGAGGAGCTGAAGGGTACCCAGACTACTGGTGAAGTCGGTCCCGGCCCAGCAGAGTGGGATGGCACAGGCACTACAAAGAGGTGGACAGAGCAGCAAACCCCAGTAGCTCTGGAAAAGGCCTCAGCCTCCCACTGCTGCCAGATGGCAAAGCCCCCAGGTGCCAGCCCTGAATGAGTCTCCCTCCCCATGCCGCTGGGCTGGGCAGTAGCTTCTTGAGGTTGGCTTGCTGGTGGGTGACATGACCTGCTTCGGGTTTCTATTAATGCTTCCCATAGTTCATTGGGGGGGTTGTTTCCTTGGGGGGGTGGATTTAATGGGCCCCTACCCCATTACCAGGACGACAACAAGCATTCGATGCCTTCCCTCATTCTCCCTCTCCCCATCTCTGGGTGGTGTTAGGCAAAGCCCCTGCCTTGTTCCTGTATCAGCACCTCCATGTCTGACCTCACTGTTCACTCCCTTTTGCTCTAGCATACACAAGCATGCCCCGCCACAGCCTTGACCCTGGGCTGCAGGGAAAAGGTGTCAGAGCTCAGCCGGGAAGAGCCTACCGAGATGGATTAACAGCAACACTGCTTGGCTTTTCAGCTGTGAGCCATGCTGCACCTGAAGCCCATTGTCCTGAATCGTGGGCCCAGAGCCACTAGGCACATCTAGAGTAACAGTGGGCTGTCCAAACAAGGAGCAAATATCCGGGAGCCTGTTACGCTGGGGTGACTATCTGTAATCGATATATCCCATCAAGTCAGGGCAGGCGAGTCCAGTGACAGTGACAAGTCAGGGTTTGGAGTGAGACCAGTGTAGGAAGGCCAGAGGGTTAGCCCACAAGCCTTTGTGCTTAGGCAAGGGTGGGGTGTGTGTGAATGTGTGCACCCTTCTCCCCCTGCAGTGAACCCTATTTCAGTGGGATTTTGCTTGGTAGCTAGGTGCTCTCATGTGCCTGCTTCCCCATGTCTCTAGGTGGAGGGTTGAGCCAGACTTGAGAAGTTGGTGTGAAGTGCCTGGATTTGCAGGCAGTGGGGGCAGAGACCAGGCTGGGCTGCGCAAGGGCTGGCATCGGTCCTCTGGTTTCACAGCACAGGAGAACTGACGCAGAGACTCGCAGCCTAGCTAACAGGCTGCCCGGGAAGAAGGTGGAGACCGATGCCAGTGGCCATGATCTGTCCATGCCTGACCCCTGCCTCGGACTACCCTGCCATCATGGGTGACTCTGCCCTTGCTGAGCTGTTACACACACTCGCGCTGAACCATTAGCTTCCTGGTTAATGGAGTTTATCTGTATAGCAGGGAATGCTCTGCTCCCACCATGCATTTCCTCCTGATGGATGCAGCCAGACTCAACCAGAGCGAGGGGTTGGTTGTCCCTGTCTAGGCTTGAGGGAGGAGGAACAGCAGTGACTGACAGCCTGACAGGGAGGTGAAAGAGTCCTGGTCTTTGGCCTCTAGTGGGGGTGTGAGCCCCCTATTAGGTTACACTGGCCCTTTGGCTGTGAGGTCCTGCCTGTTGAGAGCAGCGGCAGAGCAAATGTTGGCACAGAAGGAGTTGACAGAACAGGAAGTGGGGTCCCTGGCACTGGCAACATGAATCTGCAAGGGCCCCAATGCCTTTCAGTGGGGCAGGGGGGACACCCCAAAGCCTGCAGTGCACAGCTGCACTGCAAGACTTGCTGAGGGTAGGGCAGCACAAGAACAGCAGCAGAGCCAAACTGGGTCAGACCCATGGTCCTAGCCCAGTGTCCTATCCCCAGCAATGACGAGTAGATGCTATAGAGGGGAGAGCACTGAATAGGATCTTTCGAGTGCCCTCGCCAGGCCTGCCCTCTGCCTGTGGCACTTTGTAGGGTGGAAACGTGACAGGTCCGGGCTGGATGGAAAGGGAACCTGTGACTGGGTTGGGCAGGAGTTCAGGCCTTATGGCCCTGGCTCCCTCTGGGCCTCATTCCCTCCCAGAATGAGCCCTAGTTTCTGAAGCTGCTGCGCACGGCCAAAGCCGACCGCTCGGTACTGAAGGCAGCATAGAGTGACCGCTTGTCCCGGAGCCACAGCCTCTTCCAGCTGCACATCAGGGGCTGCAAGACTAGGTGGGCCCTGCGCTGGCCCCGTGAATGTGGGGCTGGGGCAGTGCTTGGGGGGTCCTCTCTGGCAGGTCCTGTGTCAGCCCCTCCCTCTGCCGCAGCTCTGCTGAGCCTGGTAGACCCGGTGGGTAGTGGGCAAGATGCAGCCAAAGGGCAAGCATCTCAGAGACACTGGCCATCAACGCCAGCCTTTCCATGCTGGGCCTGGTAATCCTGGTGCTGTTCAAGAAGGGAAGGGAACCTCCAAGCCAGAACCACCCCGTCAGGCTGGGGCCTTGCTGTGTCCTGCCTCGTGGCAGGGGTGGGGGGCAGGGCAGGCTTGGCACAGATTGCCAGCCTGATCCATTCCTTTTAACAGATGCTGTCTGTATCTGGGGTGGTGCTAGGACCCTTGCTCCATCTCCCTCTTGCAGGAGCCCCACATGCCTTAAAAACAGCTGTTTGACCCATTTCCTCCAGAACTTGCTGGGCTGCCATTCCAACATGCATGGTAACAACGTCACTGGAGAAGAGCATCACCACGCCACTCAACAGCCTGCGTGTCACCACCGCACTGTGTGCTGGGGGAGAGCTGCCCCTATCCTACCCTCGCTTCCTGCTGCTGCCTCCTCCTCCCCTGTCTCTCACCTTTTCAGGTGAATCAGGAGTGACCTCCTAGTCAATCCCCTGCCTAGCATCCACCATGATTGAGTGAGAGATGCCAGATGAAACATGTCCTGCTGTTTTGTTCAGTAGGCATTAACAGATTGATCATGCACAAATTTATCCAGTCCCCTGTTTACCCTGACTCCTCTCTCTGCTTCCACCAACCCGTGGCAATGAATTTCACATGTTAACAGTCCTGTGTAAAAATCAATGCACTTTAAAGTCCTTCTTGTTGGTTTAAAACCCATCACCTCCTCATTGCAGCAGGCGCCCCCTGGTTCTAGTCTTCTGGGGTGTGGGTTGCTTGGTCTGCCCACTTCATGATGTTATATACCTCCATCCTCAACCTTCTTTCCAAAGGGAAGAGTCTGAGCCTTTTTTTTTGGTCTTTCCTAGCTTTGGAACAATTTGGGTGGCTCCAAGATGCCCAATGGGTATGACATGGGCTTGGCCAGCTGGAGACTTGGAGCTGGAAGACCTGTGAAGTAGAGTAGAGGCAGCTGTGGGCTGGCGCTTGGGTCCAGCACCTGCCTGGTGCACAGGACGGGGAGTCAGTGGGAGACATTGCTGATGTGATGAGTGAGATTGTCCGCTGAGTTAATCTAAAGTTACGTGGAAGGCAAGCTAAGCTCGCACCTTGTAGACTAACCAAAGTGTATATGTGTAGTTCTTCTTCACATTTAATAGAGACGTTTAGTCACATCGTGTAGATACTCACAGTTATTTACATAATATAGATATATACACACACACAGTGTGGTGTGCATGTGTGTATGGCCACACGTATAGAGACAGAGAGCACAAGCTTCTGTGAGCTGACACGTCATCCACCCCTGAGGAAGTGAGTTGAGTGTGCATGTGCGTGTGTCTGTCTTCTCTTGTTATCCTGCAAGGGGCAGATCTGCCCTGCTTTCCTTCTCCTGTGGAGAGGGCCCAGGCCCGGGGGCTTTGCTGTGATGTTCCTAAATTTAGGACCTAGACATGGGCAGGGAAGAGGGGGAAAATCCACCGGCAAGGCTCAGAGAAGGCAAGCAAACTCGCATGAAAATGCCCGTGTGGTCTGCACGTGGGCCTGGCCACTGGACTGCCATCGTCACCCCCCAGCGATCTGAAGGCTGTGACCTAATCCCCCCTCCAGACTCTGTCACGCTCGCTGTCTCTGCCTGTCCCTGCAGCTCGCGCTCCTCAGACTTTTAATCTGTTGTGTCACTGCGCGAGACTGTTTCAAATCGATCCGAAGGGCTCAAGTGTGGATCCCCGGGGTGGGCCCAGGAATCCAGGGGAGGCCGCCCCAGTGCTGGGGGGAAGCGCTGGAAGGACCCTCCGGTTCATACAGCCCTGGGGCGCTTTTCCTTCCAGCTTCTGCTCGGTGTCTGCACCCCCGCCCTGCAGCGCAGCCCCGCCAGGCCCCGCGCACCCGGGGCTCGCCTTGTGCAGCCCCAGCCCCAGCCCCTGCCCCTGCCCTCCTCCCTGCTGGAGCTCATCTCGGTGACCGAGGCCCGTTTCTCCCAGCCGGTCCAGGGCGCTCGGGATCTGCCTCGATCCTCCAGCTCGGCCGCTCTTCCGGGCGGGACCCTCCGGAAACACCGGGGGCCCCTCACCCCCGCCCCAGTGTGCGGGGCGGGGGCGGGCGTGTGGGGCAGGGCGGCCAAGCAGCCCCCGAGGTTGGAGCTCTGCCAGGCCTTTGCCCTCCTGCTCCTTCGGGGAAGGATCCAGGCCTCAAGTTTCCTCCCCGCCGCCACCCGCTCTGGGGACCCGCCAACCGCCGCCACCCCGGGCCGAGCAACGCGCCGCCGGAGCGCGCACGCGCGCCGCCCCCAGCGCCAGGCGGGGGCGGGGCGAGCTGGGGGCGGGCACGCGGATTGGCCGCGGGGTGGAGCTGGGCGAGGCAGGATTGGCTAAGTGCGCGGGAGCGGGGCGCGGCCCGGCTTTAAACGCGGGAGCGGCAGGGTTGCTGGGCTGGGAGCCCTGCCCCCTCTCCAGGTGGCGCGGGCCGTTGCCTTGGTGCCCGGCTGCGCCCTGCCCCTGCCCCTGCCCCTGCCCCTGCCCCTGCCCCTGCCCCTGCCCCTGCCCCGCAGCCGGGAGGCGGAAGCGGCGCCCGCCGGGGGGAGCCGCGGCAGGAGCTGCTGGCCCCTGGCGGGGCCCTGCACGGCCGGCCGGCTCCGGTAAGCGCAGCAGCCTGGCGCGGGCGGGGGTGGCGCTGCCTCTCGCCCGCAGGGCCGGAGCCGCACGTCTCCCCGGGTCGGCGGCGGCTCGCGAGGTCCCGGAGCCGGCGAAGCGGGCCCGGGGGCCCTGCCGGGGCCGGGGGCGGGCCCGGGAGCGGCCGGGCCCAGCGCCGTCCCGCTGCCTCGGCTCCCCTCCGCCTCCTGCGCCTTCCTCCCGGGGCGGGCGGGGCCGCGCAGGCTGCGGCGCGCTGGCTCGGAGGGAGGGCCGGGGCCCGGCGGTTACAGCGGTATGGGGCGGGTGGGCCGCGTCCCGAGCGCCGGGAGGCGCCTGCTGCCAGGAGGAGGCGGCACGCTTCAGACTCCTGAGGGAGGACTCGCTTTTGACTACTTCTTGTACCCAAGGCGCTGGTAACGTGTAGGACTCACTGCCGCAGGAGGTGATGGAGGCAGAGCAGAGCTGGGCTCGACAAGGGGCGGGAGAAACAAATGGCCACCAGCAGATCCATCGCCATTGAACAGAGCAGCTGGACATGCCGTCCCTGGCGCATCGCGCCCAGTAATGGTGGATGCTGGGGGGAGGGTTGAACAGGGGGGAGACTGTTCCTGGCTTGGTAGGGGAGGGGCCGTTCCCCCTCTGCTAGTGTTCGCTGTACTGGTGAGCAGCTCACCAATGTCCTTCTCCAGTGGCGCTGTGTCTACGAACATGAGCCTGTGGAGCAGGTGGGGGCAGGTACCCCTATGTGCTGTGCTTCATGAGCCAGCCTCTCCCTCCTGTTGAGGACCTGCCCCGTCCCCCAACTCCTGCCCCCACTTGCATGTTGGAGCTGCCCCCTAGCGTGTTCAGGAGGGGGTGGGTCAGTCTGCTGTTTTGGTAAAGCACATGGGGCTCCTGCAGAGGGAGATGAGGTGGGGGGGGTCAGGGCCCCATCCCAGACATCCATGGGCAGAAGAACAGGGTCTTTCGTTTGGGCATGGGCCAGGCTGGCAGTCTGGGCCAGGCCTCCCCCTTCCCCCACCCCATGCCGGGTAGGATGCAGCAAGGCTCCAGCCTGATGGGGTGGTTCTGCCGTGGGGGTTCCCTTGCCTTTGTGGTCACCACCAGGATGACCAGGCCTGGCATAGACAGGCTGGTGTTGATGGCCTGCCTGTCTGCTGTAACCACTTCCCCTTCAGCTGTGATATGTTCAGGTGCTTGCTGCCAGGCGAGCTGGGCTCAGTGTGGCTGTGGCAGAGGGAGGGGCTGACAGTCTCTTCCCCCCAACCAAGCTTGCCTGGCACTCCCAGCACTGCCCGAGTCCCGTGGGTTGCAGTTCTACCCTGGCTCCAGATCACGTTGCTGCCACAAGATCCTGATCCTAAAAGAGCTCCCTGCCTGGCCACACACCCTACCAGCGCTGCTGGAGCTGGTCTCCTATGCAAACCCTGGCTCCCTGCTGACACAGCCACCGCTTTTGGGGTCTTCACTGAGACCAGCTGCAGCGTACAGGGGGGGTGCTGGGAAAAGGAGTCCACCACAGGCCCAGTCTAGTACACGGGCCACACTTTGCCTGTGCCTGCTCTACGAGATCTGAGTAGCTTGTTGGCTTGGCTCCTTTGACTATTTCCCCCTTGGCTATTCAGGAAGCCATGGCAGTAACCCTTTCCTGAAGCATATGTAGTTTCTCCTATTTTTTTTGCTTTGCTTTGTCAAAATGAGCCATTCCAGCTCTCTTGGGTGCAGAAGCTGAAAGAGGTGAACACCTTGGCTCCTGAGTTTGCTGTTCTTATCCCCCTCACTGCAGGACTTGTTTCAAAGAGGGTGCTGTTGTCTTAGCGAGGTGCTAATGTGAGAGGGCCATCTCAACCTCCCACTGGAAACTTCTGTCCTCGGTCTCATCTTCTCAGAAAACAAGTGTCAATCTAATAACTGGCACTTTTTTTAAGCTCCTCTTTTGGTGTCAGATTTTTTGCCATGGTTTAAACTTGACTGAAAGCATGACCCACTTGCTTTTTTTAAGTCTCTGCCCCTCCCCTCCCTGCTAGGCTGGGGTTCTCCTTATTTGCCTGGCCCAGGCCTTCCTCTGCTCTCATTTAGCCCAAGGGTCCTTCTTATTCTTCTGGAAAATGAGTCCTTTCTTTGCACGGCTGTCCCTATCAATGCAGGCTCGTGTTCCTGGGGTGGCCACGATGCCCCCAGTGACCACCCAGCCCCTGCCCTGCTCCAGGTGTGGGGTACCCTCCCCTTCTTGCTGGGCCCCCATGCCTTGATGGGTTTCTCTTAATGGAAAAGGAGGTGACCTAAGGGTCCTAAAGCAAGCCCCAGTCCTAGCTGCCAGCAGCCTCCTCCCAGACCCTGCTGTAGTCTCAGTTCTGCCCCTCTTAGGCTAAGTGGGTCCTCCTGACTTGCTTGGGACACTTAGTCTTAAGTGGCTCTATCCACCCCTTGCACCACACCCATGCCTTGCAGAATTACTGTCAGATCAGTAATCAGTTAGTTCTTGGTCTTCTCTGGCCTCTGCCTCTTTCCTCGGGCTGCAAACTTCCAGTCCTGGCCCACGGTTTCAGGTCTGGCTTCATCCCTGTCGGTTGCTAGTACAGGCAGTCCTCTGATTTAGAACATGATCAGTTCCTGAAAATGGCTTAAGTCAAAACATAACCCCAAAACCCATTTTCTCATTAGAAACAATATTATAAATGGGGGATTGGTTCCTGAACCAAGGCCCAGTTTATCCTATTTTCACAAAGAATACCGCAGAATTTTGTGCTCAGTCAATTATAGATAAGTAATATAGCTACATTAATGTACTTGCACTGTAAATGGCAATCATTAATTTGGAAGGAGTTCTTTGAGGTGACTTAGCTGGATTTTTGTGAAGGGCTTTTGGCTGGAGTCTTCTCAGGAGTCTTTTCTGCTTTCGTAAAGAAAGTGTCCGAGGAAGCTTGGACAGATGTTCTCCAGGGAGACGAGTGACATGGCAGGCTTGCTTGCTGGCATGGCATCACATTGGATCAAGCATGGTGAAGTCAAGACTGACATCAGAAACTTGAAATGGTGTCAATTTATAAATGTTGTTGTAAGTGCAAAATGTTGTAACTCGACATGGTAAGTTGAGGACTATCTGCATTTCTCGGCCCCTGTGTCCCTTCAGGCTAGCACACTCCCTTCTTTGGGTACCTGAGCCCCAGGCCTTTTATTCTGCCTTTCTTGGGCTACAGGTCCTCTGACCCCCTTGGTCTCTGGCAGAGGTCCCTGATCTTTGGTCTTACTAGACCCTGCCCCTGCTTCTAGCTTAGTTAAGACCATGGGCCCCCTTGCCCTGCCTTGGCTCTGCTCTGGGATCTGAGCTTGTTTTGCCTCTGTTTTCTCCAAGCCCTCTAGCCTGATCTGGCTTAGACTGCAGCCAAATGCAACTCTTCCCTAAGCTGCCACCCTACAGGCTTGAGCCCCCAGCCCTTGGCAAGGCTGCAAACTCTTGTGCGTCCGGCGCAGCTGGGACCCCCATACACCCCTGCTAGTCCCAACCACGCTGCCAGTTGTAAGCCATAACAAAGTGAACCTGCTCTAGGTGTAGCCAGCAAGAGCAATAGTTCGCTGTTGCAGCAAGGCTTCTCCTGCAGTCGTGTTTCCTTGGCAGGCACCAGTGTTGTGCTGACAGCTCTGAGGTCAGCCTGGCAGCCTCCTGCAGTCTTCCTGGCTCGGAGCTGCTCATTCAGTGGCTTGTGGAGCTAGCACAAGCAGTTTCCTATGGCAACATCTCAGTTAGTGAGGTTGTGGGCACCAGCTGCGATGGCAGCAGGATCTGCTCCAGCATCACATCCCCAATGTGGCATTTGTCACAGTCCCCTGCCCCAGGGGCCAGGCCAGGCCAGTGACTCTGTGTGATGCTGCCTTGCCTGGCTTCTCTCATTGCAACTGTGGCACCTCTGCCAGAGCCGGAAGTGCCCTGCCCTCATAGGCAGCACTGCCCCCACCTGTCCCCAGTAGCCCGATTGGCCATGCTGATGGCCTCTCATATCCAGTGAGCCCATGTGTCAGCACCTGACACCAATTCATCAGGTCATGATGATGCCTCGAGCTCTGGCCTCCCATGCCTGCTGTTTCAGACGGTTCTGAGCCAGGGTTAAGTGACGCTCTGGGGCTCCCTGCTAGGGGGACCTGGCTCAGAGCACGCAGGAGAACAGGGAGCTGAGAGCCCAGGTGACGACCCTGCTGCAGGCTGCAACGCACCGAGAAGAGCAGCTGCACCAGCTGGAGATGGACCGGCGGCGGCTGCACAACCTGGTGCTGGAGCTCAAGGTGGGGCTGGGCCCAGGGCAGGTGGGTGGGAGGGCACTGGGGTCCTGGGCTGGACTGATGCATCTCTTCCGCAGGGCAACATCCGCGTGTTCTGCCGTGTGCGGCCCCTGCTGCCCTCTGAACAGGAGGCAGGGAAGGGGCTGGAGCACCTGCATTTCCCCCCACAGGACATGAGGAGGACAGCCCCCTCCTCCACAGCCTGGCCCAGCCCAACTCATACCTGCACTAGCTGTGCAATCTCCTCAAACACGTCCGCCTGGGAGCAGGCTGGGGGGGACACGCGGTCGAAGCTGAAGTCGTACCTCGTGCTGCACTTGTGCTCTCCCGGCCGGAGGAGGTGAGCCAGGGGGCCGTGTGGGGCTGTCCTCCCCATGACTCCTCTCCCCTGCTCCCCTCTGCAGTCAGCACTGGATGGTTACCACGTTTGCATCTAACTGCCCCCGCCTGGCTCTTCACCACTGCCATCTGTCCTATACTGGCTGTTGAGGGGTGTCAGCTCCCTGTTTGGTTCTCCGGTCTTTTTATGGGCTGTCCCCTCTAGTCCTCCAAGCTTTTGGTCGAGGTGGTCTCTCTTTAGCCTGCCTCATCTCTGTCTGTTCAGTCAGTGCCTCAGGCTCTCTAAGCTCCCTATGCGAGTGTCCTGGATGCCCTCGGATCCCTTTTTAGTCTATCATGTTGCTGCTTTTGCAGCCTCTAGCTCTGCTCTGGATTTGCCTCAGAATTGCCTCCACTTCCAGTGAAGAGAGATTGGTGCCAAATGCCAGAACTCTCTGCGCTTTTCTAGTTGTGCTTCTAGCGGAGATGTGCTCCCTCATCCTGGCTGTCTTGTGTAACTGTGCTCAAGCTCTCCACAGTCTCGTCTTGCAAAGACTGTGCTTTTGCTTGAGACCTTCAAAACTCCTCCTTCAGCTCCTGTTGGCTTTGTTCTCTGTGCTCTCTTCCTCTTCCACTTTCTCCTACAGTGATTTTCTTGTTTTGTTTTGTTTGTGTGTTCTTGTTTTTGGAGCCTTGCGTCCATTTTGACAAGAGGATTTTTCTGTTTGCATTGTGTTTGCAAGCAGTCCTGCACCTCTTTGGCCTCTGGCCGTTCAAGTGCTGCACCAAACGCTTCTCTGCCATCTTGTGCTTTGCCCATTGCCACATTTCCTTGCATTCTCGTAGCTGCCCCGCATAGGTTAGCTGAGAGAAGACGGTGATCCCTGGGAAAGCAGAACACGGTGCTTGTCATGTGAAGGTCTGGATTGTGCTAAGCCACTATTTTTCCTTTTTTTCTGCCTCCCTTGTCCAATGTCCTCCCAGTGGTGGTGTATGTACATACATCTATGGACTGGGCCAGGGCAGGGGGTCAGCATGGTCCATGCCCCCCACTCAAATTTTGGAGCTACTTCTCAGTAAGGTCGGGAGGAGGTGGGTCAACTGCCTGTTCCTGTAGGGCACGTGGGGCTCCTGCAGAGGGAGAGATGGAGCAGGTTAGGGCCCACCCCAGACCTGGATGGACAGAAGGACAGTGTCTGCAGGGGCACAGGCTAAGCTGACAGTCTGTGCCAAGCCTGCCCCTCTCACCCCCTGTGCCGGGCGAGATGCAACCTGATGGGGTGGTTCTGGCCTAGGGTTCCCTTACCTTCTCCGACAGCAGCAGGATCACCAGGCTGAACATGAACAGGCTGGAGCTGATGGCCTGTGTCCAGGGGAAGCCTCTCTCCAGTGCTCAGTGGAGGGGAAGAATCACTTCTCTGAATTGCAAGTGCCCCTCCTGCCACGCTTGGGAATGATGGAAGAATAAGAAGTTAATTCCCCAAAGAGAGAGTGTAGTAGATCACCCCAGAAGCAGGATAAAAGAAAACTGGTTTACCAGTAACTTCCCCACAGATTGTGGAGCACCCTGCCTGTGCTCCAGCTCATGGTCTCCCTTTTCTCCACGGCTGTGCATCCCTCTCTCACAAGCCAGTCGGCTCCACTCTGGTCCCACTCTTTCCTGCCGTACCAGTGGATCCTTTCTCTGTGGGACCTTCTCTCAGCCAGTAAGTTTCTCCTCTTTCTCACCCCCTTACTTCACTCGTCACTGTGGTTACCTGCACCCAGTCAGCCGGTCTTCTCTGCAACCTGCTCCAGCGCTGGGTCTGCTGCATCCCTGCTTAATCTCTCTGTGCTGTGCCCCAGGGGGCAAAGGAAAACCCCTTGCTGTAGGCTTAAGTAGCTGCTGGCTCCTAATCTGTTAACCTTCACCCCAGGTGCAATCCCCTTCCCAACTCTGTTTATTAAGTAATTAACTTTGCCCTGTCCCTGACCTGACTACTTGCAACTTGGTGACATCAAAGGAACAGGGTTGTCTTTGCCCTGTTACACTGTCCCTTGGCCGGTCACTTCTTGCTCTCTCTTTGTGCACATGGCTATTCCTTCCCAGGTGCACGCCTCTGCCCTTGTCCTTGCTGAATCTCATCTGAGTGATTAATTGTGGACCGTCTCTTTTTCCAGTCTATCCAGGTTATTCTGGATCTCAGCCCTGCCCTGCAGAGTGCTCACAACTCCACCCAGCTTGTCATCCACAGTTTTGTGAAGCAGGCACTTTAATACCTCCTCCCAACTAGACACTGAGCCACTGAGGACAATGATTCAACCAGTTACTATCCACCTGACAGGACTTTGAGTCTTGTCTGTAATTCCATAGCTTGGGAATGAGACTAGGAAGGCTTTGACACCCATCTCCCACTGCAAAGTCAAAGGTGCATCACATCCGCTGCTCTCCCCCATTTGCAGAGCCTGTCACCACCTGAGAAATTGGGTTGGTCAGGCATGACCTGATCTTGGTGAACGATGGCTTTCCTTGAAAATGTCTTCTCCCGGTGAGAAGACCTGCTCCACGATCATCCCAGGTCCTGAGGTCAGGCCAAATAGTTGGCAATTCCCTGGATCCTTCTCCTTCCCCCTTTTTACAGATAGGCCCTATATTAGATGACAGCTCTGACTTTACCTCAACCAATTCCTTCAACACCCTCAGGTACATCCCTTCCCCCCTCCCCCCCCAAATTGAAAGCATCCAGTGTCTCTGCATGATCCTTAAGGTGTCCTGCCATTGCTCTGGGCTGACTGCTTCTTTTCCCCATCTCTGCTGCCAGCTGCACTCATCTCCTGGTAGCTGCCCTTATTCATGAAGGGCATTAAATACATTCTTCAGCCTTTTCCACATCATCTGTAACTAGGTTGCCTGCCTTGGTCATCCTCTCCCTCTAGAATCCTCTTTATTGCCTCTCTGTTCCTTCCCAGCTGCATCTTGAGCCATGCCTTGGCCTCTCTAATGCTCTCCCTGCATGCCCGTGCAGCTCTCTTCTGACCAAACTTCTACTTCTCTGGGACTCCTTTCAGAGTTCAACTCTTTGCAGTCTGGCCAGGATAGTTTGCTCTTCCACCCTTGAAAGAGCCTCCTTTAAAGTGCAGCCAGCTCTCCTGTACCCTGTTTGCCCTCAGACCTGTCTCCTAAGGGATCTTCCCCACCAGGTTCCTGAGTTTAACTTTTTTTTGGGGGGGGGGAGGTGTTTGCTTTTCTGGTCCTTGTTTTACTCCTCTTCCTTCTGGATCCTGAACTCCTGTTATTTGGGGGTTGCTGTCACACATTTACCTTCTACCTTTTGCCTTCCCAACCAATTTCTGCCTGTATTTGAGCAGTAAAATGTCAAAGAGGGGAAAAGCTTTTCCCCATCATCTGTATTGAAAATTATCCCCAGCATGCTCTAGGAATTGGCTAGACTGCCTGGGCACTGCTCTGTTTCCTTCCCAACAAGTGTCCTGATCATGTAGACCCCCTTCCCCCCCCCCCCCCCCCCCAAGAACAGAGTCCTGTGGTTTGGAGGCTTCTGTCATGTGTTTTAAAGGAGACCACATCTGCCACCTCCTCCTAATATAAAGGCCTGTAGCAGGTGCCCACCATGAAATCCACCCCCTCCCAGTCTGTTGTCCCTGACCTCTTCCCCAGAAGCTGTCAAGAGGCCTCCCTCCTACTTCATGCTGCACCCCTAAACCTGGGGACATTGCCTTTGTATAGAGGGTGAGACCTCTCCTTTACCCTGTCCATCCTTCCTGAACAAGCTACACCTGTCTATGCATTTTATGCCATGTAACCTATCCCATAGTGTCTCTTTGTCATTCCCCAAACATCCTAAATCTGTGTTTGTCCTGAGCCACCCCCCTGCAATTCTTCCTGTTTTGTGTGCCCACTCCTCACTTCCAGTATACAGGAGACCCTCGCCTTTCGCAGGGGATACGTTCTAGAGATGCCGTCTTTTTTTTTTTTCCCCCCTCCCCCCGAGTCAACTCTTACATTTACATAGGCTGTGCCTCTTTTAATTTCTTGAATCACCCCTTCCTTGTGGAGTGCGGTACCAAAGTGTCATCACACAGCATAGGGAGAGTGTGGGTTGGCGCAGCACACCACGAATTTTCAAAACCATGAATCGCAAATCCGGGAAGGTTTTCTGTATAGAAATTTCGGAGGCCTAATGGACTGTCCTGTCCTCTTCCTGAGACCATTGCTAAGGCTTCTGCCGCTGCTTTCTTCCAAGCTTTTCACTTGGGTCCCCTGGTCGGTTATCTTCCTCGACTTTTGTCTCTAGGGTCCAACTTCAAGGGGTTGGGGGCTGCACGCCATACTGGTTCCAGGCCCTAGCCTACATGTCACGGATCCTGGGATCCCCACATGAGTCCCTGTAGAAATTTTCTAACAAGATCATAGATAACACTGTAGAAATCAACTACAAAGCAAGACTCAGCATTTCACGAACACAGCCTGATAAGACTCTGGAATGACTAAACCTTAGTCGTCTTAAAGTCTGAAGCAATCAAGGATTACTTAGCGTTTCAAAAACAAGCACGTAGCCAAAAACCAGTTTGAACCAATTAAGGATCTCTCAAACTGACCTGATATCTTGTTTTCTTTCACAGTGGAAAATTCCCACTTGCGCGCGCATCTTGTCTGTAAACTATAGATCGCCACTAACAGTTTTTTATTCGGGGCCTCTGAGTTTGCTCAGGGTGCCCAGCATGCTGAATAAATTTTGAGACAGACAGCGACTCTGTGTCTCTGGGAATAGCTCCACAAGGGGTCACAAACTCCTCAACAATTTTGGTGACCACGAAGGGACCCCTTGTGTGCTGACCCGGCTGCTCGTTGTCCGGACCAGCCTTCCCAGCTGGTATAGGTGAGTTTGTCACCATTCGGAGGGCTTGGTCTGGGCATCGGGTAAGTGGGGCCTGCCATGAGGGGTAGCTGTTCCCAGGAACTTTATAGACCAGAGTGCTTAAGTCTCGGGAGGATGGGACAATCGGCTTCAAACGCCCCACCGGGATCTCCTTTAGGGAGGCTTCTCCAGGTTTGGGGAGAAGGGAATCTGCCGGTGCAGTCTGGCCTGGGCAGGAAGCGCACTTGTATTTTGTGTACACAGGAGTGGCCTGTCTTAACTCAACAAGGTGCTCCAGATAAACGGTGGCCAGAATTTGGCTCATTTGATCAGTCTCGTTTGGCATTCCTTCGAATGGAATTGGTAGCTTTAAAACCTCAACAAATGGATTCTTGGTACCTGTGGGCTGAATTGGCTGAAAAAGCCCCAAAACCAGTTCTTTACTCTACCATTCCACCTCCTTATGATCCTCCGATTTCAGCCTCCGAGGAGTGTGAAGACGGACCTGATCCTCTCTACCCTGCTCTCCCTGTCCCCAGTCAACCCCTGCCCCCTGACGAGAGCGCTGCAGCTCCTGTGGCGTCAGTGCCGGCTCCGGGCTCCCTGCCTCCAGAGGCTTTTCTTCGGTCTGGAGCCGGGGTCCTGTGGGGGAGGCATTTCCCCCCAGCCAGGGGAAGGAGCACCCGAATGCGGTGGTTCAGGCTCCTTTGCGAACCTACCCGGTCCTGTTTGTGGATGGCAGGGACAGCTTCCAGGTTTGCCCTACTCTAATTCGTGTGCCTTTCACCCGAGGGGACCTCCTCGTTTTTGCAACAACAAACCCCCTCTTTTCGGGGGGGGAAAAAACCTGATTAAGTAGGATGGACTATTTGGTGCATAGTCCATACTTATGACCCTTCTCGGTCAGACATGCAGGAATTCATGGATACCCTGCTGACCCCAGACGAGCGGGCTAAAGTTTTAGACTGTGCCAGGGCTGTTGCCTCAGCAGCAAACAGAGATCCTTGGCCTTCTAACAAACCTAATTGGGATTACAACCCCCCACCCCCCCGGGGAAGGGCATCCCTGAGGGAAGCCCGGAATGACTTACTAGCAGGCTTTGATGAAGCGACTAAAAAGCCCGTGAACTGGAGGAAATCCCATGCATGCAAACAGGGACCCGAGGAGCATCCGGATGCCTTCTTTACCCGTTTGTGTGAGGCAGCCAAGACTTGCGTTCATCTTGATGGAGATAAACCAGAGCATGTGCCTTCGCTGGTGTCAGCCTTTGTAAACCAGAGTGCTCCTGATATCAAGGAGCATTTCTGCAGGTATACTTCAGGGTGGGAAGAAAAGAGTATGTTAGAGATAAGAAATATAGCAAGCTATGTGTTTGGGAGAAAGGAGAGGGAGGAAGATTTTAAGCTAGTAGCTGCAATGGTAGAGGGAGCGATGCACAGCGTGTCAGGAAGAGGATGGAACGGGAAGGGGCCAGGGAGGGTTTCAATGAAGGGGATTAGGTCAGAGAAACCAGGGCGAGGGGTGGTCCACAGTTCAGAGGGCCAGTGAAGCATGTTACCAGTGTAAACAACCTGGACACTTCAAACGAAAATGTCCCCAGAGGAAGGGGATGAACATCGAAGCCATCTCAGAATGGGGGGCCCCCTCCGGACCAGTGACTCCAGGAGCCGGTGTCAAAAACTACTCGCAGGAAAGAAGGACTCAGTGACCCGACTGACCACCCTCACCCAGTCTGCCCTGCGGTAACTATAAATTGCAATAAGAGCAACCCTGTTGCCTCCTTTCGGGTAGGAAAGCAACGATATGATTGTTTAATTGACACCAGCGCTACTATGTCTATGTTATCTACAACTCCTGAGCGTGCAGGTCTAATTGAGGAAGGAACGGAGAATGTGATGGGAGTGGGGGGGAATTGTTCAAAACTAGCAGAAGTGCCCCTACTGGAGTCCAAGTGGGACCCTTGTCGTGTGAACACTCCTTGTTGTTTTTTGCCCGTGCTCCTATGAATTTATTAGGATGGGACTTACTGTGTAAGCTGAGGGCCACTCTACGCTGTAGTCCGGAGGGAATAACTGTAGAATTGCCAATTGACAAACTGCCTTATTTCGCCAGGGCCTTGGCCTCGTGGGGGGGAAGAACTTTCCCGGTGGAACTACAACAATTGCCGGCCACGTTGTGGGGCTGGGAGTCCACTGATGGAGGACTGCTGAAGTCTGCCACTCCGGTTGTTATTCAAACCAAGGGGGGAGTCCTGCCTTGCATGCCTCAGTACCCACTGAATAAAGAAGCAGAAGAAAGTTTGCAGCCCCTTTATAGATGAATACATCAGGAAAGGGATCTTAGTGGAGTCTCCTTGCAATACCCCTGTGTTACCAGTCAGGAAAGGATGGCAAGCCTATTTATCATTTTGTGCGAGACTTAGGTGCTATAAATGATTATGTGATTCCCAGAGCTGCTATAGTTCCTAACCCTGCCACTACTGTTACCTCCATCCTGTGGTGGGCCACTCGATTCACAGTAATTGATTTGTGTGCTGCCTTCTTTTCAATCCCAGTTGCAGCCCAGTGTCAATACCTTTTTGCCTTCACTTGGAAGAGAAAACAACATTTAACCTGGACACAACTTCCCCAAGGATACACCGAGAGTCCTACTATCTTCAGCCAAATCCTGACGAGAGACTTACAAGGTATCACACTTACCTCGGATACAGTGCTTGTACAGTATGTAGATGACCTGCTACTAACATCACGGACTCAGGGAAGCTGCCGGACAGACACTTTTTAAGACTATTAGAAGGATTAGCTGAAAGAGGACATAAAGTATCCCCAGGAAAATTACAATATTGCCAAAAGGTTACATACCTGGGGCATGTGATCTCAGAGGGACTGCGGGAATTGTCTGATGAAAGGATAAAGGCTATAAAAGGCTTGGCAAAGCCCACCACTAAGAGGCATATGCGAGCCTTTTTAGGATGCGGCTGCCAAATCTGCTGCTCAGCAACCCCTAAGTCGCAACGCCCTTGCTCCTGTGTGGGAGACACCCAGAGCCTTGGAAGGATATGAGCAAGCCTGCAAAAGAGAAGAAGACTGGAAACGTCTCTATGGGGCTTATTCAAAAGATGGACTGTGGTACACTAGCGATGACCACCCCATCTTGCCTAAAACATTACAGCGGCCCCTGTGCCAAATAGTCCATGGGCAAGGTTGTTATGGGGCAACTGCCAGAGCTGAAACCATTCTCCGAGTTTGGTTTGCCCCTGGGATCCATGCAGTGGCTAAACAAGTGACCAGCGTCTGCCCCACTTCCCCGGGGTTCAGCTCTGGCCCAGAGAGAAAAGCCCCACTTGGGGGCCGACCTTGGGCATATCAACCATTTTGAGAGACTGCAAATAGACTTCATCGAACTTCCCTAGTGCTGAGGATACAGATATGCCTTGGTGCGAGATCAGCTCACCCACTGGGTGGAGGCGTTTCCTGCCACCCATGCCTCTCGTCAGCAAGTCGCTTGTGCACTTCTAAAGGACGTTATTCTGCGGTTTGGCATACCTCAAGTCAAATGACTCAGATCAAGGAGGTCACTTCACCTCCCAGGTCTTACAAACAATTTACACAGGTTGGGAATCACTAGGCAGCTTCACACCCCTTATTGCCCTCAGTCATCTGGAGGGGTGGAAAGGGCAAATCGGACTCTAAAAACCCTTCTAGGCAAAGTGTGTTCGGAAACTCAGCTTAAGTGGCCTGAGGCATTGCCCCTTGCACTGTTTGCTATGCGAAACGCGCCTAGAACTGATGTTAAGATATCTCCCTATGAGCTTTTGTTTGGTCATCCACCCCGCATTACCTGTGGTTTCCTTCCTCCAGCTACAGGATTGCTAGCGGGGGATGAGAATTTAACCCATTATGTGACTTCTTTGCAGAAGCAGCTTCCTTCTCTACAGTGCCGTGCTGCCGTTCAGCAACCTGTACCCTTTGATTGTGAGAGACACTCCTTCAGTCCCGGTGACTACGTGTGGGTCCGTGTTCTGTGTCAGAAAAGTTCTCTAGAGCCAATGGGGGAAGGGCCATAGCAAGTCCTACTAACCACCCACTCCGCAATCAAAATCGCCTAGCGTTAGACCTACTTCTTGCTAATCAAGGAGGGGTATGTACTTTAGTCAATGATACCTGCTGCACCTATGTAGATGAATCGGGAAAGGTATTGGAGGATATTCATAAGATCTAGAACATGGCTAGTCAATTCCATGCCATAACCACAGATAACACCTCTTGGGGTATACAAGATGCATGGGCTCTCCTAACATCCTGGTTGAACCAATTAAGGGTCTCTCAAACTGACCTGATATCTTGTTTTCTTTCACAGTGGAAAATTCCCACTTGCGCGTGCATCTTGTCTGTGAACTATAAATCGCCTCTAACAGTTTTATTTGGGGCCTCTGAGTTCACTCAGGGTGCCCAGCATGCTGAATAAATTTTGAGACAGCGATTTCTGTCTTTGGGAATAGCTCTGCAAGGGGTCATGAACTCCTCAACATCCCCAGTCCGTCTTCACACAAGGAAGCTTGAGAATAGCTAGAGCAGGGCTGTCAAACTGGTGGCCTATAATCACATAGTTAACCCATCGAGAGGCTTTTTATAGGAACAGGAGAGGGAACACAAGACCAATGGAAAGGATGGTATTGCAGCCTTGGCTTTCAGAAGGGAAGGGATATGTTTACTTGTCCTCATTTGTTAATATGCTCATGGTATATAAGCATGTAGCTGAGCCCCAGATTTATGGATGGAGCAAACGCCATGTGGCATCTTGTCCAGCTCTGCCCCGGTACTCAATTCTGCCCCTAGAAAGCGGTTTGCCAGGACCCTAAAGAACTTGTAGCAGAATACTGCAGTCGAATGACCGAGGTTAATGCTAGGTATGAAACTACTTAGACCGGGGAAAAGGGTAATTGTACTGTGCTAAGAACAGACCCAAATCCCAGCCATAGACTATCTAAAAAAGGAATGGAAAATAGAGGTCTGTGTTCTGGATTGGCCAGGTACCTTTACTGAAGTGTGCTGTCCCTGTTAACCGGGGTGGGGCTACAGCTGCCAGCTGTGTTGCAGCTAATGTCATTGGGGTAGGGATAGCAGATAAACATGAATGGTATAGGAGTGGGGAATGGTAATAGGAAAGCTAACCCTGAAGAAACAAACACCTAATAGAAGTACAGGATGGAAAATGATAATACATAGAGCAGTCAATGGTTGTAAACTGCAACTCCTTGAAGTGCCACATCTTGCACTCAAACTTTCTCAGGAAAACACTTGCCTTGATGCATGACTGTCATAAGCTAATGAAGCCTTACCTTGCCTCCTTCCATCTTCAGACATGACATGACATTACATCACATCGCAACTCCTTGTGTAACACAGTGCAAGTGCAACACTACACGGAAGGGAATGTGGCTGGGGAATTTAACATGAGTTAAGAGAGGCAAGTGTTTGTAGGATATACCTTTTTATTGGACCAGCTATATGGTGGACACGTACCCAAAATCTTGCTTATGTGCAGCATAGTGGGCCCTACATTGGTTGCAACTTCACCTGCTGCCTCTTGTGGTCACCATGCAACAAGCCAGAAGCTGTACCAATGGGACTGTTTCTGTTGGAGGCCCCTCAGGGATGCAGCTACATTACTATTGACCAGAGTTCAGTTTAAACTGGTGATTTGGAAGTTAAAAACACACAGTTTCTTTGTCAACAGTGAATATAGCAATACCAGCAAGTCTAGCTGAATTTTGGAAAAATCGCTGGAATGACTGGGTTAAAATAATGAACCAGGAGTCAAAGCCTGAAAGGAAGGATGAAGAGCAGAAGCACCAGCCAAGCATTGCGAGCAGTTGAGTACAGGTCCTGGAGCTTTAAGGGCCATGGACGTATGGGAAGTGACTCTCAGCCTCTCTAGAATTGAGGCAACTTTTATCATAGTCGCAAGCTACTTACTGGAAAGTGCCGGCACTTAGTTTTCACTCTTTCAGCTACTGAAGAATAACAGGAAGTTTACACCTGCAAAGAACTCGGACCACAACAGGGCAAAATCTTTGCGTTTACCCTGTGAATGATGTTTGTACACCTAACATTGCCCACATTGTGAAACCTTGAAAGGATCTCAAGGCACCCCAGGGAGCTGTGGCAGCTGGGTTGAGAATTGCTGACCTGGGGATCGTAAGGAAGAAGCCAAGTTGCATGGCAGTTCACAGAGCTCCAGAGTTAGCATGTTAGTAATAACATCCAAGCTAAAATGCACCATCATTGACTGACAATCCCTTGCAGTCCAGGATGATCATCTTCCATACTGGTCTTGTATGACTGGCAAGGCTTATCTGGGATCGACAGATGCTGCTGCAGCTAGGGCACATGCTTTCTTGTGGGGTGGTTGAATCTGGATTTTCAATTTGGCCCTCAACACTTTTTCTATCTCCTGTTGTTGTGGCAAGATTTCAGAGTACTGAGATCCATCCAGTGACCTCTCCCTCCCTCTGGGGCGGTCCTGGGCAATAGTCTCCCACTATGTTGCATGTTTTTTTCCAGATCAGCCTTGAGGACCTCCGTGAAGCACTCTCTCTGCCCTTCTCTTGGTCTATGCTTTGACTGAACTGGGAAAATAAAGCTGGTTTGGGGAATCTGGAGGTGGACCTCTAGAGGATAATGGCCAGTGTTCCGGTTAAAAGCAGGATTTTAAACCTAGTGCAGTTAAGGACTAACACGACACTTTGTTCGATTAACAGCAGGCAGGTGTTAATAACAATACCACAAACCAGCTATAAAACTAAATGACAGAAAAGACTCCTTCTCGATATCCAATAAATAAGCTATTACCAAAATCCAAGTAGATTTTTTTTTAGCTGCAAGAGTGTTTTCTTACCAATACAGGCCCAAAAGCAGTTTCCTTACAGCTTTGGTGTGATGTCTTGCTTTCCTTCCATTTCTCTGAATGAAACCGTCTGGTGGTGGGGCCAGTTCCTTCTGCGTTGCGAAGGGCCCTTCAGTGAGTTGATGTAGCTCTGTCGCGCTGCCGGGGGTGCCGATCTCTGCCCCTGCCTGGGTGGTGGTCAGCTACCAGCTCCTGCCCTGGACTCCCACCCCCACTCCCCACAACTACTGCCGGTGGAAGAGCCCTGGCTCTGCACCGCCTGGCCTTGGCTCTAGCCAGGTTTCCTGCATTCCCCCTCCCCTATCCAGGGGACCCAAGGGAAGGACAGCCCCGCTCCCCCCAGCCCAGGTGGCTTGAACCGTAAATAACTTTTTCTGACCTCATCACAGGGCCCCAGTCAAAAAGCCACCTCCCTGGGACACTGCTCATGCAGACCAAGGAGTGCAAAGGGGGTCACACGCCAGGATTTGGCCAGTCTCTCAACTGGTTTTGCAGCTTCTGTTGAGGAGTCTTAAGGTAACAGAGATGGGAGGTGGCCCTTCCAGTCCTCCAAGAGGCACGATGTACAACAATCCCATAGAAAACATGATCATGCTTTACAGCCAAACGGCATACACAGTGACACGAAACACACTTTCTAGTACAAAATGACTTGGACATTTTCAGTGTGCTACATTTCAAAGTACTTCTCCTCGATCATTGGTCCATTTAAAGTCCGAACATAGTAGGGAGGAATGGACAATCACATTACAATTGCCAACTGCTTGGATCTTGTTTTGGATTGGGATTGCCCAGGTGTGAGTTTGTTTTTGCAAGTTTTTGATTGGCCAAGTGGTTACACTGTAATCAAAGTAGGATGGGTCTCAATTGACTGAAAATAGGTCTTCATTGACTGAGCAGAGTACCTTGGGGCACTGATGACAGGGCAGGGTACTTTGGGTAGCTGTTTTAACAATGGGGCAGAATTTACATTTACAATAATTCACATGGTGACAATCTATGGAGGCATTTACAAAGCCACAGACAGCTATTGGATACTTGCTGTGATAAATATGCTTTAATCAAGCAGGGGAATGTGTTAACCAGGATACATTTACAGTAGCACATAGCACGCTCATGTTTGCCAGGCCCTGTCTTCAGTGCATGCCGTCTTTTACCTCTTACAGGTTGTCACTGGCCAGGGTCCCCAGGGGAAGTCATGATGCCCCTGGTAGCTCTGTGCCATGCCAGCTCCACCCCATGAGCACCGTCTGGTCTCGCCTTCCCCATCTTGATGGTGAAATAATAAATTGGGAGGCTGCGCACGGACCTTCACGTGGCCCTGCTCTGCTGAGCCTCCCAAGCACTCTGGTTCTTGGGCCGTTCGCCATACCTTGCACCAATACTGTGCCGCACAGGGCAACTGAAGCCTTATGGGCTAATTGTGTGGCTGCAAAGCCTTCCCTATACCATGCCCCATGCCTTGCAGGTGTTACACAACTGTTGTCACCTCTGGGCCCTCAGCTTACTCTGGCCCCTTGTGTGCTCTGTGCTTTGCACACACCCTCCCTTTCCAGGCTCTGTAACTACTCAAGCTGTTGTGACCTGGCCCAATGCAATTGCTTGCCCCACTGGGCACTAATGAGGCCTCTACCTCTCCTCAGAATCATCCCAAACCACCAGTTCAAACAGGAATGCAAACATCAGCCCCTGGGCTATAACATAACCATAATGATGGGGTCATGCTCTGCCCCTTTAGGAAGGCAAACTTCTCCCATAGTCTAGGATGCTACTCAGCTCAGGGTATGTTAGGAGTCCTGCAGGCAGGGAACCAGACATCTCAGGGTGGGTCTTTCATGCTGGATCTCCTTCCCCTGGCAGTTACCAGAGAACGAACCCCTGCCAGCCCCAGCCCTGGGGCTTGTATGTGCCCAGGGCCCTGCCTCCTGGTCAGCTGACTGTGTGCAGGGCCTGCCGCTCAGGAAGCTCTGCTTAGCCTGCAGGGCTCTCTGGCTGAGCTGCTTCTGCCCTGAAAGGAGCAGGCAGTCTAAGTGCCCTGCAACACAGGCTTTGCTTGTAGTCCTTTGTTTTCTTCAGTCATACTAGTTCAATTGAAATGGATCTGTAGTTTCCTGCTTTCTCTAGTTACACCAGCTTAGGCAGTCTGGGCCCCTGTTTTGCTCTTTTAGCTTTGTTATGCACATGTGATGCGTCAGGTCTCTGCCAACAACTTTCCTTTTAGAGGAACCATTGCTTTTATTGTTAGGCTTGGGTGTGGTAGAGGGTTGAGGCTTATCTAACTCAACATCTGGTGGATGGCAAGCACTAGTGGAGCAACTGTTTGTTCTTCTTGATAGTGCTCTCAACATCCCCATCCACTCTTGCCCCAGCCATTATTATGACTGTTATCAAGCTCCATTTTCTCTATGCTTAATGGGTTGCTACCATTAGCGGAGATTCGTGGTCTTAGTAGCAGTCTTGTTACCACAGTCCAGTTTTGCTCCAGCCACTGTCATTTGTGCAGAAGGTTCTCTTTCCTAGCTATTACAGCTTTCAGGTAATTCCAAACACTATGATGCTTTGGCATAATAAAACATTGGATATGTTTGCAACTAACACAGGAGATGAAATCATTTGGGATTGCATTATTTTGCATGGTTTCAGCCACTATCTTGCATTTTTGTGCAAGATGCACTGTTATTTTAATGTGGTTGTTTTGATTTTGTAACCCTTCCCCAGCACCAAGGCCAGGCGCTATACCAGATTCAGGATCCTCAGGGTGTCAGTAGTTTTGGGCTCTCATTCAGGCAGCTCGGCTGACTGAGGTGTCCCGCCAAACCGGTGTGTTCCTCACTCCCACCTTCCCAAGAATCCGCTCCAGCCTAAGTAACAGATTGGGTTCTTTATTTTAGCTATAGCGATTTACAGAAAAGAAGAATAAAGATTAATAACAAATATAATACAATTATATACATACATGCATGACATAGGTTCAACAACTTCCATTCAAACCCATAACCAAAATGTTATCCATAAACCCAACATGAGTGAACAGTCCATACTACAAGTGATCCCATGTACAACCGCCCTATTGATGTGTTTCACAGATTATAGACTTTAACCCTCAGTTGCACTAGGAATTCAGTTCACTCCAATAGAAATAAATGGCTATGAGTGGTCATCAGATAGCAGCGTGCAGGACAGGGGGATCCATCCCCAGCCCCAGGAGGTGAGAAGCCAGGAGGCACCTGCCAGACTCCACGGCAGCTCGTGCTGGGGGCTGAGAGGGAGGGGAGCCTGCAGCCAGGCCCAAAGGTCCAGCATTAAGCCCTAAGGAAGGCCCAAATCCACTGCCCTGCCCATGCCCCACTCACCTTTCTTGTTCCTCAGGTAGACGAGGAGTCCCAGCGCCAGGAAGATCAGCCCCAGCACAAAGCCCCCGACCCCCGTCAGCATCTTGCTCCTGCCTGAGTCTGACTGCGCCTCTGTGGAGACAAGAGCCGGAGGTGAAGGGCTCAGTCCGGGCTCCCACCCCCTGCTCACACCCCTGCCCCTGTGGCAAAGGGGCCTGACCCTGGACAGCCCGTGTGGGGCTGCACAAAGGGAAACCCCTCCCCTCCAAGACCTCAGGGGCTGCCCCGGGCTCCCCGTTCCTTACCCCAGAGCACGGCGACGGGGCCCGGCAGGCTGCTGTGCTCCACCTGGCAGGTGTAGACGTCCCCGCTCCGGGGGGTCATTTCCAGCATCACCAGGATCTGGAAGGTCCAGTCTCCGTTCCGCATCAGCTCCGTGGACACCACTCCGGCCGTCTGCTCCTGCCCGTTCCTCAACCATTTCACCTCGATCCCGCCGGGGTAAGACCCTGTCACGGAACAAACCAGTGTGTCTGGGTGGGCCTGCGCCCGATTTTGTTGGGGAGACTTTCACCTTGGGTTTTCCTGTGCGGGCAGGGATGGACAAAAAGCAGAGGGAGTGAGCTGGGAAAGATTGATCCCTCCCTTGAGGAAAGGCCCTATTTCCCCACCCCCAAGTCTTCTCCACCTCTAACCATTGTCACCCTAGGCAGGATCTCATCAGAAAGGTCTCAAATTGGTGTCAGGTTCTGATCATTCACAGCAAGAACAGAGACAAGGACCGTTCAACCCCCTGAGCCCAGGGAGCAGTTTTAGCCTCGGGGCAAGAAGATTATGTCTCTTTATTTGTTTTTAAATTTAAATCTGCTATTTTGACTCTAGTTTCCAATGGTCGAATATTTGCTTTCTGAAAACCAATCTTCATATTTTTTTAATTCAAAATCCATCAGGACTGATGCTTCCTAGGACTCTGAAGTTCAAAGACCAGGATCCTTTGAAGCGCTTAAATATGGAAGAGGGGCACTGAACCCAGGTGTCTGCACCTCCCAATGTGTGTGCCTTGCCCCTGCCATCTTTGTCAGTGAAGGCAGGTGTGTCTGGGCACAGGCCAGAACAATGGTGAGCAGGGGGCTGTGGTGAGTGTCAGCCTCAGTCATTGCCTGTGCCTCCCAATCTCTGTGCACACAACAAAGGTCCCAGGACTCCGGGGACTCACCACTGGGGCCAAACACATGGGCTTGCTAAGACACGCCATAGTCTTGTTGGCAGACCCTGTCCACTGCACCCTGGCTGGGAGTCCTTCAGCCCCAAACCCCTGTCTTCTGCTTCCTGTCTGATCAATGAGAACAAGTTGAGATAGGCTGAAGGAGCCAGCTCTTCAGTCCCAAGTGCCTTGGCTCCACCTGGCTCTCTCAGGTCCTTCCAGCTCTTAGCAGGAGAATTTTTGCCAGCTTAGGGAATCACACCCTTTATCTCATTTTTCCTAGAAGGGACAGATCCCCCTTTTCAAGAACAGAGGAAGCCAGATTTTTTTGCTTCAGGCAGGGGTAGAAAATGGCCTGAGTTAGCACTTGAGGGGGTGCACACTCTGAGGACATTTTTGAGGGGCTCAGGGGCTGCCCCAGGCTCACAGTCTCTTACCCAACAAGAGGGTCCAGCAACCTGATGTGCTCTGCTCAGCAGCTGATGTTCCTGCTAGGGGGGTTTGTTTCCAGCATCACCGGGACCTGGAAGGTCCCCGAGTACTTGGACCATGGTTGGCTCTGGTGGCACTGAAGAAATCATGCGTATTGTGGACATCAGGAAGATGGTGAATCCCTTTGCTCTGCTGTCCCACCATCTGTTCTTCATACCACGGGTCCTGCTTTGGGCTTCTGTCTCAGCTTGTTGGTGATTCAGTTCCGTTATTTGGAGTTGATTATGCTCTGCCAAGCACAAAAAGCCTCGCGCTTGTGGTCGATCAACTCTTGGACCTCCTGGTCATTCTCATCAATCCAGTCTTGATGTTTCCTGCTAGTGAAGCCAAACGTCTCCACACAGGTGCAGATGGCAGTGGACCTGAAGGCACCCGAAGTGTTGCTGATGTCCTCCCCATGCTGGTGATTGGAATTCTCCTGTTTTTCACGTGGGCGCAGGGGGAAGAGATCGTGCTTGACCGGGTCCTTACTGATCTGTCAGCATTGCCTCTGCTGCAGCCGTCATTTCAGAGCCAGTTTGAATGTTATAACCAAGCAGATGTGTTGATGATCAGTCCAGCAATTGTCAGGTCCTAGCATAGTTCAGGTGATGCAGACATCTTTGCAAGTCTGGAGTCTGTTGAAGGAGCCTTGAGTCTGAGATGGTTGAGAGCCACCAACCTGGAAAAAATGAAGCAGCTGTGACTCTAGCCTTCAAAAGAAGCTCAATTTTAAATTTACCATGGAATGTAGCTTTGTCAGGGGCCTAAACTCGGCATGCTGTTGCTTTGTTAATTGATTGTATAGCATGAAAACGTAAATGGACCAGGGGTGACAAAATGATACCAATGGATAGGACTCTTAAAACTCACAACAGGAAGTTCTTTTTCACGCCGCGTGCAATTCAAGTACGGACCTCCCTCCTTCTGTTCAAGGATGTGGTGAAAGCTGAGAGTTCAGCCAGGCTCGCAAAGGGACTGGACACATCCTTGGAGGAAAGGGGCATCAGTCACTATGGAGCACAAGAGCGAGGGGCACGGCTTCTGAATCAGAGCCGACTTTCTAGCCCTGAAGAGCTGGAGGCTGCAAGCGGGAGAGGAGCAGGGGGAAAGCCGCCCCCCCTCAGGACTCGTTCTCCCCCCGAGACTGGGCAGGACGGGCCTGGTCTCACCCAGGGCACGGGGGCTGTGACTCAGCTGCATGGCCCGACTAGGGCAAGAGACTGGGGACCTGCGTTGGCCCGGGCGCCTGTCCCTGTGGTGTCTGCAGGCCAAGGTCACGCTTGCCGGTGCGTGGGGGCTGAGGGAGTTGTGTAACGGGCTGGACGAGGGACCTGACAGTACGGGCCTCGGCTCTGCCACCAGGACCTGGCTTCGCTACCGAGCCTCAGGGAGCGGAGGGGCGTCCAGCCAGCGCGTCCCAAACCGGGGTAGCCGGCCGGTGCCACCATTGCCGCTGGGGTTTGACGGGCATCTTGGCACACCAGCTCTGCTGGAAACGCCTGCTGCTTTGCAGTGGGCCCGAGGCCCGAGGCAGCATCTGCTCCGGGGTTCACGTGGCGGCTGCGGGACACGTGGGGCAGTGGACAGCTCCATGCTGAAAGAGGCGGCACGGACTGCCCACCTCGGAGCCGCGGCTGCGCTTCATCCGCCCTCCGACAGCAGAGCCCCCGCAGCACCATTCAGATGCATCGTGTAACCGTAAAGCCCGACCCCAGGCAAAAGCCTCTGGGCCGCTTCCCTCCGCTGCAAACCGTGCAGCTTGACAAAGCCCCCAAAAGGGCCCTTGAGCCGCCTCTTGGACGCAATGGGGTTTTCTGGCCTTCCGCAGCCGCCGTCTCCACCCTCCTGACTGAAACTGCAGCTGCCCTGGGCGCCGCCATGTTGTTGTACGGACAGGGACAACGCATGCGCAGGACGAGCGGGCCGCCAACGGAGCTGCCCGGAGGTGCGGGTGCGCACATGCGCGCTGGGTCGCTGTCAATCCGAGGCCATCTTAGCAGCCCGCGGCGGAGCGGCGCGCGGACGGTGCTATTAATGGCTTGTCTCGTGGAGGCCGCCATCTTCTGCGGAAGCGGAGCAGGCGCAGAGCACGTGCCCCCCGCCCTGCGGGAATGGTATCGGCCAGACCCCCGCAGTGGCGCGCGCCCCCTCCTCCTACAACGGAGCGGAACGCCCCCCACCGCCCTCTCGCGGGAAGGTGGTTCGGTCCAGGTCATGCCCCGCCCGCGCCTCTTAAATGATGGGAGGGGGAAGCTGGAGTGCGGCGTGTTGATTGCTCGGGTGGTGTCACGTGAGCAGTAAGGTCACGTGGTTAGCGACACCGGGAAGTACTCTCCGCGCGGGAAAATGGCGGCGCCCCGGGGGTCGGCCGGTTTGCACCTCCCGCTGTCCCGGGGCGAAGGGGGCGGGAGGCCGGATGGGCGGGAGCCACCCGGGGGCCGCGGGGGCGGGGTTGGTGGGAGGCGCACCGCGCCGGGGCGCCGCCGCTGGCCGTGCGGCAAGATGGCGGCGCCGCGGGCCCGGCCAGGACCCGGATGCGAACGCGGGCCCTGATTGGCCCGGCGCGGCCGTACGGCGGCATGGCGGCGCCCGCACCTGACAGTGGGGCCCGCTTCCGGTCCTGCGCGTGGCCGCGGAGGGAACTCGGTGGCTCGGGCCCCGCGGAAGCGCCGGCGGCGGCGGGTGAGGGCGCGCGGGGGGCGGGCCCGGGGGGCGCGCGGGGGGCGGGCCCCGCCTGCCCCCGGCCCGGCCCGGCCCCACCCCTCCTCCCCCCTCCCGCGGGCCCGTGCTGCTGCCCCGCCCCCGCCGGGCTCCGCGGGCCCGGGGCCCGGGCCCCGCGGGGGTGGGGCTACGGGGAGGTGGGTGGGGGCCCCTGGCCGTGCTAACGCCCCTCCCCCGCAGGTCCATCCCCGCAGAGGTGCCCCCCACTCACCTGGGATGCGCCGGGCCCTCCTGCTGTGAGCCTGCGCCCATGGCGGCCGCGCCCCACGGCAGCATCATTGTCCTGGACGACGACGACTACGACTACGACGGGCATGAGGCGCCGCCCACTGCCTCCCCCCTGCCCACCAGCTGCGCCCCCCAGGATGGCCGCTTGGCCAACGCCGGCTCCCCCCCGCCCACCAGCCAGGCCCCCCTGGATGGTCCTACAACTACAGCCACGGACCCCCAGGACGGGGGCGCTTTCCAGGCTGAGAACAAGCAGTTGTTTGCCGACGTGAGTCCCCCTCGCGTGCCAGCCCTGGTTCCCTAGTTCTCTGTATCCCGTGCCCGGGACAGGTTGCACTGCACTCTGCCCAGGGCGCTGTGCCCAGTTCCCCAGGCTGCCCAGTGGGTGGAGGGGGGGCTCCCCTGTGACAGTGGGGGGAGGTGGAACAGGGCCCAGACCCCGGCTGCTCACTGCCACCCCCTCCAGCCTGCCCCTCTGCCCGCAGGCTTGGGAGTGTGTCTGGCTGACCCATGACCCCTTCCCCACCTGCCTGCTTTCTTCCCCCATAGTCTGTGGAGCACTGATACTTGCTTCTGCCTCCCTCTTCCCTTCCCCACCCCCACCCTGACCCCATTCAATTCCTGGAGCACCATGCCTGGCCGACCCCAGCCCCACCTGCCTCTCTTCTGTGCATCTGTCACCAACAGTTCCTAGCCTGCTGTGCCCAGCTGACGGAGGAGCACCCCGAGGTGGTCCCCTACCTGATGGGCCGGCACCAGAAGGCAAGTCCCGCGTTCCTGGCCTCAGCTGAGTTCCGCAACGTGCTGAGCCGCTGCCTGACGCGCGTGCAGGCCCGGCACCACAAGGTGTATGTCTACATTAATGAAGTATGCACTGTGCTCAAGGCCAACACCCAGCGCCGTAAGCTGGCCCTCAGTTCTGTCTCCGCTCCTTGCCCACCCCCTGCCACGAATCAGGAGCAGAACAACACTGGGGAGCATGAGACAGTGGACACTGAGGCGGGCAGGAGCGAGCTGGCAGCCATAGAGGCAGAGGTTGGGGCAGGGCGGCATGGGACGGGCTCTAAGCGGCAGATCCAGTACCTGGAGAACCTGCTGCACATCTACATGGGGGAGATCCGCCGGCTACAGGAGCGGGAGCTGGACCTGTCGGAGATGGACAGCGAGGACTCGACCTACCTGCAGGAGAGCCGGCTCAAGCGCCGCATGATGCGTATCTTTGAGCGCCTGTGCGAGCTGAAGCAGTGCAGCAGTCTGACGGGGCGCGTCATTGAGCAACGCATCCCCTACCGTGGCACCCGCTACCCAGAGGTCAACCGTCGCATCGAGCGCTTCATCAACCGTCCTGACATCTTTCCTGACTATTCTGACATCCTCAAGGTCATTCAGAAGGCCAGTGCCCGCCACGGCCTAGCCCTGAAGAAGCGTCAAATAGAGAGCATGGCCCAGGATGCCTTTCGGGATGTCGGCAACCGGCTCCAGGAGCGCCGCCACCTCGACCTCATCTACAACTTTGGCAGCCATCTCACCGATGATTACCGCCCTGGTGAGTGCAGGGTGTGTGGGGCTGGCATGGTCCAAGGGGCCTCTGCCTACTGCTGCTCCAGGGAGAGCTAAGCCTCTCTCCTGCTAACACAGGGTGGTAGACAGAGGACCTTGCTGATGAGCACTGAGCCTCTTCTTTACGTGCTGCGGGGTCTATGGGCTAGTCTGGTTGCGGGGATGCTAGTGCTTTTTGAGCAGGAGGTTGGGCTGGGGATGCTTAGTTTATTCCTCCCTCTCCCTTATGTGGTTGTAGGCACAGATCCTGCGCTGACGGACCCAATGCTGGCCCGGCGTCTGCGGGAGAACCAGACCACAGCCCTGAATCGGCTGGAGAGCGTCATCTCGCATTATGCGCAGCTGCAGGATGAGAGCGAGGAGGAAGAAAGGAGCCGCAGACGGGCAGGGCAGGTCCGGGGCACCCCTGGCCCTTGCCCCCCAGCACAGCCTGACCTGGGGGACAGGGACCCCAATGCAGAGGTGAAAGCGGAGGGTTGGGCCACAGGAGAACGTGACGAGCACAGAGTGGCTGGAGCCTTGGAGGCCACCTTTTTCCAAGTGGGGAGGAGCAGGGAGGGCCTGGGAGTGAGGGTGTTTTGTGAGGTGGTGGGGTTCCTGCAGGCACAGCAAGTGACCTGCCCTGTCTTGTCACCCCCCCAGGCCACCAGGAGTCCAGTGGCTGCGAGCAGTGTGGCATCACGAGCAGAGGAGGCAGAGGAAGAAGAAGAGGAGGAGGAAGACTCTGAGGAAGAAGAGGCCTTCCTGAGCACAGACACAGAGGGGGAACTGCAGCAGAGCCTGGCTGGGGAGGAAGCGGAAGGGGTAGCAGATGCTCTAGTGCAGGGTACGTGACCCCTGAGAGAGGACTGGGGTCTGAGGGGTTCTGTTGCTGCTCGGGAGCAGTGGGGAGAGCGCAGGAGCCTGGACGAGTGGGTCTTGTTCCTGCCCTGGGAAGGGAGTGGAGTCTGAGGGGTTTTGTCCTTGGATGCCTGGGATCTTGTTCCTGCTCTGGGAGGCACATGGGAAACCTGGGAGCCTGCAGGCCTGGGTTCTGATTTCTTTGGTGCCTCCCCCAGAGGATGCTGCAGTTGGCAAGGCCACAGAGGATGACCAGTGCATGGAGCTGAGTGCAGAGCTGCTGCCGTCCTTGTCAGGCATGGAAGACAGCATATCTCAGGAGACAGAACATGAAGAGGAGGAAGAGAAGCTTGCGGCCCCTACAATGAGCAAGGGACCCCTCCAGCCATGCAAGGACCCAGAGCCTGAGCCAGGTGGCACTGAGGAAGCAGAAGCAGAGGGCTCTAGCCCCAGCCCTGCGCACGAGATGTTTGTACTGGAGATTGAGGCACTGCCCCTGGAGTCCAGCGAGACGCCGCCCCCCTCTCCACAAGGCACGGGGGGCTCTGAAGCCACCCCCAAGGCTGTCCCCTCTTCCCCTGTGCCCTCCGAGGCCACTGCCATGAGCCCTCTCTCCCCCGAGGCAGTCTCCTCTCGGACTGAGCTGAGCATCTGCCCCATGGAGCCAGCCACAGTGGCCAAGGAGCTGGAAGGGGCAGATCATGAGCTCCGGACTCAGCTGCCTGCTAAGAGGCAGCAGCCACCCACCCCTGAGTGGCCCCGGGCCCCCTGGCCCCTGGAGAATGGGGCAGGAAGCCCCATCAGTTCCACCAGCTCCAATGGCAGCACTGGGCCCCCGGCCCACAAGCGGGGGCGCCACAAGCTGCCTCGCAGTAGCAGGTGAGAGGGGCTGGGTGGGGGGCACTGGGGGCAGCCCCTGCACCCCCAGCAGCATGGAGCAGGGGGAGGCTGGGGGTCAGGACAGGCCCCAAGGTGGGCAGGGGAGTCTTGCGGCTTCACCCCACCTACCTGACCCCCTCTGTCCTGCACCTTCCCTGGCAGCAGCTGCATTGAGGTTCACGGCGTGGGCTCAGAGGAGGAAGATGAGGGCTCGGGGCTGTGCCCAACCCGCCAGAGCCCCCTGCCTGACTCAACGCGCTGTGACTCCCCCTTCCAGAGCCTGGTCAGCAGCTCCCAGAGCAGCCCCCACCTGTGGGGGCACCGGCGCCGGCCCTCCCTCCTACCCCAGCGCCTCCTGGCCAAGGCCTGCAAGGTGACGGGTCGGGGTTGGTGTGGGGCGGTGCAAGGCTACCCTTGATCCCTGGCCTTTGACCCTTGCCCTCTCCCCCACAGACCAGCGTGGCGACCCAGTGTGATCCCGAGGAGATCATCGTTCTGTCCGACTCAGACTAGACCGGGGGGAGGGGAGGGGAGGGGAGGGGGGGGCAACTGGCCCCTCCCCCCAATTGGTGTTTGTACAAAAAAGAATAATAAAAAGGTTACAAAAAAAAAGCAATGGGCTGCGTCGTCATTGGGGGAGGGGGGGTGGGGCTGCCTGGGACCTGTCCCTTTAACGCGCAGCAGCCCCAGCGGAAGGGGCGCGGCACCTGGAGGGGGCGGTGCTTTAAAGGGGAAGCGTTGCTGTCGGCCCACCGCGGACCTGAGCCGGCACCATGCGGCCCGGGCTGCCCTTTTAAGGGTCGCTGCTGGCCCTGCCCCTTTCCTCCTGGCTGGAGGGTGGGGCCCCTTTAAAGGCAAGGGGCGGGGTTGGCCGACACCCGGCCTGCGGGGTGTGGGTGTGTGTGTGTGGGGGGGGGTGATCCGTGGTCCCTGCCCCTTTAAGGCGGCTGAGGGGAGGGGCCGGCGGGGAGGAGGAGGGCGAATAACAAGATGGCGGTGGCGGCGGCCTAGGGCCCGGGGGCGCGAGCGGGGCCGGGGCCGGAGCGCGGTGAGCGCGGGGCGGTGGGGCCGGGGCCGCGCGGGGCAGGGGTGGGGTCACCGGGGAGGGGGCGGGGCCTGCGTGGGCGGGGTCGAGTTAAAGGTTCGTGGGGGCGGGGCCTCCGGGGGCGGGGCGCGGCAGAGCCCCCCCCCCCCCCGCCGGGCGCTGCGGGGATCCGAGGGGGCGGGGCCCATGGGGGGTGCGGCCGGGGGCGGGGCCAGCGGGTGTGGGCGTGGCGGCGTGCAGGGCGTAGCTGGCCGGGTCCCCAGAGAAGGGTGCGGTGCTGGGGCTCATGTGCCAGCCCTGACCCCTCGTGTGCCCGCAGGAGCCATGGACGGCGGGGGCGGCGCCATCGTGCACGTGGACTTCCCCGAGGTGGCGAGCGCCCTGCTGGAGAACCTGAACCAGCAGCGGGTGGAGGGGAAGCTGTGCGACATCTCCATCCAGGTGCAGGGGCGCATCTTCCGTGCCCACCGGGCCGTGCTGGCCGCCTCCTCGCCCTACTTCCATGACCAGGTGCTGCTGAAGAACATGACGTCCGTGGTGCTGCCCAGCGTCATGGACCCTGGCGCCTTCGAGACGGTGCTCGGCGCCGCCTACACAGGCCGGCTCAGCATGGCGGCCGACGAGATCGTCAACTTCCTCACCGTGGGCAGCGTCCTGCAGATGTGGCACATTGTGGACAAGTGCACGGAGCTGCTCAAGGAGGGCCGGGCAGGCAGTGGGGGCGGCGCGGGACCATCCTCCTCCTTAGCCTCCTCCTCTTCCTCTTTCCGTGCCCACTCCAGCCGCACCAGTGAGAACCAGTCGCCCAGCAGCAGCAATTACTTCAGCCCCCGCGAGACAGGTGACGCGCCTGAGCACGGCGCCCCCAAGTACGCGGCCCGTGGCGGCAGCGCCGGGACGCTGGAGCGGGAGGGCTCGGATGGCCCCGACGAGGAGGTCATCTTCCAGGCCGAGAAGGGCCCGTCGCGCTGCCCCGAGCCCTTCTCCGGGGGCAGCAAGTTCATCCTGGAGACGGACGATGACGTGAGCGACAGCGGTGGGGACGGCGGTGGCGGCGGGGGCCGGCGCCCGGCCTACGTGCAGCCAAGCATCATGCCGCAGAAGCAGTGGGTGTACGTGAAGAAGGAGCGTTTGCAGGAAGACTTGGTGCTCACGTGCGAGGAGGACGAGGACCCCGTGGACGTGGGGCCGGCCCGCGGCGAGCCCCCACTCAGCATCAGCGATGTGCGCACGCTGACGGAGCCGCCTGGCTCCAAGCTGGAGGAGCAGGTCAACTTCTGCGAGTCCTCGGACGATTTCCCCTCGCCCTACGAGGGCCTGGAGGAGTCGCCGGGCGGGGCCGGTTTCACCCAGCGCTCCCTCCTGCCCCTGGACATGCAGGGCAACCAGATCCTGGTGTTCCCGCCCCAGGCGCCCGTGGAGCACGGGGCTGTGCAGCTGGCGGCTGGTGCCGGCGACGGCAACAAGATCTTCATGTGCCACTGCGGCAAGGCCTTCTCGCACAAGAGCATGCGCGACCGGCACGTCAACATGCACCTCAACCTGCGCCCCTTTGACTGCCCCGTCTGCAACAAGAAGTTCAAGATGAAGCACCACCTCACCGAGCACATGAAGACACACACCGGCCTCAAGCCCTACGAGTGCGATGTCTGCGCCAAGAAGTTCATGTGGCGAGACAGCTTCATGCGCCACAAGGGCCACTGCGAGCGCCGCCACCGCCTGTCGGGGGGGGCTGCCAGCCTTCCTGGGGGCCCGCCAGGGGTTACCCCCAAAAAAGAGCTTCCCACGGCTGGTGGGGCGGAGGGCGACTGGGGGGCCCTGCGGGAGGCGGCCTCTGGGCGGTCGCCTCGCAGTGAACTGGGCTTTGGCGCCAGCGGGGGCAAGATGTGAGGGGGCTTCTGCCCCCCTACCCCGTGGCACCTCTCTGCCCCCCCCATCCCAGATGCTGCCTACAGGGCTGGGGGCGCGGAGGAGCTGGGTACAGCAGTGACAATTGTACCCCCCGGGGAAGCCTCAGCTGGGGGCGGGGCTGGACAGCTAATGCCCCCCCAACCCGCGTCCCACTGCCAAGGAGGGGCCCGGACTCCGGGGTCCCCACATCTCTTAATACTAACCCCGCCTGCTGCTCTCCATGGAGCGGGGGGGGAGGGGGCGGCTGAGTCCCCCCTCCCCACAACCCTGTGCCGGGGGCCGTGTCTGTCTGTCCCTGTCCGGCTGTCTGTGACGCGCTTCTGTTTTCTCGTGCGTGTGCGTGCGTGTGTCAAGGACTGGTGCTGAGCTGGGAACCTGACGCCTCTCCCCCTCCTGCTGCCCCGTTGCCCGCCCCCCACTCTGGTGCTGCCCCGTCGCCCTGTACACGGTGCTGCTGCCCGCCCCCGCGCACGGCGCTGAGTGAGCCCGCGTCGGTACGATCCCCCGTCTCCGCAGCCCCGGGGCCGGGCAGGCTGCGGGCGGGGGTGCTCCCTGCCCCTTCTCTGCCGCCTGGGAGGCGGGCGCTGAGGGGGGGCCGGGACCCTGTCCCCTCCTCCCCGCCGCGCATGCCCCGTCCCTGCCCGCGGGGTGGGTCCTGTCCCCCTCCGGTCCCCCAGGCCCCGCTGTTGCCCCGCCGGGTTCCCGCTTGTTTGACTCTTTTGTAACTCGATTCCATTCGTGGGTTTTTTAACCGTCTCGATAAAATATTTATTGGTCTGGTCAGTGCTGGCTCCGCTCCTCTGTGCCCCGGGCCCCGCGTGCCCGTGTCCCCGGGGGTCCCCGCCCCGCCCCGCGGCGCGCCCCGCCCCGCCCCGCCCTTTCCCAGAAAATGAAAGGGAAAGCACCGCCATCCTCCTCCCGCCCTCGCCATGGCCGCCGCCGCCGTCGCCGTCCTGCTGCTGGCCGGTGAGTGCGCCCGGCCCCGGCCCCGGCCCGCCCCGCCCCGCCCCGCCCCGGCCCCGGCCCCGGCCCCGGCCCCGGCCCCGCGCTGAGCCCTCCCCCTTGCCCCCCCAGGGCTGTGCGGGGCCGGGGCCGCGGGGCCCGCCCGCCTGCGCTGCTGGTTCGTGGAGGAGGCGGGCGGCCGCGCCGGCATGATGCCCAGCGCCGTGTCGCAGCGCCCGGCCCTGCTGGCGCTGGGCCCGGCCGAGCCCGGCCTGGCGCTGCCCGCCGACGTGGAGCCCGGCCTGGCCTTCGCCGTCCTCGGTACGCGGGCGCGGGGCGGCGGGCGATGGGAGGGATCCCCAGGGGTCTCCACTCCCTCTAGTGCCGTCTTTCTCTCCCCCAGACCCGCCTCCCAGCATGGGGGGGACTTTCTTCCCTCTAGTACCATGAATCCTGCCCCCCTGACCCCATCAGGGCCCTATGGTGGGGGCTGCTCCTGGGGTGGGCGGTGGGTTGAGCCAGAATTGGGGGGGGGGTCTCTATTCCCCCCTAATGCCATGAACCCAGGCCCCATGGGGCCCCTGTGGCAGGGGTGGGGGGTCTCTGTGCCCCCTAATGCCATGTCTCCCCGCCAGACTCAGCGGGGGCTCTGCGGTCGGCGCTGCTCCTGGCTGAGGACCCCTCTGCAGCCGGAGCAAAGGCGACAGTGTCACCCTCGGCCTGCGAGGTGACCAGCTACACGCCCCAGGATGCCCACGTGCCCTGGGCTGCGGGGCTGATGCCCTGGGAGCTCTGCCCCACTGGCTTCCAAGGCCCCTGGTTCATGGCCAGCGTCCAGGCATCTGCCCACTATGGCGTCAGCAGCGTCCTGCAGGCTCAGCCACCGCTGCCCCAGCAGCCAGAGGGGGTGACTCTGGCAACCGGTAACCAGGGGATCCCCATCTCTCCTTGGCAGGGCTGATGTGGGAGGTGGGGGCCGCAGCCTCATGTCCCTCCTTGGTGGGGCTAATGTAGGGGGTGGGGGGGACCACAGCTGTGTCTCCGTGGTGTTCATAGCTTGGAGCCATGTCTATCCCGTGTCCCTGCAGCAGCGCTGTCCGTGTTCACCCGTACTCCCAAAACCTACGCTCGCCTGGGCACGGATGTGCTGCTGGACTGCGGGTTCACCGCGCCGCTGGGGCCCTCCTTCTCTGTGGAGTGGCGCTATCAGCACCGGGGCAGCGGGCGCGTGCTGCTGGCCTACGACGGGGCAGCTGCCCGCACCCACGTGGCTGAGCCAGGGGCCGAGCTCTTCCTAGGCGACACTGCTGCAGGCATGTACAATGCCTCCCTGCGGCTGCGCAACGTGGGCACCCAGCACGATGGCACCTACATCTGCACCGTCTACCAGCCGCACCTGCACGCCCAGCAGGCCATGCAGCTCAACGTCGCTGGTGAGTCGGGACCTGTGCCCCAGGGTCCCCAAGTAGTCTTTGTCCCCCCCGGGGGTGTGGAGGAGGCACTGGGCTTCACAGGGCCATATGGGACTGGGCTCCAAGCCACCTGCTCCCGAGGGTCCTCTGGGTTGTGTTGTCCCCTGACACACTTCCCTGGGGTGGGAGAGGCGGGTGCAGCTGTGTTGGACTGATTGCTGAGGCCCCCGTGCCCACCCTAGCTGCTGGAGAGGTTGCCGTGCTCCAACCCCCTTTGGCTTGGCTCTGGAGGAAGGGGGAGGTGAGCTGGGCCCTATAAGGGCTGTATTGGACTGGGGCTGACCTCTGTCTGGAGTGCCCCAGGGGTGGATCCTGGCGCTGGTTTTGTTCAGTATCTTCATCAGCAACCCGGAAGATGGGATGGCGTGCACCCTCAGCAAGCCTGCAGGTGACACCAAGCTGGTGGGAGTAGTAGATACGCTGGAGGGTAGAGCTAGGATTCAGAGTGACCTGGACAGATTGGAGGGTTGGGCCAAAGGGAATCCCCTGAGGTTCAGTAAGGACAAGTCCAAAGTCCTGCACTTCGGAGGGAACAATCCCCTGCACCGGTGCAGGCTGCGGCTGACTGGCTAAGCAGCAGCTCTGCAGAAAAGGGCCAGGGTTTCACTGAATCAGTAGTGTGTGACTGTTGTCAAGAAAGCTAACGGCATCCTGCACTGCATTAGCAGGAGTGTTGCCAGAGATGAAGAAAAGTGATTCTTCCTCTCTGTTCTGCACTGGGGAGGCCACATCTGGAGTCCTGTGTTCAGCGTTGGGGCCCCCACTACAGAAAGGATGTGGACACGTTGGAAAGAGTCTAGTGAAGAATGGTTTGGAGGCTGCGACTTATGAGGAGAGCTTATTTAGTCTGGAGAAGAGACTAAGAGGGGATTTGGCAGCAGCCTTCAGCTCCCTAGAGGGTGACTCCAAAGAGGATGGAGTTGAACTGTTTGCGGTGGTGGCAAATGACAGAGCAAGTGCAGCAAGGGAGGTTTAGGTTGGATATTGAGAGAAACTCTCACTAGGAGGGTGGTGAAGCACTGAAACAGGTAAACCAGAGAGGTTGTGGAGTCTCCATCCTTAGAGGTCTTTAAGCCCCAGCTTGATAAAGCCCTGGCTGCTCCTACTTGGAGCAGGGATTGCACTAGATGTGACCTCCTGAGGTCCCTTCAACCCTCATTTTCTCTGATGTTATGACTGCCGCTGTATGCTGCCCCCCCCCCGGTACTGTCCCTGTCCCTGTCCCTGGGGGATGGGGAAGGGGAGCTGAGCCATATGGGACCAGTCTCTAACCCCTGTTCTCCTGCAGAGCCTCCCAAGGTGGTGCTTTACCCTGACCCAGTGGTGGTGGCTCCAGGGGCGCGGGTAGAAGTGGCCTGTGAGATCTCGGGCTACTTCCCGCTGGACGTGACTGTGACGTGGGAGCGCCGGGAGCCTGGTGGGGCAGGAGCCACAGCCGTGACTGAGACATGGCAGACAGGGCACCGGCGTGTCCCCAATGGCACCTACGCGCTAACCAGCTTCGCCCATCTGCTGCCTGCTCAAGCTGGCGATCACGGCGCCACCATCACCTGCTCTGTGGCCCATGTGAGCCTGAGCACCCCCCTGCACCGCCGCACCCAGCTCCACGTGGCAGGTAGGTGCCAGCTGGGCTGAGGGCCCATAGAGATGTGGGGACTGGGGTGGGGGTCCAGGGCACTGTCTGGTAGCTTCACACTGTCCCTCCCTCCCGCCAGGCTCTTCAGGTCCCTCCCTGGAGGACGCTGTGGGACTGTTCCTGCTTGCCTTCCTGCTGTATGGCGCTGCACGTGCCGTGGGGGGACTGGGTGCGTAACCTCCCCCTCCCCCAGTACACCCACCCTGGGATCCAGCCTCCCTGCACCTTGCCACAGCTGCTGGGGAAGGGGCATATATTCTCCTCCTTGGGGCATGTGCCCCCCAGCCCGTTGTAGCCCCTCCCCAGCACAGGTCTCACACCTCTCCCCTGCTTCCTTTCCCAGGCTCCCACACTGAAGAGGAAAACAAGGTAAATCCTCCCCATAACCAGCCCCATATCCCCCTACCCTGCCCCGTGTCGTGCTGGAGCAACCAGATCTACCCTTCAGCCAAGCTCCCCCCCCGGGGGTGTGGGGATCTCCCAGTGCCCTCCCTGCAGGCAGGAGGACAGGGTGCATCTTTGAGACTAACTCAGCCGTGGCCAGGTCGGGGGTCCAGAAGCTGGAGAAAAGGGGGATGGGGTGGTATTGGGGTCTACAGAGATCAGCCCAGTGCTCCAGGTACTTCGTGCACCCCTGAGTGAGGTAATCAGTCTGCAAGGTGCACCCAGCCCGGCCCTGCTGGACTGTAGCTGACCTGCAAATATTTTGACCACTCTTTCTCCCCCTAGAAGTCAGAGTGAAGCCGGAGTGGAGCCGCACAAGGAGACTGAGGATGGGGGGGTGTGGTGCTGAGCCCCCCGGGGATGCAACTGTGAACCCAAAGAGGAAGGCGGGGAGTGGGGCTGGCAAAGTTGAGGGCTGATTGGCCAGATGGCCCTGGTACACCCCTCGGCACACTCCAGACCCCTACCAGGACCCTCCTGTGCCCCCTGCCATTATCTCTGCACTCCCATGCCCCTGCCCCTCTGCAGCTGGAAACCCCCTCCTCCTTTCTGAGACCCGATCCCCTAGCTCCCCCCAGCCAGCCTACAGTCCCCCTGCTCCCCCTCACTTTGCCCCTGGCAGGAGGGGGCCTTTGTACTACTGTATGGGAGCAGGAGCCTGAGGCCTTCCAGCGTGTAAATAAAGGCGTTTGCAGTGATGTCCCCAACCCGGTGTCTTCTTCATTTTCCAAGTCCGCATGGAGTCGCCCACACCCCCAACCTCCTGGGCTGAGGAGCAAGGGGCCTGGAGACACACGGGTAGGCTGCTGCATGCACATGCACATGCATATACAGGTGTGTGCATATATGTGTATGCACATGCATGCATGGATAGACAGGTGCTTGTATCCAGGTTTGTATGTGAGCACGTAGGTAGATGCCTGTGCAGATGAGTGCATCCAGGTGCGAGCATGTGGGTAAAAACGTATGCATGCAGGCATGTATGGGCACATGCATGCGCGAGCATAGCGGCGTGCAGGTGCAAGGCTGTAGGCACACACCTGCGCGTGCAGGTACATGCTGGGGCAGGCGGGTGCATGCAAGTGCTGAGTATGCGCGTGCAGGTGCGTGCACCGATGTACGCACACGTGGCGATGAGTGCGTGCCTGCAGGCGCCCGAGTGCGCCTCTGCGTGCGCGCGCGCCGCGCGGGGGAGGGGGGCGGAAGCGCCGCGCGGGGCCGGAAGCCGGGCCATTGTGCAGCTTCCTGCCCCGAGGCGGCGGGGCCGGGCCGGGCCGGGCGGGGCCGCGGGAAGCCCCGGCGCTGGAGCCCGCGGACTGGCCGAGGCCGCTCCGCTCCGGCCCCGCCGCCCGCGCAGCGCCGAGCCGAGCCGAGCCGAGCCGGTGCCCGAGGGGCCGGGGCGGCGCGGTGGCCGCCGGGGCGGCCCGCCCATGCTCCCGCGCTCGCGGCGCCTCCTGCTGGACGGGGCGGGCGGCGGCCGCGCGCCGGGCGTGGTGCTCAGCGCCTACCGGAGCTGCGCCGAGCCCTGCCGCCTGCCGCAGGTGAGGGGCGGGGCGGGGCGGGGCGGGGCGGGGCCGAAGGCGGAAGCACCGGGCCGAGGGGAGCCGGGGCGCGCGGGCGCTCCCGGGGGGGCCGCTTGGGCCGTGGGGCGCCATGAAGCTGTTCCTGCGGCTGGGCGGCTGCCTGGGCCCGGGGAGGCGGGAGGGGCCCCCGCTGTCCCGCACCCGCTGGTACTGCCTGCCCGCCAAGGTGAGCCGGGGGGGCTGGGGGGAGCTGGGAGACGGGCCCCGCGTGACCCCTTGCCCCCGCAGGCCCCGGTGACGCTGAGCGAGGCGGCGGAGGATGGTGCCATCTACACGGTGGCCGCGCGCCCGGCGGTGAGTGCCAGCGGACCCGCCGCGGGGGCGCCCGGGCTTGCGGGGGCGGCTTCGAGGCCGGTTCTGACCCTGTCCCCCCCAGGCCCCGGCCGCAGCGGGGAGCCCCGGCGGGGGGCAGCCGGCCCGCTCCCTGAAAGCAGGGACCCTGCCCCGGCTGGCGCGGCACCTGCTGGAGGCGCAGGCCCTGGGCGACACTGCCTACGTCCCAGCCTTCCTGGCCACCCACCGTGCCTTCGCCCGCCCCCCCGACGTCTGGCGGCTGCTGCTCGACAGGTACCAGAGGGAGCTGGTGGAGCAGGGGCGCCTGGGGAGCCGCCCCCACCTTCACTGACCCCTCCTTCTCCCCCAGGCTGGAGGAGGTCAGGGCACTGGAGCCAGGACCCCCCACGCCAGATGTAACCGAGGTGCGGCGGTGAGTGACACCCCCCCAAACGCCTGGCTGTGGGTCCCTCTGCCCCCACCCTCCCCTGCCTGATGTCTGTGCTGCCCCACCAGGGCCTTCGCCTCAGTGCTGTGCTCCTGGCTGGAGGGCTACCCCGAGGACTTCAGGGGGGTGCTGGAGCCTGGCCTGGGGGAGCGGCTGACCCGGAGCCTGCAGCTGGCCGCGGGCAAGGGCTCAGAGACAGAGCGGCGATTACAGGAGCTGCTGGGGGGTCCTGCCCACACAGGTGAGAGGGACTGGGGGGAGGCAGTACTTGAGAAGTGGAGTTAGGCTTGTGGGGGGAGGCGGGGATGAGGGTATGTTCACTATAATGCTGGATTCCCACCCCCCACACAGAGCCAGAGGCCGACAGGGAGGATGAGGAAGGGCCAGAAGAGGACGCCAATCCCTTGGACTTCCTGGGCTTCCAAGCAGAGCAGGTGGCGGCCCAGCTGACCCTTCTGGAGGCGGTGAGCGAGAGGGTGGGGATACCAGCCGCAGACCCCAACTTACCCCTGTCCTGTTTGGGAGCAGGGCAGGGGGTACAGATCCCTCTGATCTCCTTCGCTCGCCCCCGCAGGACCTGTTTGTGCGCGTGGTGCCCTACGAGTGCCTGGGTTCCCTGTGGTCGCGCCGGGGCCGCCGAGGGCAAGAGGGTGCCTGCCCCAGCGTCCGTGCCACTGTGCGCCAGTTCAACCGCGTGGCAGGCGCTGTTGTCCGCTCCTGCCTGGGGCCTGCCGACCTGCGCCCACTACAGCGTGCCCGCCTGCTGGAGAAATGGATCCGCGTAGCTGAGGTCAGCCCCTGACTCCGCTGCCAGCCCCGTAACCCCTACCCCCTACCATGACAGTGTGCCCGCCTGCTCCAGAAGTGAATCTGCATTGCCAAGTTCAGCCCGTAACCCTGGAGCCAGGCCTGTAATTCTGACTCCAGTCCTGTAACACTGCACCCACCTGCTTAATAAGTGGATCCCGGTTGCTGAGTTCATCCCCTGACCCTGCTGCCAGGTCCATGACCCCTGACCCCCATGCCATAGCACTGCACGCACCTGCTTGAGAAGTGGATTTGCACCACCAAGGTGAGCCCTCTGACACCCCAACCCCAAATCTCATGGCCAGCTTCCTGACCCCTGATCCCCCCCTATCATAGCAGTGCACCCATCCCTTTGAGAAATGGATCTGCATTGCTGAGGTCAGACCCTGACCCTGCTGCCAGCCCCTTTTCTTTTGGCCTCCAACCCCCCATAGCAGCATGTACGTCCAAGGAAGTGGGTCCTTGTGGCTGAGGTGAGCACAAGCCCATGACCCTTGACCCCTGACCCTGGAGCCAGAACTTAGCAACACCTGCGTCCCAGATTGGCAGTTCTGCGAAACTAAGTTGAGTGAGACCCTAACCCTAGTACCTGCCCTTGCTGCCAGCCCATGACCCCTGAACTCTGACCCTTACTCAACCCCCAGGAGGTGGGGTGAAAGGTCGTGACCTTGGGAACCCTCTGCCCCCCCAGGAGTGCCGAGCCCTGAGGAACTTCTCCTCGTTGTATGCCATCATCTCCGCGCTGCAGTCCAGCCCCGTGCACCGTCTCAAGCGTACTTGGGATGAGATCTCCAGGTGCAGAGAAGTGGGGTTTGGAGAAGGGGCCAGGTCCTGCCACTGAGTGGGGGGGTTCACTCACTGCCTCTCTTGTCCCCGCCCTCCACAGGGACGCTCAGCGCAGCTATGAGGAGCTCAGCACCATCTGCTCCGAGCAGGACAACTACAGCCTCAGCCGCCAGCTCCTCTTCCAGGTGAGCAACTCCAACTCAGCCCCATCTCCACCATGCCCAGCGCTGCCCCAGGGGGTGTCAGGATGTCCAGGGTGGGAGGGGTAGAGGGTTTATTGCACGACAGAGCCCCTGCTGCAAACCTCCAATCTTGAGTGAGGGTAAAATTTTGCCCTGACCCCAAATGCAGCATTGGGCTGACCCTGAGCAGAGGAGCAAGATGCTCCAGCCAGAGCCACCCAGGGTTGAGTCCCAGCAGGAGCATTGGCCCAGCCCAGTCACTACCCCCAGCCTGGCCTGCAACCAACACCCAGCTGCTGAAGAAGGTGGGAAAGCCCTGGACCCCTGTAGCATCCAGAGGGGGGCAAAGCCTGGGAAACCCCAGCCCCTTCCGCTGTGCCTTGCAACCCGAGACTGCAACCACACACTTCCCAGCTGGATGGCCAGAGCTCCCCACTGTCATCCCAGCCCCTCCATCATCTGGTCCCTTGTTCCCCCATGTGACTCAGTAGTCTCCCCTGACTTCTACCCCCAGGAGGGCACCTCCAAGCCACCTGGTGCTGACCCTATCCCCCGGAGGCAGCAGCGAAGACCCCAGGAGCAGCGCCCTGTGGTGAGAGGGGGAAGATGCATGATGCTGGGCAGGAGTCTGGGTAAGGGTGGGAGCTGTTTCTGAACCTCCCCCCATGTATTACCCTCCCCCCAGGGTGTGGTCCCCTACCTGGGCACCTTCCTGCGGGACCTGGTGATGCTGGATGCGGCTGTGAAGGATGAACTGGAGGTGAGACAAGCAGACAGACACACACACATATATGCAGAGACAGATGCATGCCTGGGCACGGGGTTCACATAGCAGGTCCAGCAAAGAGGGCTGCAGGCCACGGGGCTGGGGGGAATGTCTCTGGGGCTCACAGTGCCTTCTCCCCTCTCTTGCAGAATGGATACATCAACTTTGAGAAGCGACGCAAGGTGACACAGCACCTCATTCCCCCTGCTGCCCCTCTGCCTCCCCCCCCCCCCCAGCTGGTTCTTACCCCCTCCCATCCCATCCCCGCAGGAGTTTGAGGTCCTGGCCCAGCTACGCCTGTTGCAGTCCATCTGCCGCAACTACAGCCTCCAGCCCGACCCTGCCTTCCAGCACTGGCTGCGCACCCTCCAGCCCCTCCCCGAGGCACAGAGGTACAAGGGGGCCATGCATGTGCATGCTCGTATACACAAAGCATGTGCTCCGCCATCTCTAACCCCCCACCCCCACCCACAGCCACACGCTGTCATGCGAGATCGAGCCCCCGGGGGAGGCACCAACCCCACAGCGCCCCCCGAAGCCCACCCTGGTCATCACCCACTGCACTGAGTGAGTCTGCACTGGGGGTGTGGGGGTGGTCTGGAGTCTCTACAGAGCTCCAGAACCAGCCCCCACACCATGCTGTCTCTCTTCCACCCTGCTCCAGGCTGCTGAGCTCCGTGGGGAACCCCCTGATCTCCTGGGATCAGCCCGGCTCCACTGTGGGGCCAGCAACCAGCCCTGACCTGCTGCTATCCCCGCACAGCTCCCAGCTTCTCTCCCGCCTGGCACAGGTGACACTCTGACACTCCCCCCACTCTCCCCTGCAAATGCCGCCCTCATCCCCTTTTTTCCCCCCCTGCTGCAGCATATGAAGTGGCCATCGGTGTCGACGCTGGATGTGGCCCCTGAGGACGCTGCCTCCCCGCTGCCTGCCCCAGGAGGCTTCGCCCGCACCCACCGACGCTCAGCCTCCTGCGGCTCAGCCTTCCCCTCCCCACAGTCTGGCACTGCCTCCGACTGCCGCATCATTCGTGCCCGCATGGGGCTGTCCAATGGCAGCCTCTACAAGAGTGTCCTGGTGAGCGCAGGACTTGTGGGGGTGGGAACTGAGCTGGACATGCACTTATCCTGCTGCTTGTTGCCAGGCCATAAGCACTGCCAGACGGTAGGGCTCCACCCGGCCCTCTGCAGTGGAGGTCATGTCCCTACCTTAACCACCCTAAGTCTTTGCTTCCTTCCCTGCCACACTTGTGGGGGGTGACCTGGAGCCTGGACGCCTGGACACCTGGGCTCAATTCCTAGGTTGTGGCTGAGACCCCGATTGGATTTGGGTGGGGGGTAGGGCGACTTGGGAGCCCAGTTCTATCCTTGGGTCTCGACCCAGACGGGGGCGGGGGAGCCAGGACACCTGGGCTCTCTCTACAGCGCTGCCTGTGCTCTGGTGCAAGATGGGGGAACATACCAGCTTCATGGCAAGGGGCCACATGTCCTCAGCTTCATCTTACCTGGGGTGGTGCTGCCATGTGCAGGTGACCAGCCAAGAGAAGGCCCCTGCCGTCATTGCCAAGGTGCTGGAGAAGCACAGCCAGGACCCAGCCACAGCCTCCCAGTACCAACTGGTGCAGCTGCTGCCCGAGGACAGAGGTGAGTGCTGCAGGGCGCTGAGACAAGCTGGGGGTGGGGGGGTCCTGGTGGCTAGGACCCCTATCCTTACCCCTGTAGCTTCTCTCCACAGAGCTGATCCTGCCCCCCACAGCCAACGTTTTCTACGCCATGAACAGCACCAGCCTAGACTTCCTGCTGCGCCCCAAGGGGCCCCCAGTGCTGCACCCGCCTGCCCCCAGCACCCCCTCCCGGAGGCCGGAGCTCAGTGCCACCTTCCCCAAGATCAAGGCCACAGGCCGCAAGTTCACCCGGGCCCTCTTCTGAGCCAGGAGCCGTGGAGGCGAGGGACTGTGCTGGGGGAGGGGAATACCCCAGAGATGCACATACCCTGCCCACTTCCTGTCTTGGCTCTGCTCTGCCAAATGCTCCCTGGCAGTGTAAAGGTGCAGGTTGCCATGACAACACCCTTGTCTCCCCCTTCCCCCACAACTATAGGATGCTGGGTGCCAAAGACTTGTTTCCAGATGTCCAAAATGGCCACTTCCTGTCTCAAACTGGCAGCTGCCTTATGGAGGGGGTCAGACCCACCTTGCAAGTGCTAAAAGAAGCTGCTGTGACTGGATCTTACAAATGCCCTCTCCCCCTGCCCACTTCACATCCATGGGGCATCGCTGCCTGCCCACCCCCCCCAGCGAGGCACTTATCCTTCATATGCCCAGCAGTGAGCCCCTGGGGGGGACCCCCCTCATCTCTCCTCCCTGTCCTGGGGGTCTAGGGGGCTGGACACTCCCTAAAGCTGTTGGGAGAAGGGGGAAGAACATCCAGCCTCTTTCCCCTTGTCTGATGCAGAGCCTCAACAGCCCCCACCAGCAAAGGCAGGACCTGGGGGGGACCCCCCCTTATCCTTCCTGCCCCCCAGCCCCACGGGCCAGAGACTGCTGCTTCTCAGGGAATCTCAGCCTGCTCCAGCTTTGTCATCCCTGCCCTCCCCGCATGTGAGGGGCGGGGCGGCAGGAATCATCCACGCTCCCACTCCCGGTTCCAGATCGGGGCCTTTTTGCCACCGACATTTTGCTGTAACACTAACGAGAGAGCAATAAAGGACACTATGAGCAGCTACAGATGGAACCAGGCCTGTCTCTGGGGCTGGGGCAGGGACCCTGTAGTACGGGGAGGGTGGGGAGGACGCATCCACGTGAGGCACGAGGCCGTGTCTCCTCAACACCTCTTTTATTCCCAGCATGATAAGAAAGGAAACAAAAATCTTACGTACAGACCCCTGCCCCCCTCCCCCCCAGCCATAGGGGCATCAGGCCTTGCTGATGGCTTTGCCCTGGGCGCGCTGATACTCCTGCTGCAGCCGCGCCAGCACCTCCCGCTGCTGCTCCGACTTCTTCTCCAGCTCCTGCATCTGCTGCTCGTAGCGCTTGCTGGGGGGGTGCAGGGTAAGCCTGTGACCCCCAGGACCTACCCTGCCCTCCCCAGAGGAGGGGGGTCCCGCCCCGCCCCGCCCCGCCCCCGCAGCACTCACATCTCGGCCCCAATGTAGTCCAGGCGCTTGCTGACGGTGGCCTTGGCCTCATCCATGTCCTGCCGCACCAGCACGGGCCCGATCAGCTTGAAGATGGTGTTGGTGCTGTCCAGCAGCTCCAGCTCCTGCGCAGACGCGGGCGCCGGGGGCGTGAGGAGGGGGCATGCTGCGGGGGGGGAGGGGGGGCATGCTGCGGGGGGGGGGCCGCGCTCACCTCCTTGACGATGTTGTTCTCCGTGAGCTGCGCCTCCAGCTTCTGCCGCGCCGACACCGACTTGCTGAGGTCTGGGGGCAGAGGGGCGGGCGCTGTGGCAGGACCTATCCCCCCCGCAATTTCCACCGGGGTGGCCGGCCTAGGGCCCCCTCCCGCACCGCTCGGGCACCGCGGGAGCAGGAGCACAACGGGGGCGGGGGGGCGGTACCTTTCTGGAGCTGCTGGTACTTCTCGAGCTCACCCTGCAGCTTCTTCTGCAGCGGCTCCGCCATGGCCGGGCGGGGGCTGCGCTTGAGTGCGCCTGCGCGGGGCCGGCTGCTGCGGGAGGGGCGGCGATCGGCGGCACCTGCTCCGCGCCGCTTCCTGCCTGCACGTGCCTCGCACACCCCCGACGCACTTCTGACGTCGGCACGGCCCCTCCCCTCGCCGCCCGCTTCCGGTCGGCGCGCGCGCCGCTCCCGCCGTGCAGCGCGGGGCCCGGCCGGGCGCCAGGTCAGTGGGCAGCGCCGCGGCGGGGAAGGCCGCGTGGCCCGCGCGACTTCCGGTAGGGGCGGGAGCACTTCCGGTGGCCGGGGCCCCCGCCTCAGGCGCCCGTCTCTCTGGTGCAGGCTGCGCGCGGCCCGGGCGCCATGGCCCTGCGCTGCGGCTTGGGCCGGCTGCGCCCCAGCCTGGGCCGGCTGCTGGCGGGGCTGGGCGCGCTGGCGCTGCTGGGCCTGGTGGTGGCCGGGCGCAGCGAGGAGCTGCTCGCCTGGATCCTGGTGCCCTTGCTGGGCGCCGCGGCGGGGTGGGACGGCGCCGCCAGCGTGGCCCCCCTGGCGCTGCTTGGCCCCAACGACTTCATGCTGCCCAACCCCGAGGCCTGCCAGCCCCGCGCCCCCTTCCTGCTGGTGCTGGTGGCCAGCGCGCCTGCCCACGCGCGGCCCCGCGAGGCCATCCGCCGGAGCTGGGGGGGCGCCCGCCGGGCCTCCGGCTACCCCGTGCACACGCTCTTCGTGGTGGGGCTGCCGGACTCGGGGGCGGAGCAGGCGGCGCTGGAGCGGGAGGCGCAGCAGCACGGAGACCTGGTGCAGGGCCGGTTCCGCGACACCTACGCCAACCTGACCCTCAAGACCCGCATGCTGCTGAGTTGGGCAGCCGCCCTGTGCCCCGGCGCCGCCTTCGTGGCCAAGGCGGACGACGACGTCTTCCTGAACCTGCCGGCGCTGGCCCAGCACCTGGGCGGCCTAAGCAGCCCCCACGGGATCTACTTGGGCCGGGTGCACTGGCGGGTGCACCCCGACCGCGACCCCCGCAGCCGCCACCATGTGCCAGTTGCGGCCTTCGGGGGTCCTGCCTTTCCTCCCTACTGCAGCGGGACGGCCTACGTGCTCTCCGGCGATGCCGTGCGGCGGGTGCTGGCAGCCGCGCCCTATCTGGTGGCTGTGGGGCCTGAGGACGCCTTCGTGGGGCGCTGCGCTCACCGCACAGGCCTGGCCCCCACCCACACCGCCCGCATGGCCGGCGCCACCCACCTGGCACTGGATGCCTGCTGCTATGGCCAAGTGCTCTTCAGCGTACATGGCGTGGAGCCTGCCCAGATGGATCACGCCTGGGGGCTGCTGGGGGGACGTGGCTGGGGGGAGGGGCCGGAGGAGCCCACTGGGCTCTGCACCCCTTTACAGTGGGGTCTGGGGCTGCTGCGCTGCAAGGTGCTGGCGCTGTTTGAGAAACTGTGATAAAGAGGTGGGGAGGGGACCAAGCCCCTAGGTTTTCTAGGGAGGGGGGTGCTGGGAACCCATGGAGCCTGAGCTCTCCCCTAGCTCTGTCAAGGATCGGGGGCAGGGGTTAGGGGAGTGTCCAGACACTTGAGTTCTCCCCCATTTTTAGGAGGAGAGAGCTTGGGGGTGGGGGAGGTTAGGGAAGCAGAGGAGCCTGCACCCCTCTCTTCTCTCCAAGGGCTAGGAGGAGGGGCCCAGATGTCGAGGGGGGCAGGGATGCAGGTGAGTCAGGGCAGGAACCTGGATGCCTGGTTTATTTCCCCCCTCTGGGAAGACATTGGTGCAGGGTGGATGAAAGGGGAAATGCACAACTCACAGGGCAGGGCGGGGTGGGCACCAGGAGTCCTGAGTTCTGCATATGTTACCTCTACCTTGGTCACTGTCTCTTGCTGGTCCCTAGTGGGGGGGGCGGGCGGTCAATTCCACCCATGCTGCACTGGGGGTTGGTTTGCTATGGGATGAAACCCCCTGCCTCCAGGGGACCTCAAAAGACCCCCTGGAAAATGCACAATAAAAGACTTTACACCCACCAGCTTCTCCTGGTAAAGTGTCTGTGCATTTGGAGGCAGAGGGCCCTGTCTGTGTGTGCACATCCATGTCTGTGTGTGCATGCGTGTGCATCTATGCAGGCCATCTCTGCAACCCCTACTATGGCGGCTCATCCTCCTTCCCCTGGCCCAAACAGTCAGATGGTAGATACACAGATGGGCAGATAGATACCCAGGGATGCAGCTGGGATGGCCCAGGTGCATCCTGCCTTGAAGTCACCCCACCCCTGAAAGCGCCCGGGGCCATCCCAAACCAAGAGCAGGCAGCAGTAAATTGGTGAACTGCTTTAATACAAAAGAGGGAGGGCAGCAAGGGAGGGGTGATAGGGGGTGCTCACCCCCACTGGCCCCCCCAGGCCCCCATGGGGGGTAACTCTTCCCCACCTGGGGGCTATTTCTTGAACCGCTCCAGTGCTGACCTCTGACCTGGGGTCTCAACCTTGGGTGACTTATGCTGCTGCTTCTGCTTCTTCTCCTGGCTCTTCCGGACATTGGCCTGGAGAGCAGGGGAGAAGGGGTGAATAGGAATGGCCCCTACAAACAGCTGAGTGGGGAGGAAGCTAGGTCCCACGCCCTGAAAGCAGCAAGGTAATGGGAGGGAGGGGGTGAAGCTCTGGAAGTCAGGGTGGAGTGTGGGGTACAAAACCTGATCTCCAGCTGGACAGCAAGTGGAAAGCTAGTGGGGGGTGGGGGAAGGCTGGTCATGGGGATAGGGAGGAAAGCAGTACGAAACGCGTGCAGACAAACGGACAGACAGGACGGACTCACCCGCTGTTCCTCGTGGGCCACTTTCCTCTTGCGCCGCAGGAGCGCTCCTGCCCCGCCGCGCCCCTTGGCTCGGTGCCGTGGCTGGAACTTGGTCTTGGCCTGGGGGTTGAAGCCCTGGGGGTACAGAGAAAGAAAGGAGTGAGCAACCAATGCCCTGTCCCACCAGCCTCCCACAGCGCTGCCCCCAGCCCCACCCTCTGCCCCCAGTGACCCACAACACAGATCCACCCCCGCGGGTACTCACCAACCGCTCCACCTGCTCCTGGTGCTTCTGCTCCATGCTGATGGTGTCGACTTGGCCCAGCTGCTCAGGGTCCAGTGTGATCAGCTCTGCCGGGATCTGCCAGGGGGACACAGGGAGGTGAATGGGACCCACTTCCCCCTTGCTGTGCACCCCCTGCCAGGCTTGGGATTGTTCCTGCCCATGGCACCACCCCTGCATATCTCAAGGCAGAAGCCCCTACCCTGCTGAGTCCCCCTTGCCACCCCCATGGGTCCAGGACATCACCTTCTCCAGCAGAGCTTTGACTTCCCACTCCTGCCGCTGCTTCCGGCTCCGGAACGGGTTGTTTTCCAGCGCATCAAAATTCGCCTCCCCGCTCCCTGGCACGTGGAGGGGAGGATACAGGGTATGAGGGGAATGCAGTGAGTGCTGGCGGGGGGTCCTTACCCAGCATGCGGAGGGTGGTGGAGTTGGGGGGGGGGTCCAGGGGTTACTAGGGGCACTGGGTGGGTCTTTACCCAGCAAGGGGAGACTCGTGAAGCTGTGAGGAGGGTGCCTTACCCATCAGAAAAAGACTGGTGAAGTTGGGGGGGGTGGAGGGGGCACTACATGGCTGCAGGGTGGTCCTTACCTGGCACAAGGAGGCTGGTAAAGCCGGCGCCATGGCCCACACCCAGCACGTCCTCAAAAGGGCAGAAGCGGAGGTCGTGGGCCGGCCGGGGCAGCACATGCTGCAGGTAGGGCTTGCGTGGCAGCTGCTGCGACACATCATGATATACCTGGGGCAGCGCACAGGGTGTGGGGAAGTGTTAGCATCCACTGGGAAGGAGAACAGTGCCTGGGTGGGGGCACAGTGGCGGGGGGTGGGGTGGTACCTGGACGATATTGCCAGTGGTGGAAGCCAGGAGCCCGCGCTGGCTATAGGCGAGATGAGCAGCACCCATGGGCAGCACCAGTGCATGCAGCGGCTGGTACGTGCGCAAGTCGAACACGCGCAGCTGCCGGTCCAGCCCCGCCGTCGCCATGTACCTGTGGGGAGGAGGCAGGGGGTCACAGCCAGCCCAGCCCAGCAACCAGGCCCTGATGCCCCCCAGCCCCGCCACGAGGTAAAGCAGAGGCCGGATCCCACCGCAGAAAGGGAGAACCTGCCGCCCGCTCACCGAATCTGTACCCCTCTGACCTGGGGGGAAATTCCTTGCCAACCCCAATGCAGCACAAGGCTGACCCTTAGCGCAGGGACAAGACCCTTTAGCTAGAATCCCCCAGGGTTGAGTCCCAGCAGGATCACTGGCACAGCCCAGTCACCATCCCCAGCCTGGGCTGCATCCAACATCCATCGCCTCTGGGGAAGGGGGGTAAAAAACGCCTGACATACAGCAACAGGGGAGGAAAAAAAAATCCTTTCCCAGCAAAGCCCAGGAAATCCCCATTGCAGGGCATGGGCATGGCTATGCCTAGATCATCCCCAAACACTGGTTGTCTAGGCCCTTCTTGAACATCTCCAGCGATGGGGAGTCCACAGTTTCATCCCTTTCACAGTTTCCCTGCTCTAACAGGGAAGAAACACTTCCAGATCTCCAATCTAAACCGACTCAGCAGCAACCTCAAGCCATTGGTCCATGTCCTCCTCTCTGCAGCAGGAAACAAGGTGCTTCCCCTCTCCTTTTCAGCAGCCCTTTGAGGATATGCAGGCCCCTCTTCCGTGCCTTTGCCCCAGCTCCTTTATCCTCTCCTCATAGGATTTGCCTTCCAAGCCCCCAGTCATCTCTGCATCTGCCTCTGGACCCTCTTGAACTTCTCCATGGCCTTCTTAAAACATGGAGCCCAGAGCTAATCATGGTGTGGTAGGTGACGCCCAACCAGGGCTGAGCAGAGAAGCGCCATCATCTCTCATCCAGCACAGGAGCGCCCATCCGTCAGGGGTCTTTCCTCCCACTGTGGCTCATTTACGACCTTTCCCGATGATCTCTGCCCCTCTGATTCTCCAGGCTGCAGCTCCCCAGCTCTGCCTTTTCTACCTTTTTCATAGCAGGCGTCATGCTGGCCCTCTCCCCATCCTCCAGGACCTCCATAACTAGGTAAATATCATGACCAAGGTGATGAGATCCCCCTACCACTTCCTTCAGCCCCTCCCATCCCTTCTGGGGATCTCCCCACCCAGCCATGACCCTAACTGTCCCAGGCCCCCAGGCATGAAGTCTGGGCTGTCCCCAGTCACTCACGTGCCAGTGTGGTCCACAGCCAGAGCCCGCACGGCCCCACGGTGACACAACATCTTCACCAGCGGCTCCTTAACAGTGGGACTCCACAGTGTCACCGTGCCTGGGGGGGCACGGCACAAGGGATTAATGAAGCCTCTATCCTGTATTCCTCACCCCACCACAATACCAGGGAGACAGCCAGCAGCTCCCTGCATTGGCCAGGGGCTCCACGCCTGGCAAGGGGAAAGCAAGGCACACATGCACATGTATACGTGCATGTGTATGAGTGTCTGAGCCGGGGGGGGGACCATGTGAGCAGCAAACTGGGGTGTCTCTCACCATTGCTGTGTCCCAGGTGGATGATGGCATTGGCTGGATTCTGCCCCATCACGCCCAGACGCCCCCCTCGGGTGCAGATTGTGGCCACTTCCTTCCCCACCGAGAAGTCCAGGTACTGCAGGAATCCCGTCTCGCTCTGGGGGAGATGGACATGGGTCAGCTCAGCATGGAGTCCCTTCCCCACCCCAAACACAGCCCTCTCCCCCAGCCCGCAACTGGGGCGATGGGGGCGCAGTCACTGAGACACGTATAGGCCCAGCACTCCCTAACTGGCAGAAATCCCAGTCAGGACCCTAGGCATCTGGGCCCTTCCCCAACCCTCCAGCCTGTGCTCACAGCAGTGGCTAGCAGGAAGTGGTAGGGCAGCAGCTCCATGCGCAGGACGCTGTGGAAACGCCGCAGGCAGTTCAGCTCCACACCCTGGTTGTCATAGACATACAGCCAGCGCCGCTGCGCCACCGCCAACAATGTCTCTGTGTGCAGCCACCTGCAGGAGAGGGGGGCACATGCATGGCACACATGTGCCACAGGCACTGCCCGCCAGCCTAAGCCATCCTGCTGAGCCTTGTGCTTCCTGGGAACCATGTTGCCCTGCCCCTCCGCCCCATGCATGTGTGTCCAGGTGTGTGCCACACTCACGCGACATCAGTGATGCTCTCCATGACGTTGATCTCACACAGCAGGGTCTTGCTCTGCCAGTCCAGTGCCGCCACATGGCCACGCCGGCCACCCAGCAGCAGGTGCCTGGGATTTGTGGGGGTGGAGCAGAGGTGAGAAAGCAGCATCCTACAACCCCTCCTGCCAAGCAGGGAGACCTCCAGCCTGGTGCCAACCCCCACCCCACTCACCGGCCAGGGCGGGTGTAGTCCACTCGGTAGGGCCCAAACTGTTCTAGTGTCAGCTCAAAATGCTGCAGAAAATGGGAGAAGGAATTGTGGTTACACAGCCCCCCCATGCTGTTAAGCCCCTCCCCACCTCCAAAGCCCACCTCTCCTGACCTTGGCAGCACTTGCGATGTCCACGGCTTCAGCAATGTCAGCCTGGGCAATGGTACAGGTATCCTCACCGGGCTCTGCCTCCAGGAAACTGCATGGTGGGGGACATGGGGATCACAGCGTAAGGGGGGGGGCGGTACAGAGGATGTCCAGAGGTGGGAGACGGGGGTGGGTGGCTTTTAAGACAGGAAGAGCCCATGTGTTGCCCTGCCCACACCCACCTAGTATGATCCCAAGCATCTGCCTGAGCCTCACAGGCTTCCCATCCCTGCAGCTGCTCCCTGGTTGCTGGCGGGGAGCGTGACCCTGGCCCCAGGGGGAGCGGGCAAGGCAGAGGCAGTCACCCCAGCTTAAAGGGGAGGGGTGAAACATGAGGGAGGAGGGCAGGTCTCCCAGGTTTGGAAGTGCAGAACAGCAGGGTATTTACCCCGGCTCTGGGAGGACAGAAAGTTGGCAGCATGCTGGGGGGGTATTTACCCAGGCTCCTCAGGCAGCAACAGCTCCGCCCGGGCCGCCTGCCGGGCTGCCAGCTCCACCTTGTTCTCCATCGACACCAGGCGCCCCCGCAACCGCCCGCTGGACACCTCGTCCTGCGACAGACAGACACGCCAGTGGGAAACAGGCCCAAGCACCGGTGCCCCCAACTCATCCTGGTCCCAGCCCCCTTTCTCCAGCCACCCCCTCCACCCCCACCTGCCCCCCAAAACTCACCAGTTTGGATTTGCGCCCACGCTGGTATTTCTTCACTTTGTGCCGGGAGATGGGTGCAGCTCCAGGAAATGGGTCCTGCTTCTGGGGCGGGCGGACAGGGAACGACAGCGCGGCATCAGATTGACGGGCCAACTTGGCCCCCAACCCTGAGGGGCAGCTGCCCACCTTGGACTGTCTCTTAACCCCCCCAAGACCCCCCCTCTCATGGGTAACAGCCGCCCAGAAACCCTCACCGATGTCTGACCATACCCCAGAGATCCGCTTCTTGGCTCCTGCTGCCCGTGCTCCCTTCTTGGCAGCTGCTGGGGACCCCTTGACCCCCTTCTTCACAGCCACTAGGGACTTTTTGACCCCTTTCTTGGGGATCCCTAGGGACTCCTTGATCTGCTTCTTGGCAGCTGGGGAGCCCTTGATGCCCTTCTGGGCGGCTGGGGAGCCCTTGATGCCCTTCTGGGCGGCTGCTCGGGGCCCCGTGGCCCCCTTCTTCGAAGCAGGGAGGCCTCTGACCCCCTTCTTCGTGGCTGCCAGGGGGCCCTGGCCCCCAGGCCCCCCATCCCGAGGCTTCTTGGCGGGAGGGTCAGCATCTCCTTCCCAGTAGCGCCGCAGCTTCTTCTGCAGGGAGACACACACGTCGGGTTAGCAGGGAGGGGGCAACTGGGGGGTCACCCCAGATACCGGCTCCTGCCCCAGAGAAGAAGTGTGGGGGGCACATCTCGGGGCATATCTGCCCCAAAGGGGCGGGAGAGGCAATTACCACCCAGGGTAGGAAAAGGTTAATTGCCCCCTCCCCCCGGGAAGGCGGCTTATCCCCCCGGTGTGGGAGCTGCCCCGACCCCGGCTCCCACCTGCTGGCGCCCGCGAGGCGCTGCCCGCCCGACCCCAGCCCCGGCGGCCGCCTCCATACCCCGGGCCGGGAACCGCGTGCGCGCTCCAGCCGCGGGGCAGGTGCTTCCGGGTCTCGCACAGGCAGCCAATGAGAGGACGAGGCGGCCCGGCCGCTGGCCAATCCGCGAGGGAACGGGCAGGTTCGGAGCGAAGCCGCGGCTCTGCCATCTTCAGGCAGGGAAGAGGCGCGGCCGCGGGAAGGGGCGGGGCCTGGCCAGGAGCCGAAGCCACGGGGCGGCCATCTTGGGTAAGGGCAGGGCCTGTTCTTGCAGGGCGCATGTGCGGGTTGTGCGTACTGGTGAGGCCGCAGGGTGGCCCGCAGTGGCGGGGGCCTAGGGGCTGGGGCACAAGCACCGGTGGTGTCACACGTGGACCCAGCTGGGCGCGGGGAAGCTCCCTCACGCAGCCCTGCGCTTCACTAGTGAACTCAGGCGCCCCTGGGAAGACGGCTGGGGCCCCAGGCAGCCCACGTCACCCAGAGGCACGCAGTTTGGGTGGGAAGGGACTTCCAGCCCCTGGTCGCAGGAGGACCAGCCCCGAGTGGATCATCCCAGCCAAGGCTTTGTCTACCTGGGTCTGGTCTGTGTTTGGGGAGGGCTGGTGTCAGCCCTTCCCCTGCCCTGGCGCTCTCCCTGTGGGCCTGGGGGCTGGTGCGCTGGCGTCTGCCCTGCCCCAGGCTGCTGCACTCAGGCGGGCGAAACCCGTTTGTATTTGCTGTTCCCAGGAGCAAGGGCCATGGCTGCGGGGGACCTGGCCGGGAGCTTCCAGGGGGTGACTTGAGCCGTGTGTTCCTAGACTGTTTTACAGATCCGGTGTCTATTGAGCATGGGCACAACTTCTGCCGCACCTGCATCAGCCAGTAATGGGGGGAGTCGGAGCTAAATATTTGCTGCCCCCAGTGCAGGGAAACGGCCCCACAGAGAAACCTGAGGCCCAACAGGCAGCTGGGCAATGCGGTGCCCAGCTGGAGGGGCAGCATGTGTGTGGGAGCCTGGAGGGGCGGCACGTGTGTGGGAGGCACCAGGAGGCTCTGAAGCTCTTCTGCCAGGAGGATGAAGCCCCCATCTCCCTGGCGTGTGCTAGATCCCAGGTGCACAGAGATTATAGTGTGGTTCCCATCGAGGAGGCTGCCCAGGACTATAAGGTGGGTGTAGCACAGACAAAATGTACAAGTCATGTACAAGTGTGTTCTGCTTTCATGGTACTGCGTATCTTGTTCATGTTCAAGATGCAGATATTTGCTGTATCTTGTGCCTTTGCTGGGATTGGAAGAGGATCACATCCCCTCTCTCTCGGTGTGTCCAGACCATCATTGTCTTAAGTTTCCCTCCAAGGAGCCTGTGGAACCAGTTTGGCCACTTCACCAGGAGCACTGACCACCTTTGAATTGATTGGTCTGCATTAGCAGTATTCAAATGATGATGCTTCTGGTTGGGACTTTGAACTTAGTGTTTTTTAACCATATTTTGTGTTTTGGCATTTGTCTCTCTAATAAATCAGGGGGTTATGTCCATACTGTTTGCAAGGGAAAGGTTTTTTGTTTCTTTGGACACACTTGTGATTCATTCTGTGTTTCCCAGGTGGTCTGGGTGGGGGCTCAAGCTGAGGTAAAATATATTTAGTACCCCCAAATTGAACCCAGCCCTTGTTGCTGCCCACCAATGCCTGGTAGAAGGGTTACATAGGCAACAGCTGCCTGGGACCTGGAAGTCAAAGCTCCAGCAGCTCTGCAGTTGGGCATTCCCCATGTGTGTCTGATCAGCCTGGTGTAGAGCCAGGAACTGTCCAGAATGGGCCCAGGCACGTGGCTGGAGACAGTGGTCATGGGGAGGGACTGGGCAGGTCCAGCCTCTCTGGCCACAGTCTCCTTGGAGCTGGGGCCACTCGCTCTGGGGCCCGAGCTGTGGGCAGTAGTCACACAGCCTCGCCCTGTGCAGGGAGGGTTTTATTGCTGGGCAGAAACCAAGGGCCCCAAATCAGGCACCAGAGACGTGTCCTCTGTTTGCAGGAGCGAATCCAGAGCCACCTGGAGCACTTGAGGGAGCAGAGAGAGGAACTGCAGGGTCTGAAATGCACCTGGGAGCAGGAGAGTGAAAGGCTCCTGGTAGGTGCCCAGCACAGGGAGGGCAGTGGTGGCAGCAGGGGCGGGGGGCTGTGTACTGCTCTGTGTCTGTGGAGTTGGGAGGAGGTTTGGGGTCAAATGAACACTTCAGAGCTCAATCTACTATTTCACCTAGTGTAAATCAGGAGTGCCAGCACTGAAATCAAGGGGGATTCGTAGGGTTTACATTGCCATAAGAAAAACAGCATCTGCCACCAAGGCTGGACAGGGTGGGGAGGGGCAGTGCAATCGCAGCACATGCACTGGTCTCTGTGGGTTGGGTGGGGCAGAGGGAGGCTTCTGCTGGTCCTGGGGTCAGGCCTGGCAGAGGTTCCTGCAGCTCCCTCAGTGGGCCAGGCAGTGCGGGTGGCCAAGGGGCAGCTCCTGCATTATGGATGAGTTGGGACAGTGCTGTGCTCCCAGGGCCCTGTCCTGCAAACCCCTGGGTCATGGGGGTCCTGCTGCAGCTGGAGTGCTGGGGTGTCTGGGGGTGTGAGAGAGTCCCCTCTTGGGCTGGCAGGGCTGCATCCCTCCAGAAATGCCCTGAGCTGGACCCTGCGGGGTGCGAATGAGGTGTTCTCTGCAGCCTGGAAAAAGCTCAGGGCCATCTCCCCTGAGTGTCCAGTTCTCTGTTCTTCTTCCCCCCTATTTTCCACCTCTTCCTGCATGGCCTTTCCCTGCCCCTGCATGGCTCTGCCCACCCCAAAGACAGACAGAGGTGGAGTATGTCCTGCTGGCCTAGCTGGGAGTGCTGGAAACGGAGTTTGTGAGGAGGAGGGAGGAAAATGCTGCCCGCCTGCACAAGGAGACTGAGCGCTCTAATCACGGAGCTGGAGGGGAAGTGTCAGCAGCCGGCACCTGAGCTCCTGCAAATGTGCCCCAGTGCCCGGCACAGAGAGGCGATGGCCAGGGAACTCCTAGGTTGATGCAGGGTAGAGGGTGCATTGTGGTGCATGTGTTACCTCTCGGCTCCCTGTTCTTGGGGAATCCTGACACAGGACGCAGCCTGTCTGACTCGCCTTTTAGTTAGATCTGGAAAAGTCATGCTAAGCTGAGGTCTATTGACAACAGGTAAAAATACAAAACCCTGATGCTGCAAGCATGGCTAGGCCATCTGAGAAGAAACAATGAGGTATCCCATCCAGTATATCTGCTATCCATAAGAATTTCAAGCTGGCTCCTAAGTGTCTCCTTAAAAACTTATGTTTTTCCTGGTTGGCAATCAGTTTCTTGAGATGTTCCAAACCAGATCACCCCTTGTTAATAGAAAAGACAGTTATTTACACTATTAAAAGACTGCTTTGAAGAAGCTGAACTGAGGGTAAAAAAATCAGTTAAAAAAAAAAAAAAAGCAACAAAGTTGGCTTCAAGAGGAGAAATCTCTCTGACACCATCCGCTGTTGTTGCCGAGAAGCTGGAAGGAACAGATCGTCTCCCTTCAAGGATCGTGCTAAGAACTTTACCTGTCAGCGAACAACCTGAGTGCCTCGCTCTCTTTTCTCTTTAGGCATAAGAAGAACAGCAGAGGTTATTTATTGCTAAGTATATGAAATATACTGTGGGGTCTGCTCATCAAGAGGCTAAAGATTGGGTTGTGCTGAGTTTGAGACACACAAGGGGATCAGCTTGTACAGGCTGATTGACCCAGTTTGGCTCAGACGTGCCCTAATGAACTGAGTGCTGGCCCATGAGGGTGTCATCTGGACACCCAGCGGATTCAGAGGCGTCCAACTGTGCGCTTGTGTCTGGCTGTTGTTATTGTTACCTGAATGAACTGATTCCTGGCATATGGGGGTGTCAGCCTGTCCATGCTGAGCAACCCGGCCAGGTCAGGGGTGTCATGTTAATCTGTGTGTGTGTGTGTGTGTGTGTGTGACTGATTTGGGGACTGGAGGAACCCAGACCCACTGAACTGCGTTCTGCAAGATAGCTCCACTGGGGGTGAGGGCTTGCAGGGGGAGAGATACAGCTCTGTATAGAAACAAGTAACACAAGCAGCACATTGATAGAATTACCAAGACCCTAGAAATGTGTCCCTAATAAATGAGCACACCCCAAAGTAATAGGCAAATCTGGTAACACATGCACGGCCCCAGGACTGGAGCTGCAGGGAGACGGGTTCGGGTGGTCAGGGAGGCAGAGGGGGGTGGTGAAATGCTGTTCGTGTTCCTGCTGTAGTCCTGCGCCCCTGAAGAAGAGTAGGTGTGAGGGGCTGTGCTCCTGGTAGCACAGGGAAGGGCTGCGCTGGGCGGTGACCGTGACTCTGTTGTGTGTCTCATCCCCTGCAGGGTGTTGGAAGCGCTGTGGGCAGGTGCCGTTGGGTTTCATTTTGCCCCTCTTCTCCCTTTTGCCCAGACAAGGCTGAAGCCTCATCCGTCGGCACCCACTTGGTCTCTGCTCTGGATCCTGCCTCCTCCATCCCTGTGGCCCTGGGGTTGTTGCTGCCACTCTGCGACCCAACCCGGGTAGGAGAAGATTCCCCCCAGCCCTGGGCTGAATAAGTCCCTCCCTGGGGCCTAGCCGGGACCAGGGCTCTGTAATGTCTGAAAGTCTCCGGGGTTGTAGAGAGAGCCACGCGTCTCAGCCCAGGCCACAGCGGGACAATGCCTGTGGACAGAGACCTCACCCGGGACCGGCCCGTTGGACGCTGCGAAGCAGCTGGGCCTGGAGAGTGGGCCCCCGCTCCCAGGAGCAGCCACTCCCTGTCCCAGAGGGGCCCGTGGTCAGGCCACATGTCGGGGATCAGGCTGTCACTGCCTGGTCTGTATTTTCTCTGCAAATGGACCAAGGCCCGGGTCTGTTAGAGGTGTGAACATCTCCAGCCCCTGCACAGTGCAGTTCTCTAGGCAAACGCCCTGGGACAGACTCTGTTACGCCAGAAACCAGTTCTCTCCCAGTACAGCTTTCCCCCCGATGCTGTTACAAGCTGCACAGGGAGCAGTGCTGCTTTGCTGGTGTGAGCTGTGGCGGCACAAGAAGGGCTTGCTGGTTCAGACCTGCTGGACTAGCTCTGTTTGAAGCCTTCGGTGTACCTCCCGGTGCCCCGGGCTGGGAGCCAGCAGCCTGCGCCAGCACTGACTGCCCTGTCCACACCGTCTCCCCTGCCCCATCTCCCTTTGCGGCCTTGAGGGAGTGGGAGCTTCTGGTGGAGGAAAGAGGGGAGTAATTACCCTCATGTCTCCGCAGGGCCGAGGAGGTGGCACCTCTGTCTCCAGTCCCCGAGTTCAGAGCTGGAGAAGAGAGTCCAGGATGTCCCTGGGGAGGACGAACTGCAGGAGGCTCTGACGGGATTCGTGGCAAGGGGCACTTCCAGGGTCTCTGTCTCATGGTGCTGGGGGAGAAGGCAGGGGAAGGGGAGAGGGTGCTGCAGGGGAAGCTGTGGAGCTGGGTTATCGGAGCCCTTGTGTTCATGTTCCCAGAGGACCAGAGCTGGGCTCAGAGGCCTGTGCCCCAGCCCAGGTGGCCCAAATCCTGGGAAAGGGGTGCCTGTGCTGTGCAGATGTGTCCTGTGTTTCACTCGCTCTGGGTTTTGCTGCTTGATGCTCAGATCCTGACGCTTGGAGCTGGAACTGGAGCCAGAGGGGGCAGTCCCAGCCCAAACGGAGGGGACATGGGCAGGGGGTTCACTTCCCAGAGGTGTTTGTGCTGGTGCATGAGTCCCAGCTGTGGCTCATTCCCAGCAGCAGCTGCCAGCGGGGCCTGGGGATGGCGGAGGTGAATTCCCTGAGCAGCCCTAGCCAGTCCTTGCAGGGAGGGTTCGGCCGGGTTATGTAGCTCCAGGAGAGCTGTTCTGAGAGGAAAGGGCCATTGCCTGCCCAGCCCTCCCTGGCGGCATGCTGGAGCTCAGAGGGGCGCTGCCGTCCCCTGCACCAGACCCTGCTGTGAGGGGGCAGAGCCCCATGGGGCAGAAGGGTGGGTAGGGGTATCTTTGTGGAGCATTTTGGTTGGCTGGATGTGACGTTACCACAGATGGATTCAGAGCTGGATCCTCAGTGCCCTGGGCCTCCAGGGAGGATGTCTGATTGACCCTTGGGCTCTGGCAGCATGTGCATTAGTGCCGATCCTCATCAGCTCCGTAGGGGAATGGCAGCACCTGGGAGAGCCCTTAGCGGTCCCAGTGTTAAACCAAGCCCCGGATGGGGCCAAATATTTGGTTTGTTCTCTTCCTGTTGCAGAGGGGCTGGCTGCAGAGAGAGGCGAGAGCACCTGTAGGGACAGGCGTGGGCAGCTCTGGGCTGAGCAGTGTGACCGGATCTCCAGAGGGTCGATGCCACCAGGAGGACGTGTGACAAGGTCAGAACAGACGAGGGAAGCTCAGAGCCTTTCCCATCGTCACCCACAGTGAGACGGTGCGGAGCTGGGTGCTGGGGGAAGAGGCCCATGGGTGGATTTGGTGGGAGCTGCTGCTGCTCAGTCAGGTCTGTGCCTGTTGCTGGGAGATGACAACAGTCAGAGTCACAAGCACCCAGACACATGGAGGGGCCAAGGAGGGGCTGCTGGGGAGGGAGGGCTGAAAACTGAGACCCCAAACATCAGTGCATGGAGAAGTGATGGCTCTGACATCAGATCCCCCCGGTGCCTCTGATGTGATGCCAGGAAGTCTCCACCCAGACAGGCCCGTGGCCCCCTCCTCTGGTCCAGGCCGATGGGGCAGGATTCAGCTGCTGCGGGGACCCTCCCCGGGGGACTTCCTGAGCTGGGTGTGCCAGGTCTGCCCTGGCTGCTGCAGGAGTGCGGGGCCTAACACGGCGGACTCCTCCCATGCCCCAGCTCCCAGGCAGCCCCAGGGGTTTGGCTGGGTGGGGACATCAGAGTTTGCCCCAGGCTTTTTGACCTGGGTCCTGCTGCAGTGACTCTGCTGTGTGACCTCTCACCTCTTTCTGCTGGTTGATTGCAGGATTCAGAAGAGGCCATGTCAGACTCCAGGCCTAAGGGTGTGTTGGGATCCCGAGTCCTTCCCTTTGATGCCATCTGAGCCACAAGTAGCTCCTCTTGCTTCAGTGGGTCTGTCCTGTCTGTGGTGCCCACACACTCAACCAGAGCCCAGCAATCACAGGAGCCTGCCTTGGGGAACTTCTGCCTGTGTCTGAAAGAGTGATAAGTCCATCCTTAAGGGACTTTGATGACTCAGATCAGCTCTGTAGTGGAGATGATCTCCAAGGCTCTCAATGAATGAGGCAGGCTCTGCAGGGAAACCTGGTGTGTCCTACTCTTCACGTCCACGCACACACCCAGTCCTGTGGAGCAGTCACCATCCCCTTGTGGGTCACATGAAACTTGAGCCTGGGGAAGGGCCTGGCCTGGGCCAGATGGGGTGTGAGAGCTCGAGTCTTGCAGGCATCCCTCAGCCCTGCCCTGGTTCTGCCTCTGCCTCTGCCTGGTTGTGCAGAGCAAGCTGTTACCAGATTTGCCCGTCACTTTGGGGTGTGCTCATTTATTAGGGGTACGTTTCTAGGGTCTCTGTAATTCTATCAACGTGCTGCTTGTGTCACTTGTGTTTCTATATGGAGCTGCATCTCTCCCTTCTGCAAGTCCTCGCCCCCAGTGGACTCAGTTTCAATAGGGCTGGGTTCCTCCAACCCTTGCAGGACTCAGTTTCAATAGGGCTGGGTTCCTCCAACCACTGAATCAGCCATACACATGTACGCACATACACACATGGATCAACAGGACACTCCTGAGCCAGGCCAGGTTATTCAGCATTGACAGGCTAACACCCTCATGTGCCTTGAACTCAGTTCATCTCTTGTTTCAGCAGGACAATAATAAATGCAGTTAGACACACACACACGCTAGCAGAGTACGTCTGAGCAGGCTGGGTCCGATCAGCACTTTCAGCTGATACCCTCATGAGCCTCAAAACGCAGCACGTCCCAATCTCTTGTCGCAGTGGTCCTAGTAGTAACCCCCTTGATGAGCAACCCCACTCTAGTACCGGACATTACTGGGATTTTTGGCTTAGGTAAAAGAAGCGTTGCTGCAGAGCAAATGGGGAGGTCAAGGGGAAGAAAGAGTAGGTGAGGTTCACAGAGAAAGTATAGCAACCAGCTTGACCATAAAAGTTATTTATTGCCAGGTATATGAACTTATGATACCAATAATAATAGCCATACATGAGAGAGACAAATAAATAGTTACAGTATTACATATTTTCAGTTAGGTTTTGGGGAAGTCTAGCCTGAGTTTGAAGTCTAGCTTGAGTTTGATTAGCAAAAGTCTGGTCTAGAAAGCTGTGCCTGGAGTAAGAGAATAAAAGTCGGGTCCCTGGGGTCAGAGAGAGAGAGGGAGAGTCGGGGTCTCACCACTCAGCGAAGCTTGAAGCAGTCGAGGTTCCCAGGAGGCGGCAGACGGGCAGAGCCCCCAGCACGACCAGGGGAGGGATTCCAGGCAGAAAGGGAGTGGAGCTGGTGCAGCGTTGGATCCAGGCACGAGGACAGACACTTGAGCTTGGGTCGGGGGTTTTGTAGAGAACTAACCATGGCTCAAGGGAGAACCCAAAATTTGGGGTGAGGTGAGCACGCTAGTAGGGAGAGAAAGACTGCAGCAAGACCTGGATAGGTTGCAGGGGTGGGCTAGCAAAAACAGGATGTGCTTCAACACTGACAAGTGCAGGGTGCTGCACCTGGGCAGTAGTAACCAGCAGCACACTTACAAGTTGGGAAACTCCCTTCTTGAGCGCATGGAGGCAGAAAGGGATCTGGGAGTCATTATTGACTCCAAGATGAACAGGGGCCAACAATGCGAGGTCACAGCTGGCCGGGCTAACCGCACCTTGTCCTGCATCCACGGATGCATCTCTAGCAGGGACAAGGAGGTGATCCTCCCCCTCTACACAACAATGGCCAGGCCACAGCTGGAGTCCCATGTCCAGTTCTGGGCGCCGGACTTCAGGAGGGATGTGGACAGCATGGAGAGGGTCCAGAGGAGGCCACTCGCACAATCCGGAGACAACAGGATCCTACAATGAGAGACTGCGGGACCTGAACCTGTTCAGCCTGCAGAAGAGAAGGCTGAGGGGGGATCTGGTGACCATCTCTAAGCTCACTACGGGGGACCAGAAGGGTTTGGGAGAGACCTTGTTTCCCTGAGCGCCCCCAGGCATAACAAGGAAAAATGGCCACAAGTTATTGGAGAGGAGGTTTAGATTAGACATCAGGAGGTGCTACTTCATGGTCAGGGCGGCTACGAGCTGGAACCAACTTCCTAGGGAAGTGGTGCTGGCTCCTACCCTGGGGGCTTTAAGAAGAGGCTTGGTGCCTACCTGGCTGGACTCATTTGAGCCCAGTTTTTCTCCTGCCCAGGCGGGGGGTCGGACTTGAAGATTTGCAAGGTCCCTTCGACCCGACTTCTGTGATTCTGTGAACACGAGGTTTGTTTAGGGGCAAACAATGGCTCGTGCTGGATAACAGGAACTGGTCACTCCTGGCAATGGGGGGCATTACTCTGAAGGAGCTCAGTACAGGCGGGTAGATTCAGTGTTTTGGATACCAGTAGAGGAGTCGTTACTAGAATTAGTCTGCTGGATGCTGAGTTGGGTGTGTGTAGATGTGGGTTGATTCGCGTGTGGAGCAGGGATCCCCCATCGTGCAGCGCTCCCCTGCTTCCGTGCTCCCAGAGCTCGGTGCAGTCCTTGCCTTGGACTCTCTGTTCTCCAGCCTGACTGCTGATGAAGGTGCGTGCCCGTCCCATTTCCCGTTTAAATGAGTTGTCATCTGGTGCCATCTCGGATGCAAATGAGACCGGGGGAGTTGCTTCACTCTTTTCACCAAGGATCTGGATTTAATGTTTCCCATGGAGAAACGGAGAAAACCATGGATTCCCTGTTTTTGTTGGAGAAAACGTGGATTTCCCTTTTTAGCAGCGATCATGTGTGTGGTGGTGCCCGCCACATGCAGGCTGCACAAGGGCCACCCAGCCAGCTGCCCGGGGAGGGGGAGAGGGAGGCTGGCATGGGGTCGGGGCACAGCTCCACGGCCGACTGCAGCCACAGCAAGGGATGGGGGCTTGGGGTGGGGGTGGGGGCTCGCATCTGACAGCCAATACCGCTTACCTGGAGGGCAGTGATGGCCACTGCCTACCAAACCTCCGGCTGCCGCCGCGGAGCCAGGTTCGGGGCTGTGCGGGTGGCCGCCGGACGGCGGTGGCGGTGGCAGTGGCAGTGTGGTGGTGGTGGCCGGGGGCACACAGCCATCCCCACCACCCTCCTGCACCGCTGCCCCAGCTGCACAGCTCTGGGCACGGTGGCTCTGCCCCCCGCATCGCTTGTCTGCAAAGCCCCCGCAGAGTGGCAACCCTGCCCTCACCCCCTGGCCCTGCTCCTGGGAGCGGCCACAGGGGCACACTCGCTCCCTTCTTGATCTACCCCCCAGCACCTTCCCCTTCCCTCGCCCTGGGTGGGTGTCAGTGTCTGCTCCTGCATGTCTGTGTCTGTCTGTCGGGGGGGCTGTTGTGAAGGGCATCAGGAGGGCTGTGGAGACTGGGGAGGCGGGGGGAGCGTGGGGCACCAGCGGGGCTGTGGGAGGCCTTTAATTTTAATCACGGATTTTGGGTTTTTAATCAGAGAATTTGCAATTTTTAAGCAGAGAAAACCAGGATCCCTGCTTATCACTCTTGTCTGGCTTTAGGTGCATCTCCCGCTGCATCTGCCTTGTCTTTTGTAAGTCCTTCCTCTAATCAGTTCTTGTTCAGGCTGAGGTGGGGAGGGCGAGAGTCCTTTGGGAGTCGGACAGGCTGCGTCTGACCCGTGCCAGGGTCCCCAAGAACACGGAGCCGAGAGGTGACGAAGCGGAGTCACGTGCCGGGGTGCCCAGGTGCGGCTGGAAACTCTCAGTGCCAGAGGGAGAAACCGCTCTGGGCAGGCAGGGCAGGCGGAGCTGTCTCCATCTTCAGCCTAGTTGTCGAGATGGAGGAAGTCAGTCCGTTTCTAAGGGGCGAATGGCAGAGTAGGTCATGGGGACAGAAATGAGGGGAAGATATTTTTCACACTGATGCTCTGAAAAGACCCCCAGCCTACTCACCCTCCCCTGCCTGCCCTTCCTGGGGTCAGTCATCTGGCATTTTCTAGGTGTGGATTGGCACAGGTCTGAAGTGGCCTGTGATTTCTGCCCCAGAGTTATTGCTTCTGGGCCTCTTGAAGGCTCAGATCATGCATAGTCTATGCTTATCTAGGGGAAATACTGGGGTCAGCAGTGGCTTCATAGTTGTGCCGTGGGAAGCCTGCTCTGCCGGCATGGGGTAGTACCCATGTAGGTAATGCATAGTTAACCTTGGCTTTATGTCCACTTTATGGAAATGGGAGACTCCTCCCTAGATCGCTCCTGGGGCCTTATGGCTAAAGGCAAGCAAAACTTGGAGGCATCCAAACCTCAAGCCTCTGGGCATGGGCCTGCAAGTAGGGCGCCTGCCAAAGGATTTGAGAACATCTGAAGCCCCAGGTGGGAGTGGAGGATGTTTGCCCGTGGTCGGGCCACTTATAGATCCGGACTAATGGAGTTGGAGTTGATTTGGCAAATTTGGCTTGGAACATGAAAAATTCAAAAAAAAAAATTCTGCCCCAAAGTCACTTAAATATGCTTGAAGCCCATGTTTGACTTTGCAGTGGGGGGCTGGTCCATGCAGTAGCTCAGTCCCATGGGCATAGTCGACACGTAGGGAGGACACAGGGGGGCACGTGCCCCCCCCGTTCCCCAACTGAGATTGGCCACTGCTGCTCCCCACGAACGCACCCACCGGCGGCTGTGGGGCAGTTCCCACTTGCCACCCACTGCCGTGGCCCACTCGGCCCACACTCACTGCCACCGTGGCCAACTGTGGGTGGGCCCTGCTCGCCAACACCAGCGTCACTGCCTGCTGGTGGTCACCATGCCCCCCCAGCCTCCGGGGCAGACATCGTTCATGTCCACAGGGATGGGAGCATGCAATAATCTGAGGGTAGGAGGCCCCTGTCCCAGGCCCTGTCTGCACGTGATGTCCTGGACCCAGTGCAGCTGTCCCAGTACAGAGCCCTAGAGCAGGCGCGCTGCCTCGGGGTGAGCTGAGCCTTGCTCCCAGTGCAGGGGAAGGGGCAGTCAGTTGGAAAATGGCCCCCCCATGCTCCGTGGCCCCAAACTCACTAGCAATGGGCTCTATTCGCCTGTGCTTAGTTCCCCTTGTCAATGCTCCCCACTGCCCTTCTCCTTCCCTCCCACATGCAGTGAGCCCTGGCCCTGGCCCCCTGGGCTGGGCTGTGTGAAGGGAGGAGCTGGCTTTGGGGCTGCCCTAGCTGCAGATCTGCGCCCAGGGGGCTGGGGACATGGAGGGTCCCAGCTGGGGCAGAGCAGGGCACCAATCTGCGGTTGGCAGTAAACCAAGTGACCCAGACCACAGAGTTCCCTAGGCCCTGCCCTCTGCTCATCCCTGCCACCCCCTTCTCCCAGTGCCGGCTGCTCTCTGTGCCCCTCTGCTCCCTGCTGCCTCCCAGCCCCCAGCTCTTCCAGCCCCCTGCCATCCAGCCTCACGGCCTGCGCCTCGTCCCAATAGCGCCTGTGACACCATCGCATGGGTTTGGCACCCAGCCCTCTTGCCCCCGCTCCCCTGCCCCGCTGTGCCTCTGGGGCCAAGTAGCCCAGCCTGGTGTCAGGGAGGGGCGGGACATGGACCTGCTGTTTTGACTTATGTCATGGCCCTCCCCTTCCTCGGGCCTGACCTGCCCCCACTCCCTGACACTTGCCCCTCTCCTCGCCTCTCCCGGGTCCGGCACCTGCCCCTGCTCTGCCCCAGGGATGAAGAGGCCGGGTGGGCACGTCCCGCTCTGCCCCGGGGCCATTTCCGGTTCTCCCTGTTTCCCCTGTGGGCGATAGTGATTTCCCAGCAGGGCCCGACCCGCGATTCCTGGGACGCAGCGCGTGCCCTGTGATCTCGGTGAGCCGCCTGCCCCGGCCCCGACCTGTGACTCTTTGCCCAGTGGACGTGACTCTGGCCCCAGACACGGCTCGTCCCGACCTCGTCCTGTCTGAGAATCCTGCGCGAGAGTTGGAGACACGCGACAGGATCTGCCCGACACCCCCGAGAGACTTGATTTTTAGCCCTTTGTGCTGGGCTCGGAGGGGCTCACGGGCGGGAGGCGGAGGTGGGAGGCGAGACGGAGCGGGAGCGGGCCCTGGGCGTGTGTGCACAGGATGGGGAGTCCCATTCGCACCTGGCTGGATGCTGGGCTGCGTGGCTGTGGGACGGCGACTGCCTTCCAACCAACCCCCTCCCCGTGCACACGTGGCCCAGGCGCGTGGGGGTTTTCCTGGGTTACGAGGCAGGCGAGGGCTCATTTTACAACATGACCGACAGGTCCCATCTCTTCACTTTCACTGACTCCTCTGGGACCCTGCGCCCGTATTTCTATCCTGCTACCATGAGGAGGGCACCAGTGCAGCTCCCCTGATCCTGTGCCCGGTCCCAGCCCAGCCCTGAAGGAAGTCCCTGTCACCGCCACGGCCCGTGGCACTGACCGTCCGCTCTCCACGCCACCCACTGCCACCCCTCCAGTGTGCCCAGGGGGTGGGGGGCTGGGGTCTCCCAGTTTCTGGGAGCTGCTTTAGCCTGGACCCTGCTGCTGCCCTGCACCCCAGGGGTCATCTCCCATCCCTGCACTCACAGCACTGCCCACTGGAAGGGACCGTCTCCAAATTCTCATCCTTCATTTACAGATCCCTGCAGGCCCCACGGGTTTATCACCTTTACTCTGTGCGCCCCTCTCGGCACCGCCCTCCCTCCATTCCCTGCCTTTTCTCTTAAAAAAGCTGCTGTGTGTTGCACAGCCTGCTCTCTGCACGTCCTTCCCTAGCATCTCCCGAGGGAGCTCTTGCCCATGAAATCTAATGCACGTGGGAGTCACTGAGCCCAGCGCTGCCCCAGCTTTCTGGTGTGAGTGCAGGGCCACACACCATGTCTGCAGCCACGTGTGGCTGAACAGCATGAGTCGCCCTGGACAAAGAGCAGGCAATTATTTCAGCTAGAGGGCCGCTTAATGAGTTTGCATGAGCTGCCGAGGGCCACAAGGGTGGCTCTGCCCCCTTGGCACCATCTTTCATAGATTCATACAAGTCGGGTCGGAAGTGACCTTGTCGATCTTCAAGAAAGTTTTTTCCAACTATTTGAGTTGGCCTAATAAAAGATACCAGATTTACCTGAAAGACCTTGTCTGCCCATGAGGCTCAAGGCATTTTAGCATCCCCAGACTAAACACGTAATTAAAATACCCCCATTTTTTCCCCTACCTGAAACACAGATGTGTCTTGTCCCTGCAGCCTTTTCCCCTTGCTCACCCCGACACAGCAGAGCAGAGCTCCCTGCCCCTGGGCCTTCTCTGTCCGGCTGGAGTCCCAGGCTGCTCTTCTCCCTGCTTGCCCACATTAAGCTCCCTGCTTCAGGCCCCGGGGCCGTCACTGAGATCCAGGAATAGTTCCAGGCTCAAGGGGAAAGTAGGCAAGGTTTTCCTGGCCAGACTAGCACTGACAGCGCTGCCCCAATTTCTTGCAGCGGACCTTTCCTTTCCTTCTTATATTTGGTTTGGGGGTCCCACTGCTCAGGCCTGCGGCTCCCGTCAGGCAGACGACCTCCCGGCCCCGTGGAAGGTCTGCCAGGGGTGAGTCACTCTAGGCAGGCCCCGTCCACGGGCTCTCCCTTTACTGCACCTGCTGCTTGCCACTGTGGGAGACAGGAGCCTGGGGGAGACTGCGATGGTCCAGCTTATGTCCTGGCCCAGGACTATATTCCAACCAGAGGTACAAAGGGCAGAGCCCAGAACCTGACACTGCCAGCCCTGGGCGACATGGGCTCGTGCAGCACTCCCCCCAGCCCCCGTGGGAACCCAGCAGGTTTGCAGTGCGTGTCCCCAGGCACCAGCATCACCTGGCTGAGCTGGATCGCCTGACCCTGCTCAGCACAGCGCAGCGCCCAGGTCCCAGGCCCAGAAGAGGACAGTGGCTGAGAAGGTGATGATGAGTGCAGCCTCACTCACAGCACCAGAGACTGTCACCTGCCCCCTCATAGCCAAGGCAAACCTCACCACAGCCGGGGCTGACAAAGCAGCAGGTGGAGCAGACCACAAAGTAAGTGATAAACCCATGGGGGCTGCAGGGATCTGTAAATGAAGCTTGAGAATTGCCTAGTGGGCAATGCTATCAGCGTAGGGATTCAGAAATGATCTTGGGGTGGGGTGCAGGGCAGCAGTAGGGTCCAAGTTGAAGCAGCTCCTGCAACTGGGAGACTGTAGCCCTGCCCTGCCCCTGCCCACCCTCCACCCCGAGTGACTGGCAGTGACAGGGCTTCCCCCAGGGCTGGGACCAGGTGCAGGATCAGGGGAGCCACACTGGTGTCTTCATGCAAGATCCCAGAGGTATGCCAATGAAAATGAAAAAACGGGACCCGTCAGTAACATTGTAAAACAAGACCTTGCCCACCTCCTAGTCCTAGAAAATACGTACCTGCCTGGGCCATACGGCCACCCCGTATCCACTGACAAATGTCACTGTAACCTTCCTCTTCTTGCACGCTGACTCCCTGCACACACCCATGCCCCAGTCTGTCTTGTGTCCCACCTCAACCTCACAGGAGCACCTCCTGCCCGTGAACCCCTCAGAGCCCAGGAGACAAAGATCAAATCTCTCTGGGTTGTCAGGAAGATGCTATCATTTGTCTCACACACTTCCCTGCCCAGGACAGAACAGAACAGCAGCCCACGTCCCGCTTCTCCCACCAGTCCTGCCCCAGACTCGTCCCCCCAGAGAGAGAAGGGAGGCAGGTCTGAGAACAACACTTTATTACAGACACAGGGAACAGATTACTTCTTCTTTGAGACACCCACAGTGCGGCCGCGGCGGCCTGTCGTCTTTGTGTGCTGGCCTCGCACACGTAGCCTGCAGCGGAAGGAAAGAGAGAGGGTCAGAGCTGAGGCATCACCCGCTCTGCCCCCACCTTGCCTCTGTGGGCAGTGCCACGCCCCACCCCCACTTACCCCCAGAAGTGGCGGAGCCCACGATGCGCCCGGATCTTCTTCAGCCGCTCCAGGTCCTCACGCAGCTTGTTGTCAAGCCCGTTGGCCAGCACCTGCGGCAAAGAGGCAGCAGGTCAGAGAAGCAGCCTAGCTGGGGCTGAGGTCAGCCGGCCCAGGCCCCACCGTGTGGGAGGAGCTGAACCACGCACGTGTGGGCTGCTGGCAGGGGAGCACCAAGGACAGGCCCCGCAGCTCCGAGAACGAGGGCCTGAGCTCACGTGGGAGCTCACCTCTGTCCGGGACACCTCAGACCCGTGGCGCTCTCCCCTTATTAGGGAGTCCTGAACACCCCCCGCCCCGTTTTGCTGTGCTGGGTGGGTTGCTACATCCCTCCGCACAGATCCTCAGAGCCCAGAAGCAGTTCAGTATGAATCTCAGCCATTAGCGCGCAAGAAAAGAAAGCAGTTGAGTGAGTTTCAAGAGAGCTGAGATGTGGAGACCAGGGCTCGCCCCTGCGCGGATAAGGCGACCCCAGGAAAGAACGACTGTGGCAGGCCATCACTCGGCTTCACTAGTCAAAGGCTCAGCCTCAGAGAGCAATAGGTGAGACTACAGAACCTGAACCGTATCCAACTCCCCCACGCCAAGTCACAAGGGTGAGCCTGCAACTTGCCCCCTGCCATTAGAAGAGGATCTTGGAAGCCCGAGACCTTACCTCCCCTGCAGCAAGTGTCTACATATTGTCTGACACGCGCACGTGCTCTTAGCTACATTGATAATATCCCTATCAAACAATTATTAATCAAGGGAGCTTACTATGGTTTTTATCCTTCTCCAGACAAAATAAAAACCCCCAGAGCCATCCGGAGTGTAACGCTCGCTTCCCCTGCTGGGCTCAGGCCCTGGTCACGAGCCCTGGGAGACGGCAGGCGTGGAAGGAGCCCCACGGCTCACCTGGCTGTATTTGCCATCCTTGATGTCCTTCTGCCTGTTGAGGAACCAGTCGGGGATCTTGTACTGCCGGGGGTTCTGCATGATGGTGATGACACGCTCCACCTGCACCCGGGGAAAGGGGGGTTACTGCAAGCCGAGGTCAGCCGGGGCTCCCCCCGGCACCCCTGCACCGCACCGCCACCTCGGCTTCCTCGCTCCCCCCACCTCACCTCGTCCTCCGTCAGCTCCCCGGCCCTCTTGGTCAGGTCAATGTCTGCTTTCCTCAGCACCACGTGGGCATAGCGCCGGCCCACGCCCTGCGGGCAAGGGGGAGCGTCAGTACACGCCTCAGCTCGGGGAGAGGGGGTCTGCCCCACCCCCTCCCCCAGCACGGGCCCGCACCCCCGGCCGGGCGACCCGCACCTTGATGGCGGTGATGGCGAAGGCGATCTTGCGCCGCCCGTCGATGTTGGTGTTGAGCACGCGGAGGATGTGCTGGAACTTCTCGGGGATCACGAGCGACTGCGCGGGGGGAGCAGCAGGTCGGGGGGGAGCTTGCGGCCTTCTGCCCCGCGGGCCTCCGCCACCCCCCCCCCCCCGGCCCCCCCCCGCGCCCTCCCCGGGGGCCCCGCCGAAAAATGGGGCGCGGGGCGCGAAGCCCCGGCCCCGGCCCCCCCGAGGGCCGCCCCGCAGCCGTAGTGCCCCGCGCCGCGGCGCGGATGGGCCCCGATGCGCCGCGCGCCCCCGGCCGCCCGCCCGTACCATGGTGCCCGCTCCTCTCTGCTCCAGCCCCGTCCGGAAGAGAAAGCGGAAGTGATGTACCGGCCCGGTGTACACCCCCCACGGGGCTCCGGGGCTTCCGGTCGGGGCTAGTCCCCTTCCGGCTGGGGGTGAATGTCCGGAAGTGGCTCCCTGGGGGGACTGCAGTAAACGGCGTCTGGGTGGGAAACCTGACCCCACAGGGATCCGGAGGCTGGAAGCCGTCGTTAGGGCTCCTTTCTCCCGGGTGCCAGATGCCGGCCGTCGCAGCCGCGCTCCCGCTAGGAAAGGGCTCGAACGGCTCACTTCCGGTCACCTGCCCGGTGCTTTCTGGGAGATGTAGTTCGGCCGAGGGCCGGGCCGGAAATGCTCCCGCGGCCGGCGCGGGGCGGGGCGGCCATGGCGGCACTGCGGCCCGCGGAGGAGCTGGGGCTGCGGGCGGGCGACATGGAGGAGGAGGAGGGCGCGGTGAGGCTCCCCCGCGACCTCTGACCCCAGCTCTCCCCCTGCCTTTGCTCACGTCACCTGTGAGCCCCGACCCTTCTCCCGAGTCATTTCGTGTGACCTTTGACCCTCCGCCCCGCATGATCCCGGCCCGGGACAGCCCCGTGCAGCTGGGGACGGGGGTCCCCTACCTCCGCGGGCCCTTGCTGCGGCCCAGCGCTTCGGGCTGGCTGCCCCTCGCCGGGCGCCCCGGCCCGGCCTGAACCGCCTCCCCCCGTGCAGCCCCCGGGGCGCGGAGAGGAGCAGCCGCTGCAGCTGAACCTGGGGGACCTGGACCTCACCTCGGACGAGTTCATCCTGGACGAAGTGGACAGTGCGTGGGGGCCGCGGGGGCGCCGGGAGTGAGAGGGGGAGGGGGAGGGGAGGGGAGGGGGTGGCCAGCGCTGACGCCCACTCCTCACCCCCAGTTCACATCCAAGCCAACCTGGAGGACGCCCTGGTGCAGGAGGCGTTGAAGACGGTAAGCTGCCACCGCCTCCCTTCCTGTTCCCTGGCCGAGGGGCGCCCCGCTAGCATGTGTGACCCCCTCCCCTGCGCAGGGCGTGGACCTCCGGCAATACTCCAAGCAGGTGGAGCTGGAGCTGCAGCAGATTGAACATGCCTCCATCCGGGACTGTATCCTTGAGGAGAGGCGCAGATGCCCTCAACGACCCTCTGAGCCGAGCGTGAAGGGGGTGGGGGAGGACTTCCTCACCCCCGCCCCGGGGAGTTTGGGGTGGGGTCTTCTGTGCCCCTTCGCAATCCCCAACTCTGCAGACGGGGGGCTCCACCTGGAGGGAGGGGAGTGCCCCGCAGTGGCTCAGGTACCCCACCCCCTGTGTCTCGAGGCTGGCTTTCCAGTCCTGCCCTCCCCCCCTTGTTGGTTTCCTGAATGACCCTGATCATCCCACAGACATCAAAGAGAGCAAGAACATTGCCTCCCTCCACAACCAGATCACTGCCTGTGACACCATCTTGGAGGTGAGACCCCCCCCCACCCCTCCCCAGCCTCCCATCGAGCAGAGCCCCCTCAGCCCCTGTCGCTCTCTGCAGCCCCACCCGGAAAGGGGCCTACTGCACCCACCCCTGACAGCTTCATAGGCACTGGCAACACTGCTTCTCCAGGGGTGAAACATCCGCTTTCTCTTTTCCCTCTCACAAATTGAACGTTATAGTGGGCGGCTGCAGGGGTGGGATGGGCAGGGAAGTGGGAACAGCTTACCTTCCCTTTGCTCCTGGTCGTTTTGTGGTGGGGGTGAAGACTGGCAGGATGCCCGCTGTGTGTGTGTGTGTGTGTGTGTGTCTGCTGCAGGTAGATGGTTTCTGCCCCAGTGGGGATGGGGGGTGGGTTACAAGGGTCCGGCCCCTCTGACACTTGCTCTTCTGACCTCCTGGCCCAGCGCATGGAGCAGATGCTGAGCACTTTCCAGTGCGACCTGAGTAGCATCAGCTCGGAGATCCAGACACTGCAGGAGCAGTCAGTGGCTATGAACCTGCGCCTCAAGAACCGCCAGGCTGTGCGCAGCCAGCTCAGCCAGCTGGTCGACGAGCTTGTTGTGCCCGCCAGCATGATCAGGTGCGGGGGCCTGGGGCAGTCCAGGGGCTGGGGGAGGGAAGTGTCTTCTGGGCTGCCCTTTCACGACTCTCTCCCACCTCCAGTACCATCCTGGAGGCGCCGGTAACGGAGCAGGAGTTCCTAGAGCAGCTGCACGAGCTCAACAACAAGATCAACTACGTGAAGGAGCAGGCCTTCCGCGAGACAATGGCCTGCGCTGATGTGCAGCACGTGCTGGAGAAGCTCAAGGTCAAGGTAAGGGTCCATCCTCCCTCTCCCTCTCCCTCTCCCTTCCCGTAGGCTTAAAGGCTGGGGAGAAGCATTCCCTGGAGGTCAGGGGTCTTCCCCATCCTTTTCTGAATGTTCATTTTTGCCTGGAGGGGATGTGGACTTGCCTCTTCTCCCTGCTTATGCGGGGTCTCCAGCAGCCTCATGGTGCCCAGTGGCTCCCATGACATCTCTCTGCTGCCCTGAGCAGGCAGTGACCAAGATCCGGGAGTTCATCCTGCAGAAAATCTACTCCTTCCGCAAGCCCATGACCAACTACCAGATTCCCCAGAACGCTCTGCTCAAGTACAGGTGAGCTGGGGGCAGGGGACCTTCCAGCATCCTCCTCAGCGTGGGGCAGCAGTGGGGCAGGCTCCTGGAGGCTCACAGACCCGATTTCCCGCCCCCCACCTCATGTCTTCCAGGTTCTTCTACCAGTTCTTGCTAGGGAATGAGCGGGCGGTGGCACAGGAGTTGCGGGAGCAGTACGTGGAGACCATGAGCAAGATCTACCTGTCCTACTTCAAGTCCTACACCAGCCGTCTCATGAAGATCCAGGTCGGGACACACTGCTGGGGGGTGCAGGGCCCCCAGCCCAGGCAGGAACATAGCGGGGGGGCATGGTGGGGACTCAGTGGGATGACTGGGCTAGGCTCCCCCATGCCACAAGCGAGGGGCAACAGCGCGGCCCCGTGGTGGTGAACATCCCTGGCTGCCTGTCTGTCCTGTGGGATGAGGCTGGGGTCCTGGTGCTGACTGTCTGTCTGTGCTGCAGTATGAAGAGGTGGCCGACAAGGATGACCTGATGGGTGTGGAGGACACGGCGAAAAAGGATATCCTGCTGCCCCCGGGCACAGGGCGGGAGGCAGGGAGGTGCCGCGTGGGGGGAGGAGCAGCAACTCCCTGGTGTTCCCCTTGACTCGTGAGCCCCACGCTTCTTCTCCAAGCCGTCGCTGAAGAATCGCAACACCATCTTCACGCTGGGCAATCGGGGCAGCGTCATCGGGGCGGCCGAGCTGGAGGGGCCCATCATCGTGCCCCACACGGCCCAGAAGAGTGATGTCCGTGTGAGCAGGGGTGGGGGAGGGCAGGGGTCACCGCCAGGGGGTCCCCCAGACCCTTGACAGGGAGGGTTCAGGGTTCACTTCCTCTGCTTCGCCCACGTTGCAGTACCCCTTCGAGTCGCTGTTCCGCAGCCAGCACTACGCCCTGCTGGACAACAGCTGCCGCGAGTACCTCTTCCTCTGCGACTTCTTCATGGTGACGGGGCCCAGCGCCCAAGAGCTCTTCAACACTGTCATGGGCAAGACCCTTGCCATGTTCCTGGTGTGTGGGGGGGGGTTACAGGAGGCTGGAGCTGTGGCTGGGGTCTGTTGCTGGGGCAGGGGGCATGGTGCGGGGGGGCCGCATCCTTACCTGCTGCCTTCCCCAGAAACACATGGATGCCTACGTGTGCGACTGCTACGACAGCATCGCTGTCTTCCTGTGCATCCACATCGTCCTGCGCTTCAAGGCCATCATGGCCAAGCGCAACATCCCGGCTGTTGACAAGTGAGTGTCTGGGGACATGTCCCACACTGCGAGCCCACTGCTGCCAGCCCTTATTCCACCCCCTTCTGGCTGTATCAGGGCACAGACACCTGGCTGCTAGCACGTATGAGCAGGAGAAAGCCCCCTCCTGCACAGTGCCTCTGAGCACCAGGAGTGTTATCAGTAGGGAGCAGAGTGAACAGACCTGAGGAGTCGTGGTTCCCCTTGCTCTAAACCACTAGACACTGCTTCTATTTCCAAACTAAGATGGACCCCAGTAGTCCTGGGTCCCAAGCCCCCACTGCTTTGCTTGTACCCACTGGGACCCCACCCTCATCCGTGAGCTGGAATCTGGTGTCTGACCACGTCCCCCTCTGGTAGGTACTGGGACACGCTGCTGGAGATCCTGTGGCCGCGCTTTGAGTACATCCTGGAGCTGAACATCCAGAGCATCCAGAACATGGACCCCCAGAAGCTGGGCTTCCTCGACACACGCCCCCACTATGTAAGGGCCTCGGGGTAGGGGCTGGGGTCTGTGCAGCCTGTGGGGTGGAAGAGGGAGGCTTTGCCTGTGGTGTACTGGGCGCACTCCTGCTGTGTAGGTGCAAGGGTCTTGAGGCTTTGCCGGGGGTTCGGAGGGTGCAGGGAACCCTGCAGTGCCCTGACCCTGCTCCCCTCCAGATCACGCGGCGCTACGCAGAGTTCTCCTCCGCCATTGTCAGCATCAACCAGACCTTCCCCAATGAGCGGACCCACGCCCTGCTGGGGCAGCTGCAGGTATGGGGCGGGCAGGGGTGGCAAGCGCAGCACTGAGCAGAGCCTTGCAGCGGGCGGGGGAGCTGGTGGCAGGTCCCTCCTCCACAGACAGGCTGGGCGTGCCGGTGGAGAGGACCCCGGCATCTGGGGGAGGCGGGTCCTGCCCTGCTGATGCCCAGGCACCTGTCCCCTACCCAGGTGGAGGTGGAGAACTTTGTGCTGCGGGTGGCGGCAGAGTTCTCGTCACGCAAGGAGCAGCTTATCTTTCTCATCAACAACTATGACATGATGCTGAGTGTCCTTATGGTAACACCCCCCACATGCTCTCGTGGGAGTGACCCCCAACCCCCTGCTCCCCAGCCAAATAGACCCCTTGCCTATACAGTGCATCAGGGCTGTCCCTCCCCCCCCCCCCCCCCCCCCCCCCCCACCCCCCGGCAGTGCCCTGGGGGTCTGAGGTTGCAGTGGATCCCTGCTCTCTTTGCAGGAGCGGGCAGTGGAGGAAAGCAAGGAGGTAGAGGGCTTCCAGCAGCTACTTTCAGCCCGGACTCAGGTGAGACCTTGTAGCCTGCCCCTCCCTGGGGGCATTGTGGGGCTGGGGCATCCAGGCTGTCTGTCTTCTCTGCGGGCCTTCACAGTGTCTCTGCACCCTGCGCCCTCCCCGCAGGAGTTCATTGAGGAGATCCTGTCACCCCCCTTTGGTGGGATGATCGCCTTCGTCAAGGAGTCAGAGGCTCTCATCGAGAAGGGGCAGCTGGACCGGCTCCGTGGGGAGGAGGGTATGGAGAAGGGACCCTGCTCCAGCCCCTGCCCGCAGCCCAACTCTCACCCCTGCCCCTGGCGTACGATGAGCCTAGAACCCCCACACCCCGCTGACTCTCAGCTACACCAGCAGGTGTGGGATTTGCTGGGCTCCCCTGAGCCCTGATGCCCCCATACCTTGCATCCTGTTACTGCACAGCAAGGACAAGGGGAGGTTAGGTGAGACCTACTCCTCTGTCAGCTCACATCCAGCCACACAGCACAGTGGGCCAGGTCAGTCTGGCCTGTCCCTGCCCTGGCTGTGTCTCCCATGCAGGGGCTGTGGGGGAATCTCAGGGTGCCCCCTGGCCTGGGCCCTGACCCCTGGTGCCATCTGCCCCCAGCCCGCGTGACCCAGCTGGTGCGGGGCTTCGCTAGCACGTGGAAGACCTCTGTGGAGTCCCTGAGCCAGGACGTCATGAGATCTTTCAGCAACTTCAAGAACGGCACCAGCATTATTCAGGTGGGGCATGAGGCAGCCTTCCCTGGCTGGGGGGCACCAGGGTCGGGGGGAGACTGGGAGGAGGCGGTGCGAGCCCTGACCCCGTGCTGACGTGTCTCCCTGCAGGGGGCGCTCACGCAGCTGATCCAGTACTACCACCGCTTCCACAAGGTGCTGTCACAGCCTCCCCTGCGTGCCCTGCCCGCCCGCGCCGACCTCATCAACATCCACCACCTCATGGTTGAGCTGAAGAAACACAAGCCCAACTTCTAGGGCCCCCGGCCCAGCGCAGCGCCTGCAGGGCAGGGCAGCTGTTCCCAGCACAGGTGGGACCAGCTCTGGCCGCCCGCCCCATGGCAGGGGTGGGGAGGTGCCGCAGGGATGGACTCTGTGTTGTTCCCCCTCCCCATACTCCGGTGTTTGTACATGACAGTCTGGTTTTGTCAGGTAACAATAAACTCCCTCATGGCATCAGCAACCTCTGGTGCTCTGTCTGGGATCCGTGGGGGCAGCGGGGCACTGAGCACAAGCGAGGGTGGGGACAGTGGTGCCGTGGACCTACCTGCTGTAGAATGAATTGCTGGGGCCCCAGTTCAAACCAGGAGGGCCCCTCTCCCCTTCCCTATGCACCTGATACCCTTTCCTCCCCGGCGCTGGGGAGCCAGGACTCCTGGGTTCTTCTCAGCTCAGAGGGGAGTGGGGGGCCAGCGCGTGCATCATGCTTTCCATTTCAGCCCGAGTCCCAGCTGGGTGGGCAGCGGATACACAGGACACTGTAGTTCTAGGTCCACTTGAAAAGGAGTGGAAGAGTCAGATGACTTCAGCTGGGGGCAGGTAAGGGGCTTGCTCAGAGCCCCAGACCATGCCACTCGGAGGTGCTGACCCATCCACCTCAGCAGAGAGGGGCTGAGGCATCGCCTGGGTCCTAGGGGAAGAACTGACTGTAGCAATGAGCTGTGGGGCACTGGGCTTAAGTCTGGGGGCCAGTGTGGCCGACTTGTGTTTCTGTTGAAGGACAGTCCATGCCGCGAGGGAGGCAGCTGGAGTTTGACCTGACCAAAGCCAGCTCCTCCCTAGGCCTCTCCCATGTTTCTCTTTTGGTTTTTGAGGCTGCTGTGGTCCCAGATGAATGGGGTCTCAGAGGAGTACTCACACCTCTGTCTACTGCATGTACCCATCCAGCCTAGGATGCTGCTACCTAGCCTGGTTCCTAGACGCATCGCTCGGGCGCCTCAGCCTCATTCTGCAATCAGCCATGTCTCGGAGACAGCACAAGAGAGGGAGCTACTTGACATGCCCCCATCACTGCTGTGTAGCTGGTCCCTCAGTGCATGTGCTGTTGCACCTCACGCTGTTTCCAATGCTCCATCCAACACAATCTCCATTTTTCCATAGAATAGTCCAGCCCCCTTTTTTTGGCAAACCACCCCACATAGCATCACCCATGAATCTCATGGAGAACATGTCTCATCCCAGTACCAAGGCCACCAATGAAAGCATTAATCAGAATATGGTCCAGTGATGGATTCCCAAGGAACAGTCGCTCTCCAGACTGACGGGGATCACAGCTAGTCCAAGGCAGGAACAGCCCTGTCTACACTATCTCAGCTGAGGGACCATCTATCCCGTTGTTAAAATCCTCCCACAATGGACACTGTGCAACCTAACACTTCTGTGCCAGCACTGAGCCACCCTTGGTGTCAGGTCTTCCCTGATGCCCAGCCTAGATGCCCCTTGTTGCCAGTTCAAACCATTACTTCCTGGGTCCATAGAGAGCACCTCCAAGCTCTTTATTTGCAAATATCTAGCTGGTCAAATAAAGACATCAGCTCTTCCATCAGTTTTGATTACAAATTCTTTATGTATCTGCAGTGTTATCAAACCACCTTCCAGTCTCTTCTCCCAGGCTCACCATCGTAGTTCTTTTGGCCTTCCTGTGCAGGTCATGTCTGTCAGTCACTGTCGCTCTCCTGTCCTCGCCCCAATTTCCCCATGTTTCTCTTGTAGTGCAGTGCCCAGTACTCCAGGTGAGGCCTCACCCTTGCTGAGCAGGATGGGAGATCAATGCAAGCAACCCTCTTGGTAACGCAGGCCAGGAAGCTATCGGCTTTTGCAACGAGAGCATGCTACTGGCTCAGGTTTAGCTTGTGGTCCACTCTACTGCCCAGATCTTTGCCTGCGGTACCGTCATTTGCCTGCTCATGCATGAGGTTGTTCAGTCCTGAGTGTAGGTCTGTCCTTGTTGAGCACCCAGAGAGCCTCTTGGCCCATAGAAACAGATTATTTTCTGATGTGCTCCAGGCACCTCCAGATATTGGGATGAGGCCGACTGCTCTAGTTTCCCTGGTTTCTCATTTCCTTTTAAAAAGTTGGGCCCTTTTCCAGGCATCTGGGACCACACCCGGCCTCTGTGAATCCTCAAAAAGAACAGGCAGTGGCTCTGCAGTTATTTCAGCACACCTGTTGGGTACTCTAGGGTGCATCTTGTCCAGCCCTGCTGCCTTGAACGTGCCTGGCTTTCAAACAACTCCCACACCTGGCCCAACTCATCAGAGGCAAACTCCTTGCTGATCAACAGACTCCAACACACTAACAAAGGCTAAACGCACCTCCGCTGCCACCACAGTCAACACCCATCTCACCCCCCAAACCAGTCAGAGATGTCATCAGAATGCAGAAATCCCCCGTGTCTATCCCCGAGCAGGGCATCTATCACCCTACACGCCAAATGCCCGCGTGGAAGCAGCTAACCAAAGACTATGCCTCAAAATGAACTCTCACAAAAAATAGAGGCCGGTTGCATGCATGCAGGCAGGAGATCACCTTCCGCAGGACACGCGCTCCTTCCGACCTTCTTGTCCTCGTGCTCAAGTCACAGCATCATAGCAACCAAATCTCAGCTACTTTGTCCGCACCCCGCAGGTAACGAGGACCCTTTTCCCCTCTTGGCTGCTCTTCCATTAATTAGGTTCTCTCTTCTACTGCGCGTATCTGGCTTTGTAACTGCTCCCGATACCTCTTTGCTCCTGTTTTGCAGCCACTCCTGAAGCAGACTGTTTGCATTTACGTACAAACATACAACAGCAGCGTGTCGATATATCTGCTGCTTAGCTCTAGCTGTGTCTGCTTCTTTCCCAGACCTAAAGGAGGGCAGTCTATGCCCGAAAGCTACCATCTCTTCCACCAAGGTAGTTGGGTTCAATTTAAGATATCACCAAAAATACCCCTTGCCTCTCCTATGTCTTTAAACAGCTTGTTCTGAACTTCCCAGATTTTGAGGACGTACGGCCAGGGCACCCCGCATGGTCTGTAACGGAGCAAATCCTGTGTTCTTCCTGTTTTCACTGCAGCACCCTAATGCAAGCAAACATCCATTTCCCTGGCTGCGCTTTCTTCCCTGGGGGCAAGCGCCATTAGTTCAATGCCTGAGGAGGCAGCAGACCAGTCCTTAGGGAAGGATGCTTGCAGGGGGGAAAAAGCCTCCTAGCTTGTAATCCTAGATCCCCTGCCTGAGCTGAGGCCAGGCACCTCCTGCCCGGGTCCCTCAGTTTCCCCCTTGGGCCAAAGCAGGGATCCACCTGCTCAGGGGTGATAGCCTGCCAGGAACGGGGAAAGGCCAAGGTCACAGTGCGAGCTCAGCCCAGGGCAGGAGCAATCCACCCAAACCAGCACCGAGCCCAGGATGAACCAGGAGGTGCATTTAAGTGCTACATTTTGGGGGGAAGGGGAGGGAATAAACCCCATGGCGTAAGGCTTTTCACAAAGGCGGCAGCTGATACCTTCCAGTCCTCGGGAGCGACATTCCCCGTGTTTGGTCTGTCAACAGCTAACAGCAAATGCCTTTCTTTTGTAGCATTTATAGATTTGTAAGCTCGATTCCTGTTTTGTGCTTTAGCCTGTATAATTCAGAAGCTGCCTGCAGGTTCGTTGTTACGTGTAATGGGTTTGATCCCTCTCTAGCCATCAGGTCTGGCTACAGCACAGAGCCACCAAGTGCGCAGAGCCCCCGCGTGCCCCTCTGTGGGCAGGCGCTGGGCGTCTCAGCTGATCCACACTGTGGGCTAGCGGGATCACAGCCGTTAGGGGCTTGGGAGGCAGACAACATGCAAGAGGGGAAGCGGAGGCAGGCGGTAGGTCCGTGAGATCACGTTACCTTCCAGATCCTGGTGATGCTGGAAATGCCCCCCCGGAGCGGGGACGTCTACACCTGCCAGGTGGAGCACAGCAGCCTGCCGGCCCCGTCGCCGTGGGCTGGGGTAAGAGCTGGGGAGTCTGGGGCAGTCCTTGAGCCCCTCGGGAATGTGCCCTGCTCCAGGCAGCACCTCCGGGGCTGGCTTGGGGCAGAGGGCAGGGGTGGGAAACCAGGACGGAAACGCAGGGGCTCTAGGGCCAGATGCCCCGGGTGGCTGGAAGGCAGCGAGTGACCAGCAGAGAGGGGGACCCTGTCTTCAAGGGGTGGCCTTGCACGCGGGGCTGGGCCCGTCCGCGAGCCGCAGGGGAAGTTCAGGGCTTCCAGCTCCCTCTTTCCTGTACAAGGCAGAAGTGTCAAAAAGCTGGAAGTGGGCCCGCTGGCCCGGGCCCGGCTAGGGCCGCCCTCGGCAAGGCACCCCGGGCGCCTCCGTGCTCCGACCTGCACGGGGCCGCGAAACTGTCACTTCCCACAAGCCCCGGGCACGAAGCGCCCCCCCCGCTGTGCCAGTCTAGCCGCCTAGGACAAAACAAGCGAGGGGGGGCCGCCGAGTCTGCCCTGCGGAGGCGAGCTGCATCAGCCGGGCTGAGCATCTCCACTTCCACCGCGGCTTAAACACCGACCACGCTGGGATCAACTACTGTCCGCGCTGCAGACCCCCGTCTGCACGGGGCCGGCTCCCCGCGAACTGCCCTGTACAGAACCCCCTGGACCCCCGGCCCCCGAGACAAGGCCACCGCGGACGTGGTCTGGGAGCTGCTCGGAGGAGCCGGCGCAGGCCCGCTCGCCAGCCCGAAACCCGCCTCAGCCCTGCCACCTCTATTTACCACCTGTACTGATCGCCGGCCTGCCCGGCCCTCCCCCATTGACTGCCTCAACTTGCATTTTCACCGGCTGCCATCCTCGCCTACTGCTTTCTATCGTCTCCCAGCGAGGAAGAGCACAGACCGATCGCAGGCTTCGCCAGCCTGTCAAACCGTGTGCGTACCCAAAAACTTGCAAAAAAGAGAACGCTTCCAGCTATGTTCGTTGTTCTAATAAAAGCCGAGAGATTTCCCCAAAGGGCCTCGCTTGCCTTTACCCAACAAAGACACCCCAGCAGAGAGGCGGACTGCACCTTTGAGTGAGCCTCACAAACACGCCTTTGGCAATACAGACCGCCACCCCCCTCCTCCCCAGACCGCTCTGCCTTGGCTGTCGCATACTGGAGCCCATGAGAAGGACAATTAGACAATTGAGGGTTTTAACTGAAAAAAAGATCAGACCCTGAGAGAAATATTCCCAACTCCCTGCCTTCAAGAAACCCCCAGCCCTGGCCCAACTCATCATCAGGAGCAAGCTCCCCTCCCTCCCAGCAGCCCCAAATGCAAGAGTCAATGCAAAGGCCCTGCCAGGCCATGTCCAGCACAGACAGCACCTCTCCTAACACAGCTCGCAGCGTCCCCGGATCCCGCGCGCCACAGGACCCGCGGTCCCTCAGTCAGCGTCCTGCTGCCCTCACGGAAACTATGTGGGTGGAAACAAATGGGACGGATGAACTCTGTGGATAAAACCCATAAAAGATGGAAAGGACAGAGATGCACAAACAGCGGTAGGAGCTCATTTGCTATTCCCTCTCTATCCTCACAATCCTCGTGCTCAAAGGGGATTTACAGACCACTCCCAGAATATGGGCCTGGGAACAGAAATTCATCACCCTACTGGGCTGTAAAAAAGAATCAGGACTCAATACATGGTTTTACGGCCCATGGCAGAGTAGACGTGCACCTTATAGACCCCTAGGTAAGAAACATACGGAGCACACGCTTCTTAGCTCAAGTTCACTTCATCGGATGCTGATGACGCTCACGAAAGCTCGCCGATTCAATGAGCCGTTCTACTGCACCTCTTGTCCCGATAACTGCTCCAGCTCCTAGCGCCCAGTCCTCCTCCATCTCTCCCTCCAAGCAGAGCATGTGGATTTGCAGGGAAGCTGCCCGCCGATACAGAGGCAGTTGCCTGAGCCGTGTTTCTCACACTACTTGATGCCCGATGGCTCGGTCAAGAGCTCCCCCAAGTACACGGCTAGCCCAGTAAGACAGCACTACAAATCCATGCGTTGCCCAGACCAACACGGTGACACGGTATTAAAAATCCAACCCAGCGTCCACAGGACCCCCGCCATAACAAGCCCTGGTGACCACAGACCTCTGGGCACTATGGGCATCATGTACCATGATGGCATGGCTCACAGGGACCCACAACAAACCAGCATGCACCTACTTTTTGGCTGGGATGATCTAGTTGGGGGTGGACTAGATGACCTCGAGGCTCCTTCCAACCCTAACTTTCTAGGACTTTAGACAACCCCCCTGCTGTGAGCTGGGGTTTTTGCAGGCCCCTGGTGGCCCTACTCCAGCACCCAGAAGCTGAGATGCAAGCCTGCATTCGTGTGGTGGGGATGAGCACCAGCCCCTACCCCTCGTGCCTGTGGGGTGCGGTGGGAAGCCCCAACCCTGAGGTGTCAGGGCAGAGGGCAGGGGTCCTTCTCCAAGGGCAGCAGTGGGTGAGGCAGGGGTGGGCCTGGGGTTCCTGCTGGGGCCTCCTAGCAGCACCCCGGTGCCTGGGGGGCCTCCTCCATGACACAAAGCAACCCACTACTCTGCTCTTGCTCCCCCACGATGCATGCCCTGCCCTGGGAATGGGTCTAGAGTGGGGGGCTGTGAGTGCATGGTGGGGGGGAAGGAGCCTGGGCTCTGGGTGGGGGAGGGCTATGGGGAGATGCCTGTGTGCGGGGGCAGGGGAACACCACCTCACAATCCCTGGGGAGTGTCCCCCCCCCCAAGACTTGGGGGCACAATGGGGGGGGTCCCTGGCGCCAGGCTGAGGTACCCCTCCACCCCTTCAACATTTGCTCCTTCTGCAGTATCCCCTCAAATGCCCCCCCCAGGTGTCACCAAGGCTCCCCCGGCCCCTCTGCCCAGGGGAGCCCCCCTTAAGTTAGCTCCAGCCCCAGGTGACCATTAGGCCCCACCACCTCAGGTAGCCATTAGGGTTAGCCCCACCCCAGGTGACCAATTAGCGTAGCTCCATAGTCCATTGAGGTCCCTTCAGACCCTAGCATCTCATCCCACCTGCTCAGGGGGCCATTTCCAGCCCCTCCCCCCAACCGCCATCCCAGCCTTGCAGCCCCTCCCCAACCCATGCTGCCACCCCCTCGTGCCCATCCCCCCCGTGTCTCATTCGTGCACACCTGTGGTCACACCACAGCCCTGCATAGCAACTGGTGCATCCGGGGGCATCTCCCCATCGAGGGCAGGGCCCAACCCCATGGACCACATCACCCACGTGCTGCGGTTGCCCTGACAAATGGGCCCCTAAGGGTGGGGTGGAGGGGTCTCAGTCGGACAGCCCTTGGTGAGAGCAGCCAGGGAAGCAGGGCAGGCAGTCGTGCTTGTGCTGGGCAACCCCAGATGCTCTCCCTCTCCGTGCCTGGGGCTCTGCTGCTGATGCCAGCAGAGACGAAGAAGCTGCAGCGGGGACTGTAGGACCTCCCAGGGTCATGGCAGGTCAGGCCGGATCCACCCGAGGCCTGGTCCAGGCCTGCGGTCAGACCGATGGCAGAGCGGTACGTGCCAGCTCGCCAGGGAAGGTGGCAGGTTCTGCTGGACACCTCGCTCTCCTTGGAGGGCAAGCTACACCCCCAGCACCGAGAAGAGGGCACGGCTGCAGGGGTGTTTAATAGATTAATGCTTTGGGGAGCGAGGACCTCCGCTTCGGGGGTGGCAGTCCGGACACCTGGGTTCTACCCCCAGATGCCCCCTCTCCCCATCCCCCAGTGCCCCTCTGCTCCACACTTCCTCCAAGCAAGAAGCTCAAACTCTGGTGCTTCAAAGAGACCAAAATGCCTTAATGAATCCCACACCGCGAACAGCAAAACCACTTAGAAAAAGCCCACCCCTCTCCCTTGATTCCTGGCAGTAGGGACCCTCTCCCGGTGCTAAGGGGGGGAGGATAAAGCAGCGGGTGGCACCCATCTGGGATGTGCTGGGGTGGGGGGTGGGGTCTGTGCTCAAGTCACTGGGAGCCGAAGGCAAAGAGGGGCATCCCCCGCATGGCCCCAGCGAGGGGCGGGACAGGAGTCTTTGTCCAGGGGGCAGCACCCCCTGCCCTGGGTGGGTGTTGGAGGAGGGGAGGGCTCCCCATCTCATGGGGGACCCTGCCTCTGCCCTCCCCAGCAGCTCCAGCATCTGTAGAAAAGGAGATGCAGCAGTGGGGCAGAGGCAGGACCGCCTTGCCATCCCGGCTGAGGGGAACCCCCTACTTCTGTTCCTTGGTGGGGGCGTAGTACAGCTCCAGGGGCTTGCTGACCTTCCAGTACTTCTCGTTCACCAGCTCCAGGGTGAGGGAGCCGTTCAGGGTCTGGGCACGAGAGGGAGAGAGAGGAAAGGGGCATGTGAGGGGGTAGGGGCAGCCCCCGCTGAACGTCCCTGCAGCTCAGCACCCCGTCGTGCGACAGGCAGCCTGGACACCCCCAGCCCCCGCTTCGTACCGTGAAGGCCCCCCCTGGGGTGGTGATGTAGATCGTGTACTGCTTCTCGCTCACGTCCTCCAGGCCGGGGGCCTCGGGCCCTGGCGCCGGCGTCTCCTCCAGCGCAATGCGCAGGGCCAGGTACTTGGAGAGGTGGTCGACTGTGGCATTGGCCGTCGTCTTCACGTACCTGCCGGGCACAGGGGCGGGCTGTCAACCACAGGCTCTCGTGGGGGTAAAGCTCGTGGCGGGGCATCAGGCAGAGGACTGGGCAGAGCTGGTGGGTGAGTGTCGCAGCCCCCCGCCTCCAGCGCGGCGGATGAGGGCTCCATTGCAGGGAGTGCTGCACCCTGCTCACCACGGCTGGGAGCCAGCACGCCTGGGGTCCCCCTCCCACACCAGCAGAGATGGGCACACTTTAGGGGAAGAGGAAGGCATAGCGAAGGTCCGATGTGGGGGGCCGGGGGTGCCTCCCCCCTCACCTGGTCTGGGAGTATTCGCCCTTCTCCACCAGCAGCGGGTGGGGCCGGAAGACCAGCTCAATCTCACTGCTGCCTGGCTCGGCGCCCGGCTCAGGGCTGCCGCGGCCCCCGCCCTCGTGGGACGTCTCGGGGTCGGGGTCTGGCCCAGAGTCGTCGGAAGCGCGGGAGCGCTTGCGGCTGGGCCCTGCCTCCGGGTGGCTGGGGGCCGAGGCGTTGCTCAGGTGCGAGCGGCTGTCGCAGTTGTCCTCCCCGCCGCTGAACGTGGTGTTGTCCGACTCCTGGTGTAGCTTTCGCACCCGCTGGGCCCTGCGGGGTGCAACGGAGGGGGTCATGCCAGGGCAGGGCGGAGACAGCGCCCAGGGAAGCTGCCAAGCAGGGTGGGGGGTGCAGAGAGACTTGCAGGCCGGGGGGAGCCAACCTTGAGGATCCCTCATGCCAACCTTTGCTGTGAAGGCAACGTGGAGACGTCATGGCCCCAAGCCAGCAGCTCTGAAATCAGTCTAGGGCAAGACCCCAGGAGGGGGAAGAGGTGGTGGGGAGGGCACCCCAGGGATGGCCGGGTATGAAACCCCGGGAGCTGCACCCCCAGTGCTGCGCAGACGGCCATCCCCGCTGTTTCACGACGATAGGGCCTGTGCCAGCTACTCCTGCCCGCTCCCCGCCCTACCCGGGGGACCAGCTGCTCCTGTCCCTGGGACCCCAGCGGAGGCAGGGTGTGTCCCCTTGCAGGAGACAGCCCTCTCTAGTGTAATGCTACGGGGCCCCCCCAAATCAGCCCATCTGCCAGGGCTGTCATTAGAGCCCAGGGTCGGCATCTGGGAGCTTCGGCTCCATCAGGGACAGGTGAAAACTCCAGCCCTTTTAGCACAGGGAGCCGCAGAGGAGCAAGCTGGGACACCCCAGGTCGGGAAGCGTGGCACCAGGACCACCCCCACCCCTGCACCTGTGCATGGCTTGCATCTTGAGACCCTCCTCGATGCTGCTGCTGAGAGCCTGCTGGTTGTGCAGGCGGCTGAGCTTGGCCAGCACCCGGTCCTGGTGGGCCTCGTACTCGTCCCGGCTCGGGTAGATCTTGGAGATGAGGGCGTCGAAGTTGGGGTCTGGCCGCAGCGAGCGCTTCGACACCAGCTTCTTTCGGCACGTCGGGCACTCCTTGTTCCTGCCGGGGGGGCGACCTGCCGCTGGGTGGGACGCCTTACCGCGCGCCCCTTGGACTGCCCCTGCCCAGGGCATGCCCCGCTCCCCCCGCCCGCCCGCCCGCCCGCAGGGCCCCCGCGGGTGGGACGCCTCGCTGCCCCAGCCGGCCCTGGCCCGGCGGTACCCGCTGCGCAGGGCAGTGACGATGCAGTCGGAGCAGAAGCGGTGCAGACACTCCTTGGTGGTCATGGTGTTCTTCAGCATGTCCAGGCAGATGGGGCACATCAGCTCGCTGTGCAGGCTGCGCGGGGACACCGCGATCTCCGTCCCGTCCATGATGGCCTCCTGCGGGCACGGGCGGAGTCAGGGGCCCGGCCCCGCGCCCCGGCCCGGCCCCGCGCCCCCGGCCCCGCGCCCCGGCCCGGCCCCACCTGCGGCGTGCGGTGCAGCTCGTAGAGGCTCAGCTCCCACGTCTTGCTGGCGCTCTGGGCATTGGCCGGCGTGGCCATGGCGGCGCGGCGCGGCGCGGCTCCGGGCTGCGCGGGCGAGGCGCGGGGGTGAGACCGGCCGCACGCGGCGCCCCCGCCCCGCGCCGCCCCGCCCCGCGCCCCGCGCCGCCCCGCACCCCCCCCCCGGCCCGGCCCCCCCGGCCCGCTCACCGCGGCGGCGCACGCAGCGCCTCTGTTTTTTCCTCCCTTCCACTTTCTTAGGGGGTGGGGGGGAGGGAAAGGGGCAGGACCTGCCAGCGACCGCGACGTCACTTCCTTCCCCGCCCGCCCTATGACGTCAGGCGGTGCCCCCGCCGAGCCGCCGGTGACGTCACACCCAGGCCACGCCCCCGGCACCCTTTTCCCCTCGCTGCCAGAGCGGGGCCGAGGAAGGGGGACACCCCCCGCCACGCGTACCCGTCATCCCCCTACGTCACCCCCACGTCCCCCCCTCCCTGAAGTGGGGGCTGGCGCCGCGGGGCCCCCGCGCGGGCGGGGCGGGGCGGGGCCGGGGCTCAGGGAGCGCGGGCTGGGCCGGGGGCCGGGGGCCGCGGTGGGGCATCGCGCCGGGGGTCAGGGTGGGGCAGTGCGCCGGGGGCCGGGGGTCATGGGTCGCGGTGGGGCATCGCTCCGGGGGCCGTGGGTCGCGGTGGGGCATCGGGCCGGGGGTCAGGGTGGGGCAGTGCGCCGGGGGTCGTGAGTCGCGGTTGGGCATCGCGCCGGGGGCCGGGGGTCATAGTGGGGTATCGGGCCGGGGGCCGTGGGTCGCGGTGGGGCATCGCGCCAGGGGCCGGGGGTCAGGGTGGGGCAGTGCGCCGGGGGTCGTGAGTCGCGGTTGGGCATCGCGCCGGGGGCCGGGGGTCAGGGTGGGGTATCGGGCCGGGGGCCGTGGGTCGCGGTGGGGCATCGCGCCAGGGGCCGGGGGTCAGGGTGGGGCAGTGCGCCGGGGGTCGTGAGTCGCGGTTGGGCATCGCGCCGGGGGCCGGGGGTCAGGGTGGGGTATCGGGCCGGGGGCCGTGGGTCGCGGTGGGGCATCGCGCCAGGGGCCGGGGGTCAGGGTGGGGCAGTGCGCCGGGGGTCGTGAGTCGCGGTTGGGCATCGCGCCGGGGGCCGGGGGTCAGGGTGGGGCAGTGCGCTGGGGGCCGGGGGTCGTAGTGGGGTATCGGGCCGGGGGTCACGGGTCGCGGTGGGGCATCGCGCCGGGGGCCGGGGGCCGGGGGTCAGGGTGGGGCATCGGGCCGGGGGCCGGGGGTCATAGTGGGGTATCGGGCCGGGGGCCGTGGGTCGCGGTGGGGCATCGCGCCAGGGGCCGGGGGTCAGGGTGGGGCAGTGCGCCAGGGGTCGTGAGTCGCGGTTGGGCATCGCGCCGGGGGCCGGGGGTCAGGGTGGGGCAGTGCGCTGGGGGCCGGGGGTCGTAGTGGGGTATCGGGCCGGGGGTCACGGGTCGCGGTGGGGCATCGCGCCGGGGGCCGGGGGTCAGGGTGGGGCATCGGGCCGGGGGCCGGGGGTCATGGTGGGGCATCGGGCCGGGGGCCGTGGGTCGCGGTGGGGCATCGCGCCAGGGGCCGGGGGTCAGGGTGGGGCAGTGCGCCGGGGGCCGGGGGTCGTGGGTCGCGGTGGGGCATCGGGCCGGGGGTCGCGGTGGGGCATCGGGCCGGGGGCCGCGGTGGGGCATCGCGGTGGGGGCCGCGGTGGAAGTGGAGGGTTGCGTGTGGGGCTGTGCGTCACAGCGGGCGTTGCGCTGGGGTCACAGTGGGGGCATCGGCTAGGTGCTGGGGATGGGGGTGGGTTTGGGGGGGCCACCCTGGGCTAGGTCTTAGAGGTTGTGGGAGCCCTGGGCTGGTTGCTGGGGGCTGAGGGAGGCACTGGATGTGGGGGAGCCCAGGCTGGGTGTTGGGGTGCCATGGGTCACAGCGGGGGCACTGGGGGGCCCCATGGGGGCCGCTGGATGGCAGGGCTCAAAGCTGGGTATTGAGAGGCGTTGGTCATGGGAGGTGACCCCAGCGACCCACATCGCCCATGGGTGTGGGGGCCATGGGGTGCCAGCAGGGCAGGGGGGCCTGTGCCCCTCTCAGTGCGCCCCCCCTGTTCCTTTGCTGCTTTTCTCTGTGCGTGCGCGCGCGTGTGTGTGTGTGTGTGTGTGTGTGTGCGTGCGTGCGCGCGCGTGTGTGTGTAGGGGCGGGGGTGCTGCCGGCTGCCAACCAGGCCTCTGAATGGGGCCAGACCACACAGGCCGCCCCCTCCTGCCCCATTGTGCTCCCTGAAAGGGCCCAGGGGATTGTGGGGCAGGGAGGGGGGCAGCAGGGTGGGGGAGGAGCACTGTCTCGGCCTTGGCTTCCCCACCCCACATCCGCCCCGACCCCCCGCTCCATGCTCACACCTGTCATCCAGTGGAGGGTGGGGGGGGGGCTCCCTGCACTTGTACCCTACCCCTGGCGGCCAGTCAGCTCCTGGGAGTACACCCCATTACTTATGGGGAATTAGAGACCTGGGTGCCCCCCTCCCCACCATCCGTCAGGGCCTATGGAGAAAAGGGGGTCAGAGGTCAAGGGGGGCTGACAGCAGTAGGGTGCAGGGGTCTCCGCCAGGCGTCGGTGGGGAACGGCGGCTCCCGACGTCCACACTCAATTCTTGGGGCAGACACAAGAATTGCGTTTGGACAATCAGGACCCGGCGCTCACATATGAGGAGGCGTGCATGCACACAAGCACATGCTGCTGGCAGGCCATGTGTGTCGCGCAGTACGGGTCCAGGCGGCAGCCTTGCCCACAGAGGGCAAACCCACGTGGACACGTCCCGCACACGAGAGGAAACGCCGCTAGGCAATGAAACGCATATGACCCGTGCATGCACATACGTGGCACGGGGAACCACCGCAGGTACATAGGCAAGCCTTGACACATGCACGTGGATTCACAAATAAGTGAAGTCTTTGCACACAAGTTCAGCCATCCATTGGCTACATGTAGGGATTGACTTGTGTGAACTGGGCAACACACACGACCCTGAGTCTGTGGAGTCACGTGTGTGAAGTGCACGCTTCAAAAACATGGCAACTAGTACCAATTTGCACACGTGACCTGACCTGAAGCTCCAGGCATGCAGAGGATGGCACATGCAGAGAACTAAACGATACATATGAACTCGCACGCATTCTCTTTCAGGAAGTGTGAACTCACAGCTGCCCACGTAGATCCTGAGACAGGACACACACGGTCACACAGAAGTCAATGCCTCCCCCCACTTGCACTCACCTTACTTGTGCATAGATGCTGACTGGAGCCCGTGTGAACTCACTGTCCTTGTGAGCTCACACTTGTGCAACCTGATGAATGCTCATGAGAACAAGTGGAAACAAACCAGGACATGTGTGCACATACATATATGCATACATGTGAACTTACAGGTGCATGGGGCCTTACCGCACAGCTCATGTGCGCTCAAGTATGTGCGTCTTGGAGGACACACTCCCCAAGTCACCTGCGGCTTCCTCGTGCGCGCACACACACACACGTCTGCTGGGGACCTGGGACATGAGCTGGGAACAGCTCAGAAGAGCCCGGGGCAGGGGCTCCCTGGCTGTCTTCTTCCCCCCCTCCTCAACAACCCCCAGGGCAGGGGCTCCTCCCTCCCCCCAGAGCAACAGGTTAGATCTGACACACAAACACACAAGACACATGCTAGAACACACCAATGTGTGGCAACACCCAGGACACCTGACAACGCACACACCAGTGCAGAAGAACAGGCTAAATTCTGCGTGGTAACCCACAGACACATGTGAACACGTGCTGACACATGGGATGCCCAACAATGCTATTACATCTGCAAATACTAACACGCAGGTACCCCCCACCCTGCCACGTGCTCCCCTGCAAATACCCTACCCCCCACATGCTAACACATAGACACCTGCAAACACATATGTCCCCCTCAATCCCCAGTACGGTGACACATCAGGTGCCCCAACACACCCTACTTCCTGCACACTAACACACAGGATGCCAGCATGACAGCCTAACACACACCCACACGTATGCACCTCTAACACACACCTGGCACATGCATAGAACTGCTGACCCCACCCCCATCCCGATACAGACTGAACACACAGATGTGCACACACACAGGGACACGCGTGTGCTGAACCCGCCCCCACCCCCATGCCAGCACTGCACCTCCCCCCGCACACTCATAGGCAATCGCCTACGGGTTACCCCCAAGAAGTGGGGGGGGCACAGACAGCGGGAGCCATGGGCAGCGTAGGGCACAAAGAGCTGAGGCCTTGCAGGCATCCTGGTCTGTCTGTCCATCTGTCCGTCCATCTGTCCATCCAAGGCAGGTGTGGGGGGCAGCCCCAGATCACTCCTAAATGCCTTCCTCTGAGGTAAACGGGGGGCCTTCTGCCCCCTCCAGCCCCCCCACTCACTTCCCACCCCACCAGGCCCCATTTGCCCCCTATTGAACCTGAGCCCCCACCCCCAGCTCAACTCCTACAGCTCCGTGGCCCCCAGCCCCACTCCCTGACATCCCCAGTGCCCCATCTCCAAAGCCAGATGGAGGGGTGCAGCCTCGGTGGGGGGCCGGGACCCCCATCTCCAGCCGCTGGGGCCTCCGCGCTCCCTCCGTCCCAGGCGTGTGTGCAGACGGATAGATGGACGGGGGACGTGTCCCGGCCACCCCCACCCCGAGGGGCCGGGCCGCTGGGCCACAATAGCATAGAGGGGGAGGGGCGGGGACCCTCCACCGGCCTGAATAGGCCTGGGGGCCGCCCCCTCCCCCCCGTGGGGCACCGTGTGTGTCCTTCCCCTCCTCCCTGCCCCACTGTGTCTGGGGGGGCCACCCAGGGAGAGGAGGGGGACTGGCAGGACAGCGGGGTCCCCTGGACCCTAGAAGTGGGCCCCGATCCTGGCACACACAAGCACACGCGTGTGCGGGGGCCTTGCTTGGTTCCAAGGCAGCCGGCGGTGGGTGGGTGGGGGGGGGTGGGTCCCAGTGCCCCCGGCCCCTTTGTGTTCAGCGTTGCCCGTTGCCCCGAGAGATGGGGCTGTGAATGGCAGGCATCCCCCCGGCCCCCGCCCCTCTCCCGCTCCCATTATCCTGGCCCCTAATCCCCGGCCCCCCATGAACCCCCCCCTTCCCCAGCTGCCCCTTGCTGCTCATTAATGCGGCCACACGGCTGGGATTTGTCGCTGGGTGACAGTGGGGGCGGGGGGTGGGGAAACTGAGGCATGAAGCAGGTTGTGGGGGTGCTAAGGACTGAGACATCCGAGTTCCTAGTGCCGGAGAAAGAACCCAGGCGTCCAGGGTTGGGGGGGTGGCGGGAAAAAGAGAAAAATTCAGCCCGACACCGTCTTTCCAGGTACGATGACCGATTTATTATAGTGTGATGAGCCAGCAGGGCCCCCGGTGTCCCCCGCCCAGGCTGGGCTTGGGGGCAGGGAAGGCAGCTGCAGAGGCACTTGGGAAATGCTGGATGCCGCCCCCCAAGCTCCACCACCCGGGGGGCGGAGGCGGGAGCTCAGAGCAAAGGCTTCTGGGAACTGCTGGACCTCCCAGCAGCAGGGTAGGGGGCAGGTCCATCAGAGAAAGAGCCCCCCTGAAACAAGAGAGGGAGTGTGAAGCCCTGGGACAGGGCAGATAGACCCTGCCCCCCTTTACTGGCTCCCCCCCTACCTGTCACCTCCACGCTGGCCCCTGTGATGTAACGACTCTCCTCTGAGGCCAGGAAGGCGCAGACGTCAGCTACCTCTGGGTGGGGAGCAGGGCGGGGAGGGGATCAGAGGCAGCATCCATACACCGAGATTGCGCTCACAGGCCCCCCAGTCTGGGCGCACAGCCCCCAGCCCTCACTCACAACCACACATGCCCTTGGCCCAGCCCCTCCAATATTCCCCAGCGCCCCGATCCAGGTGCCTCTGACCTTCGGGGTCTCCGAGCCGTCCCATAGGCACCAGTGCTAATAACTGAGGATGGAAAGATGGGGGTCAGGGATATAGGTGCCCCTTTCTCCCCCTCCAGGGCACTGTTCACAGCAAAAGAGAGAGGGGCTGCAGTACCTTCTCCATCACTTTGGGGGGCACTTGCTCCGTCATGGGGGTGCGGATGAAGCCAGGCAGCACTACGTTGCAGCGGATCCCGTACCTGCGTGGTGGTGGGGGTATAGTGATGCGGTGGGTCTCACCCCATGCCTCTCCCGCCCCCCCAGCCTAGCTGGGCCATCTGGCTCCCCCGCACCTGGCCAGCTCCCTGGCAGCGGTCTTGGTCAGCCCCTCCACGCCTGCCTTGGACGCCACGTAGTTCACCTGCCCCAGGTTTCCTACCTGCCGGAGAGAGTTGGGTGGAAGGGAGGGTGTAAGGTTTGAGCCAAGGAACTGCTCAGAGGAAGCTTGCAGCACTGCACATCCATCCTCTCTGGGGCACTGCTGCTGGGAAGCTTGCAGTCCTGCTCTCTTCCCTAGCCCAGGACAGTGTCCCAGGGAAGCTCATGGCCCTCACCTTGCCCACGATGCTGCCCAGGTTGATGATGGAGCCACCAGGGGCACCGCTCTGCACCAGCGCCTGTGCCACGGCCTGCGTGACCAGGAAGGTGCCCTGGGGAGAGGCGGGGGGGTGTCACGTTGGGATCCCAGCTCCTGTCTCAGCCCCCCGCCCATCCATCTGTACCTTGAGGTTGACGGCAACGACCTCATCGAATGCGGCCTCTGTCTGCTTGAGCAGGAACTCGTCCCGGGTGATCCCAGCACAGTTCACACACACGGGGGGCACGGCCGAGAACCGGGCCTGCCGGATGCCTGGGTCAGGACACCTGGGTTCCCTCCAGGCGCTGCTGGGGGCGGGGGGCAGGAGAGCCCGGGTCTCTCCCCAGCTCGGCATGGGGGGCTGTAGCCCAGGGAGAAGGGACCTGGACGCCTGGGGTCGTTCCCAGGCCAGGGGGAGGCGGGGAAGTAGGATCCTGGATGCCCCAGGTCCCTCTTGGCTCCGGGAAGGGAGCGGGGCCTAGTGGTTCCAATGGGAGCCTGGAGGCCGGACACACGGGCCGGGGGCCCGGACCCCCCAGCTCTGAGGCGGGCGGGCGTGCAGACGCCTGGGCCCCCGGTGCTGGTGGCACGGGGCCAGGAACCCGGATGCCTGACCCTCCCCCCGCCGGCTCCGGAAAGGCGGTGGGGGCGGGGGGCGCGGCGGGACCAGGGGCCTGCACGCCCGGGCCGAGTTACCTGGACCCGGGCCAGGAGCTGGCCGACGCTGCGGGCGCAGGCGACGTCGACGCCGAAGGCCTCGTGCTCCTGGCCCGGCGCGGCCCGGGGCAGCCCCCGCGCGGTGCGCGCCGCCGCCGCCTCGTCGCGGTCCGCCACCGCCACGCGCGCGCCCTCGCGGGCCAGGCGGGCGCAGACCGCCGCGCCGATGCCGCCGCCCCCTCCTGCGCGGAGCGGAGCGGAGCGGGTCACGGGCCGCCGCCGCCCCCCGTCCCCTCCCCTCCCCTCCGCCCGCCCGCCACCCCCGGCCCCAGCCGCCACCTGTGACGAGCGCCAGGGCGGCGCGGAGGCGCAGCGGGGCGGCCATGGCGGGGTCGGGCCCGGAAGTGCGGGGCAGCGAGACGCGGCGCCTCGCGCCGGGTCACTCTGGCCGCCGCTCGCTGCTCGGTCCTCCGGGCCGGCGCGGGGCCCGGCCCAGCTCGGCTGCGGTGTTGACGGGGAGCGACGCGGGGCCGCAGGCAGGTCCCCCCCCCCCCGGACTGGGAGCAGAGCCGGAGCGGATCCTTTAATTCATTCATTGCTTGTTTTGCACATCGGCCACAGGCCCCCCCCGTACAAAAGACTCAATCACGTACAAAACGCGCCCCCACCCCCCCCCGGCCGCACACGCTGGGGGGACCGGGCGCCTGGGTCCACTTGTCCCCTCCCCCACAACCCCCGCCCTTGGTCCCGAGAGAGGAAGGACCCCCCCCCAACCCGCTTCGTGGGGGGCAAGGGAACAGCACCCCGCTCAGAGGATTCTGGGAAACAACCCCCCCGCCCCCATGCAGTCCTGCTGCCCCCACAACCCAGCCAGGAATGGGACCCCACTGCCCCCCAGGCGAGGTGCAGCACGGGCCCAAGGGCAGAGCTCTCGGGGTCACGCAATGCCCCAACTGCCCCAGCCCGTCTGCCCGTGGCTCCAGGGCCGTGGGGGTCTGCACAGCCCCTGCCACGCCTAGCTTGGGGGAGGGGGGAAGGTGCCCTGTGCCTGGCTCTGCCCCAAGGTCTATAGCAGACCCCAATACAGACAGCAGTCCCCTACCCTGGGAGGCTTCAGGGCACCTGGGACCCCTGCCTTGCCCTCACTGCCCCCCAGCACGCCAGCTACTCATAGTGGGCGATGAGGACCATCATGGCAACACCAGCCACCAGGCCAAGGACCTGCAGCAGGGACTGGAGGGGGGCGGTGTCACGCAGCAGCTCAGGGATGACGGAGACAGTGCCCACGTAGATGAACCCGCCAGCCGTGAAGGGCAGGATCCAGGCCGTGGCTGCCTCCCCGATGCCTTCGGCCAGTAGTGAGCAGGCTGTGCCTGCCAGTGCCCCCAGTGCTGTCACCAGCTGCAGCCTCATGGCCTGTGGGACAGGGGAGTGGTCAGAGATGATGCGGGGGGCCCTGATAAGGGACCAGGGGGCTGGGGGGAGCCCAGGACATCCCAGGGGGACAGTGGCACATGAGGGGGCAGCAGAGGGGAATGGCAGGGATTCACCGGGGGGGGGGTGGCGTTTACAGGGGAGAAAGGAGCAGGTGGATAGAAATGGAGAGTCCTGGGGATGACCCCTGGGAAATGGCAAGGTCCTCAGAGTATGACTGATGGGGCTGGGGGTCCCAGGGTTGGAAGTGGTATTGGGGATGCATCCCAGGGAATTAGGGGGGTTGGGGTTGGGAGGGGTGCTGGGGAAAGCCCTGGGACAATTCAGGGGGCACTTGGGGATGATGCCCAGGAAGTGGGGAGGGCATGGGGGGAGGAATGGGGGATGCCCCCTTGGGGACAGGTGATCCTAGAAGCATGAGGAGGCACAGGGGAGTAACCCTTGGGGGTACCACAGATGTTGGGCGTGTGACTCCTGGGGACTTTGGAGGTCTTGTGAGATGAGAGAGGTGCCGGGGGTGATGCCTGGGAGATGTGGGAGGGCCTTCAGAGCATATGGGGAGCACTGGGGAGTGACCCCTGGGGGAACTGGGTGGTCTTAGAGATGGGAGGAGTGCTGGTGGGTGACCCCTGGGAAATGGGGGGGCAGCACTCAGGAGTAACTCCTGGGAAATGGGGGGGTGCCTCCTGAGGGATATGGGAGGGTTGGGAGAAGTACTGGGAGGTAACTCCTGGGGGATCAAAGGAGTCCTGGGGTTGGGGGGTACCCCAGGGAAACTGGGGAGTTCCAGAGATGGGTGGACATCAGGATGGGGTGACCCCTGAGAGATGGGGTGCCTGAAGTGTGACTCCCAAGGGAGCAGGGGTGGGGGGAAGGGGGTGGGTCCATGGTACCTTGCGCTTGCTGCAGCCCGAACTGAACGAGGATGGCAAAGTCCCCAACCTCATGGGGCACCTCATGCAGCAGAACGGTGAGCGTGGTCACAGCCCCCACGCTGGTGCCCGCCAGGAAAGAGGCCCCGATGGCCAGCCCGTCTGTAAAGTTGTGCGCCAGGTCGGCTGCCAGGTTCAGGTAGCCTGACACCCGCATTGCTGCAGTGGGGGACAGGGGTGGGGGCCAGTGAGAGCGAAGGACTCCCTATGCTGTGCCCGCCCCCCCCCTCCAGCCTCCGACCTAAATCCCAGCCCCCTTGCCCCCCTCTCTCACTGGATTCCAGGGTTTTCGGCTCGGGCTCCCGGCCTCTCTTCCTCTGCACTGCTGTGTCGGGGACACCACTCCGGCCAGCCTTCCTCTCCCGCAGCCCTTCGACCCGGGGCCCCTCATCCTCCTCTCCGGAGCTGCTTTTCACCTTGGGGGCTATGGAGAGACAGTGGGGCATGAGTTCATGCACACAAGGTTACAGGGACCCCCCACACCACCCCCCGGCCCCATCCCCTCAGGAGTCCCCTCCCCCTCCTCAGGGATTCTGTGCGACCCCTCTGAGAGCCAGCCGCTGGGGACAGGAGCTCCCCAGCCCTTGTTAGCAGGGAGATGAGGGCTCTGCCTCATGGGCTGTGATGGCGGGTCCTAATGAAATTCTGGGCCCCCGCAGGGACCAGGAATGTGGCTGGAGGGAGACTGTAGGGGCCCAGGAAGAAGAGGGGTGTTCCTAGGCTGCACATACCGTGGCTGTGCCCATTGTGGCTGTGCCCATGTCCGTGTCCCCCTTTCACGTGTCGCACGAATTTCTCCACCACCAGGAAGGCAACAATCCCGGCCAGCACCCAGATCCCCACTGACATCATCTGTTGGTGCTCTGGCCCTGGGCGCGGCGGGACCAGGGCAGGGGGTCAGGGGTGGCTGTAGCTTAGCCACCTCATACCCAACATGCTCCTCCCTCCCCTGCTCACCCCCACCTTTACCTTGGTGGGAATGTCCATGTCCAGGCACCTGTGGGTGGGAGTGGGTGTGACTGCCCTCTTCGTGGTGGGAATGGGGCACTGGGGAGGGAAGATGCCAGAGAGGTCAGGGATCAAGGCAGGAGCCTAGCCCCTGCCCCCTCCCAAGCCAGCCTGGCACTCACCCAGGGCATGGGGGATGAGGTGCAGGAAGGCATCTCCCAGGAGCCCTCCCGAGGCAAAGCTGAGCAGCAGCTTGAGCAGGGCCTGGTGCTGGGACGTGTTGGATTCCACGGGAATGAGGAAGAGAATGAAGTAGGGGGCGGCGCTGATCAGCAGTGTGGCACCCACGGCCTACAAAGTGAAGGAGAGGAGAGACGGAGTCAGGCGGCCAATGAAGCCCTGGTGTGCAGCTCGTGATGCCTCCATCATGCTACGCAGGAACTTACGTGGGTCCACAACTGGACTGGGTCCAGCCGCTCCTGTGGCAGCTGCTGGCTGGGGGAGCTGTCTGCGGGGTGCCTAGCATCAGCCTGCCCAGGGCCATGGAGACCCCCATGGGCATGATCCAGGTGGATGTCAACGTGCAAGTGATCATGGCCATGGTGCAGGTCATTGTGGGAATGGCCATGGTAGTCCTCGTGCATGTGGCCATGGTCATGGAAGTCCTCATGCGCATGGCCATGGTGAGCATGGCTGTGCCCGTGGTGGAAGTCCTCGTCAGAGTGGCCGTGGTCAGCGTGGCTGTGGCCATGGCCCACATGCTTGTGCGAGTGGCCATGCCCATGGTCCTCATGTGAGTGGCCGTGGGCAGCATGGCTGTGCCCGTGGTGCAAACCCTCGTGCGAGTGGCCATGGAAGTCCTCACGCTGGGAGGCAGTCGGTATCAACACCACGCAGGCCACCACGACAGCAAGTGGGCTGCAGAGTCCTGTTCGGCTCCACGCTGGGCGAGGGGCTGCCATTGTGCTGCCGCTGCTGGGAAGAGGGAGGGGGAATATGCCCCTTGCTGTCAGTCCCAGGCTGCCCCCCGCGCGTCCCAAAGAGGGAGGGGGTCAGCGCAGGGCCACAGGCTGGGGAAGAAGGGATGGGGAAGGATCCTTGGGGAGGCAGAGCAAAATCATAGGGGCAAGGAAGGGGGTCCAGACACCTCTCGGCCCAGCTCCAGGGAGGCAAGGCAGACACAACCCTGCAGACTCAGAGTGGCGGAGGGGGAGAAAGGATGCACCACAGAGATGAAAGGAGGGGCCTAGAGCGGTGCCTAGAGAAGCGCTCGCTGCGGGTCCCAGCGAAAGCGGCATCATGGGCTGGGTCATAGAGACAGACGAGAGAGCAGCTAGAGCGTCGCTAGGGGCGCCCGTCTCCTTTTCCCCACGTCCTCACATCCGGGTAGCCCTTCCGGTCCCCGCCACCCCAAGATCTCTATGGTCCCCGGACCCAGGGCTCTTCTAGCCTCGCGCTCCACACGCCGCCCCTCGTCTCTGTAGCCACGGGGAAGGAGGCCATGAGTTGCCGCTCTGGCCAGCCTTCGCCCTGTCCCTATGGCCCGCCGAAGGGCCCCTCTAGCTCCCTCTCGTCTCTATGGGCCCGGCTCTCTATCGCCGCGTGCCCTTGTGGGCCGCCACCCGTGCCGCTCTGTACCCCGGGGGGACGTGGCCCCTCTGCCCCGCCCGCCTCTGAGGGCGCTCACCGTGCCCGTGATCCGCTACCTGGGGCTCGCCCCGACGTGGCACTCAGGCTCCGCCCCGCGGCATCTCGCGGGACCAGCCCTCAGCGTCGGTCCCTCCAACGCGGAAGGCACTGCCCCTTACAAACATGGCGGCCGCGCATGACCTAATCTTGCCCTCACCGACATGGCAATCCTGCAGTGTCCGGGCGCCATCTTTGTGAGGGGCACGGGAAGGCCGGACTGGCGGCCGCCATCTTTGTTGCGGGACTGATGAAGTTTCTAACCCCCCTCCCAGCCCAAGAGCGGACAGTCTGGGACGTGCCCGTCCCGGTGACTCACAGGGGGTGTGTACAGGTGCGGGACACGGCGTCTCCATGGTCACGGGAGGACTGTTTGGAATGAACCGTCTCCATGGTGCGGGGGGAGCGGGCGTCGGAGCCTCGTCTCTATGGCTAGTGTGAAGGCGGTTTGGCGGGTGCCGCCGCTCTGTGCCGGGCCTGTCGCCAAGGGTGGGGGCCAAGCGGGACGCGCCGTCTCTATGGTGACGGAGGGGGACAGTGGGGCGCGGCGCGGTGCAGGCCGGGACGGCGGCGGCCGTGCAGGCGCGCGCGGGGCATGCCGGGCCGGGCCGGGGCGGGCGGCGGCGCGGTGCAGTGTGGGAGTGCGGGTCCCGCGGCGGCGGAGCAGGCCGGAGCCCGGGGGTGCGCGGCCCGGAGCCCCCGGGCGGGGCGGGGCGGGATGGGAGACAGCGACCGCGGTGAGCGCGGGGCGGGCGCGGCGGTTGCCATGGTGACGGGGGGGTCACGTGCGGGGGGCGGGGGCGCGAGGGCGGGGTGGGGTCGCGGGGTCAGAGGTCACAGCCCCGTGACCCCTCCCCCAGACTGCCGCAGCCCGGACAGCTCGTCTCTCAGCTCGTCGCCGCCGCCCCCGCCGGAGCCCCCGGCCCCGCTGCCGCCCTCCATGATCGGCGCGGCCATGACCTCCGCCCTGGGCTCGCCCGGCGCCAGCCTCGGCTCCCCCTTCCCCGTCATCAGCTCCTCCATGGGCTCCCCCGGCCTGCCCGCCACGCCCGCCGTCGGGTACGGGCCCGTCAGCAGCCCGCAGGTAGGGCCGGGCCGGGCCACCAAGGGGGCACGAGGGATCGCGGGGTCACCCGGGGGTGACAGGGCTGCCAATGGGGCATGAGGGGTCGCAGGGTCACCCAGGGGGGTGACAGGGCTGCCAAGGGGGCACGAGGGGTCGCGGGGTCACCCGGGGTGGCAGGGCTGCCAACGGGGCATGAGGGGTCATGAGGTAACCCATGGGTGACAGGGCTGCCAATGGGGTATGAGGGGTTGCAGGGCCACCCAGGGGTGACAGGGCTGCCAAGGGGGCACGAGGGGTCATGGGGTCACCTGGGGTGGCAGGGCTGCCAAGGGGGCACGAGGGGTCGCGGGGTCACCCATGGGTGACAGGGCTGCCAATGGGGCACGAGGGGTCGCGGGGTCACCCAGGGGGGTGACAGGGCTGCCAAGGGGGCACGAGGGGTCGCGGGGTCACCCAGGGGGGTGACAGGGCTGCCAAGGGGGCATGAGGGGTCGCGGGGTCACCCGGGGGTGACAGGGCTGCCAAGGGGGCACGAGGGGTCGCGGGGTCACCCGGGGTGGCAGGGCTGCCAAGGGGTTGCGGGGTCACCCATGGGTGACAGGGTTGTCAAGGGGGCATGAGGGGTTGCAGGGCCACCCAGGGGTGACAGGGCTGCCAAGGGGGCACGAGGGGTCATGGGGTCACCTGGGGTGGCAGGGCTGCCAACGGGGCACGAGGGGTCGCGGGGTCACCCATGGGTGACAGGGCTGCCAAGGGGGCATGAGGGGTCATGGGGTCACCTGGGGTGGCAGGGCTGCCAAGGGGGCGTGAGGGGTTGCGGGGTCACCCATGGGTGACAGGGTTGTCAAGGGGGCACAAGGGGTTGCAGGGTCACTCAGGGGTGACAGGGCTGCCAAGGGGGCATGAGGGGTCGCGGGGTCACCCAGGGTGGTAGGGCTGTCATGGGGGCACTAAGGGGTCACAAGGTGGGGGTGGGGCTGGTCTTGGGTGCAGTGAGGGTATGGAGGGAATCTCGGGTGGCCCGAGGGATCTGGGGTGGCGGGTGGCCTGCGGGGGTCACCAGGGGGCATCACAGGTGACCCGAGAGGGTTGTGGCAGCCCTTGGGTGGCCCGAGGGGGCACGAAGGCTTTGCGGGGAGTGGGCAGGACAGGGGCTCCCCATGATCTTGGCGGGTGAGGTAGGGGATTGGGAGCAGGTGCTTCCCCAGCACAGCTGGGCAGGGGCATGTGGCTCGCTCCACCGCATTGATCCCTTCTCCCCTTCCCATAAGCAACTCATAGACGGGGCACGGGTGGGGCGGGGCCTGAGATTGGCCACCGCCGGCTTGTGCGTGTGGTCGCCACTCGCCACCTGCACCTGCCTCACTGCCACCACTGCCGTCTGTGGATGGTCACCGCTCGCTGCTTGCCTCCCTCCCCCACCAATGCTGCCACCTACAAATGGTGCCCCCCCCAGTCTTAGGAGGCACCAGTTGTTCATGCCTCTCCTCTCTTCCTGGCACAGATCAACTCCACGGTGAACCTGTCGGGACTGCACTCGGTGAGCAGCTCGGATGATGTAAAGCCACCGTTGGGCATGCGGGGGGTTCCTTGCCACCCCCACGGTGGCATGATGCCTGGGAAGCGCCTCTGCGCCATCTGTGGGGACAGGTCATCAGGTACGGGGTGTGCAGAGCAGGGCAAGACACTTAGGTCTTATTTTCGGCTCCTGGCGTCTGCTGGGTTACAGTGCTAGGGGGAGCCCGGAGCTCTGCGGGGTTAGAGCAGGGTGGGGCAGGGAGCCAGGGCACCTGGTTCTGTCCTGGCTCAGAAGCAGCAGGATCTGGGGGGTTGAAACAGGGAGAGGCTGCCAGCTTGGGTGTCTGGTTCTCCTGTCTCATCTCTGCCAGTTAGGGGGATCTGGTGAGTTACAGGGGGTGGGGGCTGAAATCCAGGATGCCCGGGTTCTGCTCTTCCACCTCTGGGGAGCAGTGGGGTTTGGGGCCGTGGGGAGCCCAGGCACTTGGGTTCTGTCCCAGCTTTGGGGAGTGGGGAGCAGGGTTTGGGAGCCAGGATGCCTGGGTTCTGTCACAGCTCTGAGGAGTGGTGCAATCTTGGTGGGTGGCCAGACACCGGAAACTTTGGTTCTTCCCCAGCTCTGGTGCATCTGGTGGGTTGTAGGAAGGTGGTACTGGGCCCCAAATGCTGAGTGCTGAATCCCAGGTGCTGAGTTTTCATGCCTGGAGGTCAGGCCCTGGACACCAGGGTCCTAGCTGAGCCCCGCATCTTCTGTGCAGGTAAGCACTATGGCGTGTACAGCTGTGAGGGCTGCAAAGGTTTCTTCAAACGGACGATCCGCAAGGACCTGACCTATACGTGCCGGGACAACAAGGACTGTGTGGTGGACAAGCGCCAGCGCAACCGCTGCCAGTACTGCCGCTACCAGAAGTGCCTGGCCACCGGCATGAAGCGCGAAGGTACCTGCCTGGGTACGGGGCTAGGGGCTGGGGCTGGGACTAGCACTAGCACTGCTGGGCCACTAGTATGAGGCATGAAGGTTAAAGGTATTATTCTGAGAGCAGAGTTAGGGTGTAGGGAGCACGAAGCATGTGCTACCTTGATTGAGGGCAGGGCTATAGCCTGGGGGTGGGGCTTGCACTGTGGGACCACTAGCATGAAGTATGAAGGTACTTGTCTTGTGGCAGGCCTATGGGGTGGGAGGTGTGGCTTGCACTGCCAGACTACTGGCAGGAAGCATGAAGTCATTTTACTTGTGGGTGGGGCTAGGAGTGCTAGGGGTGTAGCCAAGCCTGCTGGGGTGGGGCCAGAGCTGATGGAAGTAGGAGTATATGTTCTGGGTAGGTGGGGCTAGGTCCCAGGGGGCGGGGCCAGTGTGCTGCTCCCAGGAGGGCCTGGCTGTTGGAAGAAGGAAGATGCCCATACCCATGGGGCGGGGCTGGGGGCAAAGGGGCGGGTCTAGTGCTGCCAGAGGGGGATGGACCAAGGGGTTTGGAGGGCTGTGGCTGACCTGGAGACTGCCCCATCCCCCCCAGCGGTGCAGGAGGAGCGGCAGCGGGGCAAGGAGAAGGAGGGGGACAATGAGCTGGGGGCCAGCGCCAACGAGGAAATGCCAGTGGAGAAGATCCTGGATGCTGAGCTGGCCGTGGAGCAGAAGTCGGACCAAAGCGTGGACGGGTCGGCCAGCGGCGGGAGCTCGGTCAGCAGAGGGAAGGGGGGTGAGGAAGGGAGAGGGGGTGTCCTGTGGGGGCTGGGGAAGAGTCCTGGGGGAGAAGAAGGCTGCAGCTCCGTGCTGGGGGCGTGGGGGGAGCACGGTGGGGAGCCCAGCAGCGCCAGCTTCTGATTTTCCCCCCCATCCCAATCCCACAGCCCAACGATCCGGTAACCAACATCTGCCAAGCAGCTGACAAGCAGCTGTTCACGCTGGTGGAATGGGCCAAGCGCATCCCCCACTTCTCTGAGCTGCCCCTTGACGACCAGGTCATCCTGCTGCGGGCCGGTGAGTGGGGGGGGAGGAGGAGTTAGACCTGCTGGGTGCGGGAGGGCAGGGGAGCCAGGATGTCTACCCCTGCCCTGCTGGTTTGGGCTCAGTGGTTTTTTAATGTGGGAGGATCTGGAGATGGAAATGATGGAGGTAGAGGGGTTGGAGGTGGGGGGCCTGGCCCAGTAGTGACCAAGTTCCCCTGGCTTCTGGCAGGCTGGAACGAGCTGCTGATTGCGTCATTCTCGCACCGCTCCATCTCGGTGAAGGATGGCATCCTCCTGGCCACAGGGCTGCATGTGCATCGCAACAGTGCCCACAGCGCCGGTGTAGGCGCCATCTTTGACAGGTGGGGGGCGGGGGGGGCCGAGGGGGCTGGGGAGCTGCCACCGAGCTCCCCTCCCCTCCCCTCCCCCGGCTGGGGCACGGTGGGGGTTCCAGCCCCCCAGCTGACGGGTTCCCCCCACCCCGTCTCCAGGGTGCTGACGGAGCTGGTGTCCAAAATGCGGGACATGCGCATGGACAAGACGGAGCTGGGCTGTCTGCGCGCCATCATCCTCTTCAACCCAGGTGCGTGGGCAGGGACCAGGACAGACAGGAAAGCAGAGCTGGGCCCTGAGGCAGTGACTGGGAACAGGGGAGCGACTGGGACCGGCGTTGTCTCTGGCACTGCCATTGTCAGGGCTGGTGGGCACAGCGGGGGGAGCTGGGGTTTCCTAGGCGTCGAGGCTCTGCCAGGAGATTTTCTCTCTCCGGCTGCTATAGGGGTCCAGCAGCGCTGGCTGGTGGCAACAGTTCAGGCTGGGGCTGGCGACGACTGTCCTAGTGCTGCTGGCGGTCACCCCCGGGGGTGCCTGGAGGTTCTTGTACCTCTGCTCAGGGTCAACCCAGTGCTGCCTTGGGGACAGGAGGGAGCTTCCCCTTGCGTCAGGGGAGCGGGGCAGAGGTGTTTCTTCCTTTCTGCAGCAGAGTCTGGACTCTGCTCGGCATCTCTGCCTGTGCCTTAACCTCGGGGCCTTGGGCTGAGGTGTGAGGATGCGGCCAGACCAGGACATCCGAGGGGTTGGGCTGGGGGTCACACACCGCCTCAAGCAGGTGTTGGGTGGGCTGTGACTGCCAGAGCACCTGGCTTGCCCTGCTTTGAGTCCCCACATGCCCGTCTTCCATCCCAGCCCGTCACAGGCTGAGCTGTTGCGGGCAGGCCCAGTTCCATGCAGGGACTCTGGCTGGGGGAGAGGGGAGCCAAGGGCCAGGTCGCGGGGCACGCCGTGACCCCTGACGTTCTCCTCCTGCAGACGCCAAGGGGCTGTCGAACCCGGGGGAGGTAGAGCTGCTGCGGGAGAAGGTGTACGCATCGCTGGAGTCCTACTGCAAGCAGAAGTACCCGGAGCAGCAGGGCAGGTACGGGGGGGTGGGGGGGCCTGGGGGTGATGGGGGGCGGGGGTCAGGGTTGCAGCCCTGGAGGGGTGGGAGCTTGGGACAGGGGAGCTTGGGTGGTCGTCTCATGCCACCCCTGCCCCCCTTGACCCGCCCCGCCTCTGGTACCCCCCCAGGTTTGCCAAGCTGCTGTTGCGGCTGCCGGCCCTGCGCTCCATTGGGCTGAAGTGCCTGGAGCACCTCTTCTTCTTCAAGCTCATCGGGGACACCCCCATCGACACCTTCCTCATGGAGATGCTCGAGGCCCCCCACCAGCTCTCCTGAGCCCCCGCCACCACCACTGGACTCAGAGGGGGGGCCGGAGAGGGTGCTGCACCCCATCTTCACCCTTCTCCCTATATTGGGGGGGTTGGTATAACAGGGGACCCCCTATGGCTGGTCCTGATGCCCCCCCCCAGCCCCAGGACAGGGGTGTCTCCAGCACAGCAGCCCCCAGGAAACGGGGTTGGGAGGCCCCCCCAGGTCAGAGTGGACCCCCGTGGGGGCGATTTGTCCGGTTTTTAACTATATGGGAGGGGGCGAGGGGGGGTGGTTCCCAGCTGTTCCTGCCCCCACCAGCTCCTATCACTGGCCCATGATGGGGGGGACACCCCAGCCCCCCAAACCCTGATTCTCAGGCACCTGGTTCGCACTTTGCTCCAGCCCCGGCCCCTCCGCTGACTATGCAGCAGGTACCAGCCCCTCCTCCCCTCTCAACCTCCAGGCTCCTCCTGCGGGGGGGCAGCACCCTGGCTTGGCCCCTGCTCCCCCCCAGCCCTCCTGGCTCTGGGGTGGGGCCTTTTTCTGGTTATGGAGTTGGGGGTAGACTTTGGGGGGTGGGGGGTCACCTCCCTGGAGAAGTGGCAGCCTGCCTCCCGCTCCTGACGGTTTGTACTGAGTTGCTGCGGGGGGAAGGGGGGTATCTGGGCCCCACCCCCCTCCCCCAGGTTTTATTTGGGGTTTTATTTTATTTTATTTTTTTGGCTTTTATGGACCCCCTCCATCCCCCTAGCTTTGGATTTCAGTGATTAAAGTTGCTGCTTCTCAGTCAGCCCGAGTCTTTGTCTGTCCTAGGCTGGGGGGGCATGGGATGGGGGGGGTGTGGGGGTTTGGATTAGGCGGGGGATGGGTGGAAGATGGGCCACGGGGCGAGGGGGTGCAGCGGCGAGTGGGGGGGTTGGGGCATGGGCCAGGGTTATGGGAGGGGGGCCGGGGGCCAGCTCTGGGGGGTGGGAGGAGGCGGGGCACGCGGGGGATGGGGGGTAGGGGCCGGGGGCCATGGGGGGGGCTCCTGGGCCTGCCTTCCCGCCCCCCACGGAGCAGCCCGGGCCGCGGGGCGGGCAGCGGGCGGGGCACCGGCCCCGCCCCGTGCCCCGAGCTGACCCCGGCGGCGGCGGGGGCGGGGGGGCAGGTACAAGGGCCCCTTGTCCGCCCGTGCTCAAAGCCGCCTTGTGCGCACCCGCCGCGCCGGGGCCGCCGCCGAGACCCGCGGGGCAGCGCCGGGAGCGGGGCCGGGCGCGGAGCGCCCACGCGTGCCCACGGGCAGGGCCGGCCCTTACAGCGCGCGGGAGCCTGCAATTACCCCCCTCGCCGGGCGGGGCCCCAGCCAGCCAGCTAATTACAGAGCCGTAATTGCAGCCCCGCCCCCTCCCCTCCCCTCCCCTCCCACGCGCGTCGGCTCCGCTCCGCGCGGGAGGGGGCGTGGAGGTGCCCCCTGGCGGGGGCACATGGGGGGCGTCCCACGCTGCTCCCGGCCTCGTGTGCACGCGTGGGAGCCCCGCCCCGCCCACGGGGCTGGCGGAGCGCCTCCCAGACGCGGGCCCACGCGTGCTCTCGAGACCTGGGGCGGGGCGCGCGCATGTGGTGTCTCGGACCCGCCCCCGCCCCCGCCCACGCATGCCCCGCACCCACGCGGGTGCCGCATTTCCACACAGCCACGCAGGCCCCCTAGCCCCGTGCCCCCATAGACCCCCCACGCACGCACACGCACGGGGCCGGTGCGGTGGCTCCGGCCGGGCGGGGGTCCCGGGGGCGGGGGGCAGAGGTCAGGCTGCCCCTTCCCCCAGGGCGCGGGGGGCGGCCCGGGGGCCGGGTCTGCGGGCCGCAGGGGCGGGAGGGGGCCGGGCCGGGGGGGAGCCAGGCGGGCAGGGGCAGCGGGGCGGGCCGGCCTCCCGCACACCCGCGCCCGCCGCGCCGCGCTCCGGACCAGCCGCTCCCGGCTCCGGCCCGGCCCCGCGATGCCGCCGCCGCCGCTCCCGCTCCCGCTGCTGGTGCTGGTGCTGGTGCTGCCCTGCCTCGCCCGGGCCGGTGAGGGGCGCGGGCCGGGCCGGGCCGGGGGGCGGGCGGCGGGGGGCCGGGCTGGCAGACCCCGCTCTCCGGCGCCCCGATCCCGCCCGGCTGGAGCGGGCACGCGCGCTGCCCGGGACGAGGGACCCGGGGGCTGGCGGGCTGCGGGCCCCCAGCGGCGGCAGGTGCCCGGGCCCCGGGGGGGCCCTGCTTGCCCCGGCCCCGCGCAGGGGTGCTGCGCGCACAGTGCCCCTTTGTGCGCACAGCAGCCGGGTTGTGCGCGCGGGGCTGTGGCTCCTCCTGCCGCTATTCTTAGCCCCGGCCCCGCCTGGGCTGGGGTGGGGGGGGGTCCCGCCGGCTATTTATAACCCGAGGGGGGGCTGGGGTGTGCGGGGGGCCCTGGGGTGCTGGGGCCAGGTAGGGAGAGGATGGTGAAGAACATGTATGGAACATGCCTGCATGTGTGTGCATACCTGTGACACGTGTGCGTGTGTGCGTATGCCTGTGCCATGGGCATGCCCGAGCCGACACGGGACACGTGCATACCTGTGGATACATGTGCACGTCTGCGACACGCAGGTGCCTACGGGCACGTATTTGTGACAAGTGTGTGTCTACGTGCGTGTCCTTGTGACGCATGGGTGCTTGCGGAGACACATCTGTGACAAGTGTGCGCATACCTGTGCGTGCCTGTGTGTACAAGTGTCTGTGTGGGTGGCATGGGGGGCAGACTCTGGGGGCTACATGAAAGGGGGGGTCAGTGTGTGTATGGCAGGAGGGGGGCAGGGGATTCCCCATGACATGGGGGCATCCCTGAGGGACAGCTGCTGGGGGGCACAGGGGCGGCCAGGGAGGGCAGCCAGGAGCTGCCCCCCCCCCCCGGGTGGTGCTGGCGTGGACTCTAATTGCTGCCTGCGTTTCCCGGGGAGCCGCCCTGGGCCTGAAATAGCCTCTGGCCCGGCGGCTCCCGGGGCAGGGAGGGATCTCGGGGGTGGGGATAGCTGCCCAGTGCCCCCAGGCCCCCCGGCGCCGGGAGGAGACAGTGTCCCTCTGTCTGTCTGTCTGCTGGCTCCATCCCTCCTGTGCCCCCACCCCTCTGCACCTGGGGGTCTGTCTGTCTGTCTCCCTTCGCCCCCTGTCTGTGCCTGCGTCCGCCTGCCTGTCCCCTCCCAGGTCCCGGCTGCTTGGGGAGGGGGCAGGAGGTGCTGGCGGGTCTCCATGCCCAGCCTTGCAGCTCGCGACGCCCAGCCCGGTCCTGTCCCGTCCCAGCCCCCATCTCCAGCTTGGGCCCTGGCAGCCAAGGGCGCTTTCCGCTGCTCCGCATTCCTTGGGCGGGGATCAGGGGATCCAGCTGAGCCACGGCCGTCCCTTCCCGGCCCGCCCCCAGCGCCCACCTTGGCTGGTGGCCTCTGCCCCTGGATCCGGGGTCTCTGGGCCCCGGGGGAACCCAGGAGTCCTGGAGGGGGGAGTGGGGCTCTCCGGGGAGCCCAAGTCAGGCAGGAGCCCTCCTGCCCACCACATCCCATCCGTCCGTCTGTCCGTCCCTCCGTTTCGGCTGCCCCTCGTTCCCAGCATCACTCTCTTCTCCTTTCCCTTGATCCTAACGGATCCATCCGTTGGTCTGTCTGCCCATCCATCCATCCATCCATCTGGCACCTCAGGGCATTCTGGGATAGCATGGTGGGGCAGCGTGACACCCTAGGGCATTCTGGGACGGTTTGGGGTGTCAGTGTGGCACCCCTTGGCCTTCTGGGATAGTATGGGGGGAGCAGTGCGGCGCCTCAGGACAGACTGGAGCAGCTTGGGGGGCCAGCGCGGTGCCCCAGGGCATTCTGGGACAGCATGAAGGAGTCAGCGGCTCTGGCGCTGGGCGGTGCGGGTACATGCGGGGGTCTCGGGGTGTGAGGGCCTGGCAGTGGGGTCTGCCCACGTGCCGTCACGCACTGGTGGCACACACACACGTGCTGGGTTTTGGTGTGGCCCAGGCGTCTGGGGCAAATATGCTGCATCCTGGCTAATCTGCCACGGTGGTGGCAGGAGTGGGACCCCCAGGCCCCCCAAACCCCCATTTCTGTCCCCCAGCTCTCTGCCTGCCCAGGCGAGCTGGTGATGAAGTGGGGGGGGGGGGGGCGGCGGGCCTCTCGCGCCTTCCCTGGGGAGTTGAGCTATGCATCCGTAATGGCTTTTCCGCGCGGCCGCCTGGCAGCCAGAAGAAAGGTGTCTCTGTCTGGGCCAGGCCGCCGGCTGCGGCCTGGGCGAAAGCCAGCGCTGGGCGCCGTGAGCCTGGCCCAGCCCAGCTTTGGGGGGAGGCAGCCGGGAACTGTTCGCCTGTGCCCCGTGGCCGTGCCCCTGGCCGGGTGCTGTGAGCTTCCCCTGCGGCAGTACCCCTGGCTAGCTTACTCAGAGCAGTGCCCCTGGCTTGCGGGTCTGGGGTTGCAAGCTTCCCCCATGGCAGTGCCCCCCAGGCTCTGTGAAGGGGCTGTGAGCTTCCCTGCAGCAGTGCCCCCAGCCTGGGCGCTCCCGCCTGCCTCCTGCCCGTCCCGTTAATCGATGCCAGATGCCGCAGGCTGCTGGGGGGGGTGGGGGGGTGGGGGGGACGCGAGCCTGGGCCATCGGCGAGGCTGATGAGAAATGCAGGCCGGGGTGTGTGTGTGTGTGTGTGTGTGTGTGTGTGTGTGTGTGTGTGCGCGCGTGGGGCGGGGGGGGGCGGACAGACGGGCGGAGGTGCAGACAGATGCAGCGGCAGTGCCAGCAACCCCTCCCTCTCTCCTCAGCCCGACCCTCTGACCCCAAGGCCACAGGTATCAACTGGGGGGGTCCCTCTCAATTGCCCCCCTTGCTGCAGGATGGTACATGCACGCATGTGTATGTGCATTTGTACACGCGTGTGGCTGCTGCACATGCACCCTGCCCTGCGCTCAGCTCTTGGACCCCCATCTCCTTCCCTCTGTCTCTCCAGCCCCCACTCCCCACCAGCCTGGCTGTGAGCAAGGGGGAGCCTAGGCCGGCATCCAGCCCCTGCCTGAACCTGATGGCTTCTGCAGATGTGTTTGTGCCTGGAGCTGGTTGGAACATGCCAAGCACATGGAAAGTGGGACGGGAGGGGGAACACACATGTGCCAGGTGGGGGGAGCTGTGGAGTAGAGGGTGCACCAGCCGCCTGTGATGGTGTGTACACACGTGCAAGGCCTGTGTGAGTCCGGCTGGGTGCCATGAGAAGCGTGAGGCAGGCGTGTGCGTGGCTTCCCCTCCCTTGCCCCGTGTGCGAGAGAGGTGTGTGTGTGTGCATGTGCGAAGCGTGTGCCGGTCCCTGCTGCTACCCGCGGGGGAACAAAGACCCTGTTGATGGCTCAGGAGAAAGGCCCTTTTCTCTGCTGCCTCCCAGGAGGGGAGATTGGAATTTGGGATAGCGCCTGCCTGCGGCACCTGGGGCGGCCCCCGCTCCTCCCCGGCCTGGGCACCCCATCTCCTCTTGCCGGGCCCCCCCAATCCCCCCTTAGGGATCCCCAGATCTCCCCCAGGGCTCCCCAGATACCCCAGGACCCCAGATGACCCCCAGATTTCCCTCCAGATTCCACCCAGGGCCTGCAGACCGCCCCCCCGATCCCTTAGGACTCCCCGGATTCCCCCCCAGGAGTTCCCAGATTTTCCCCCAGGACCTAAGGCTCCTCTCCTACCCCCTAGATACCCACAGGCCCCCCGGATCCCCCCCGGACCCCGCAGGCTCCCCGCAAGTGCTCAGATTCCCATCTGGCCCAATGGATTCCCCTCCAGGCTCCCCCAGATCCCCCAGCTCTCCCAGATTCCTTCAGGACCCCGGGATTTCTCCCCCAGATCCCTCCTCAGCCCCTTAGAATCCCTCCAGATTCCCCCAGGTCCCTCTCGGGCCCCCCAAATTCCCCCATGGCCCCCAGATTCCTCCAGGGCCCTCCAAATCCCCCCCATGGCCTCCAAATTTCCCCAGCCCCCCCGCTCCTTGCAGTGACTCCCCCAAGTCCTGTGCTGGGGGCGGGGATGGATAGGCCGGATCCCCACTGGTGTCGGGGGGTCTGTGGGGGCCCCGTGCCTGGCTCTCATCCCCCACCCCGCTTTGTCGCTCCAGGGGAGCCGGTGGACGTGCTGAAGGTGCTGGAGCTGCAGGCGCTGCCGGCGGGTGTGAAGAGGACGGCTGGCTTCTGCCCCCAGCGGCGTGGGGCCCCGGGGCCCGACCGGGCTTATCGCATCTCGCGGCAGGCCCAGCTCAGCGCCCCCACCCGCCAGCTCTTCTCAGGTAGCCCTGGGCCCCGTGGCCTGGCCCGTGATCCTGCGGGACGCTCCCACGCTGCCCCCCCGCCCAGCCCTGCCACGTCGGACAGCCCACTCCCCTCCCTGCTGTCACCCCAGTGCTGCCCCCGCCCTGCATGTCCCCAGTGGGATACCCCCCTCCAACCTCAACCCATGAGCGGTCCCCAGTGGAACAACCCACTCCTCCGCCCGTGTCTCCAGTGGACCATCCCACTTCCCGCCACTGTGTTCCCACCGCCCTGGGAATGTCCCCCCCATGTTCCTAATGGAATGTCCCCCATGGCCCCAGTGCAATTTCCTGCCCCCCCATGTCCCCAGTGCACTTGTCCCCCTGCTTGCCCCCGTGTCCCCTTTGGCATATCTTCCTCCTGAGTTCTCAGTGGAATATTTCCCCACTTTGTGTCCCCAGTGGGATGTCTCATCTCCCCCCATATCTTGACCCCCACCTCCATGTTCCTAGTGGAATCCCACCCCTCCGGTGTTCCCAGTGGAATATCCTGTCCCCTCAATGTCTCCAGTGAGATGCCCCCCCACATCCCCAGTGGAAATTTTTGTCCCTCCTGCCCCCCCATGACCCTAGTGGGCCGGCCCTGCTCCCAGTCCCCATGAGCTGGGGGTCTGTGTCCCTACCTCATGTCCCAAGTGGTCCTGCCCCCCCACATTCCCAGTGGACTGGCCATGCCCCCCCCGGCCCCACTGAGCTGGGTCCCCCCCACCCCCAGGACGGTTCCCAGAGGACTTCTCCATCATGGCACTGGTGCGGGCTCCGGCTGGGAGCCAGACCTTCCTGCTGTCCGTGTACGACGCGCGCGGCACGCAGCAGCTGGGGCTGGAGCTGGGCCGCTCGCCCGTCTTCCTCTACGAGGACCAGAGTGGCCGGCCTGCGCCCGAGGACTACCCGCTCTTCCGAGGCATCAACACCGCCGATGGCAAGTGCGTACCCGACCCTGGACCTACCCCGCAGCACCTGGCCCCCGACCCCTCACCTACCCCACAGCACGACCCTCGCTTCCGGGGTGTTGACATCTGACCCCTGCCCGACCCTGCAGCAGGGCTCCTGCTTCCAGGGCATCACCATCATACCTGATCTCTGCCCCTGCCCCTTGCCTTACCCTTTAGTGCAACCCCTGCTTCCAGAGAATTGACATCATACCTGACCTCAACTTCTGACCCCTGACCTACCCCTCAACACAACCCCTGCTTCCAGGGCATTAACATCATACCCAACCCTTGACCCTTGACCCTTGCCTGCTTTCAGGGCATTGGCATCAAGTCTGACCCCTGACCTACTCTGTAACATGCCCCCTGGCTTCCAGGGCATCGTCATACCTGCCCTCTTAACTCCAGCCTCTGACCCTGTTGCCTACTTTGCCCTACCCCACAGTACAGCTGCTGCCTCCAGGGCATCACCATCAGACCTCTGAACCCTGCAGCACTGCCCCTGCCCTCACCAGTGCTCCCAGCTCCCTAGCATCATGGGTCAAATTTGACCTCTCTTTGGCCTCCCCAATCTGTATCCGTCTGTCCCAAATCTCTGCCGCACTGGCACGTCCATGCGTGTATCTATCTGTCTGCAGGTGGCACCGGGTGGCGCTAAGTGTGAGCAAGCAGTCAGTGACGCTCTTCCTAGACTGCAAGAAGAAGGTGACGCGGCCACTGCCTCGTGGCCCCCGGCCCATCATCGACACGCACGGCATCACCGTCTTTGGCACCCGCATCCTCGATGATGAGGTCTTCCAGGTACCGCTGCTGCCCTGCCCGTGCCCTCCACTCTGGGGAAGGGATGGGGTTGAAGCAGCCAGAGGGCTACCAAATTGAGTGGGTCCCCATCTGTCCATCCATCCAGTTGTCCAGCTGCCCATCCATCCCTCCATCCCTGTGCAAGTGGTTCTTTCTTTCTTTCTTTCTTTCTTTCCCCAAGCACATGCTTCGACCTAACTGTGTGTCTGGCTGTGTCCCCACCCATGTCTACACATGCTTCCACCCATTCACCCCAAAGCACGTGCCTCTATCATTCTATCGCTATACACATGTCTCTGCTTATATCTATCTATATTTACCCAGCCACCCACCCATCCATCCATCCCAAAGCACCTGCCTGCCTGCCTGCCTGCCTGGCTGCTGGTCTGTTTATCCCTAAGCACATGCTTCTGTCAATCTACCTACCTACATATCTGTGTGTCTGTCTATCCTGAAGCACATGCATCCCTCCACCCATCTGCCTGCTCACTTGCTTACTTGTTCACTCATTCACTCATGCATCCATCCATTCAGCCCCATACAATCTGCCCGTTATTGCACCCACCCATCCACCTATTCATCCCTATACACTCTACCCACTCACCCACCCACCTGTCTGCCCTTCCATCCATCCATCCATCCATCCATCAATGTGCATATCCATCTGCCTGTCCATCCATTCATTCATCCACCCCCATGGGCATCTCTCCATCTGTCTGTTCACACATCCCCTGACATGAGCAACTCTCCATTCCTCTCCCTGTCCTGACATACCCGTCTCCATCTCTCCAGCCTTGTACCTGCCTCTTTGCCCATTGCCCTGCTCCCTCCCTCTGAGGGGTGGGGGGTGGTTTCAGGCTGGGGCCTGGAGGTGCTACCGCCCCTGATCCACTTTCCCTCCCTGCCCCTCCCCGCCGGCAACACAGGGTGACATCCAGCAGCTGCTCATCTCCTCAAACCCACGCGATGCCTATGACTATTGTGAGCGCTACAGCCCTGACTGTGGTGCCCCCAGCCCTGACAGCCCTCAGGCCCAGGAACCTCAGCGCCGCCCTGACAAGCCCGAGGTGAGTGAGCCCCTGGGCTGGGTGAGGGAGGTTGGGGTTGACTGTGGGGAGGGGTGGGGGTGGCAGTAGCAAAAACATCATCAAAGTACAACCTGCTGCAGGCAACTCACCTAGATGCCGGGGTCTGGACCCGTCCCACACCAGTGGGGGGCTCTGTTTCTGGCCCAGCGTGCTCTGGGTGAGCATCCTACCCCACCAGTGTTTTTTTCCCCCCCTGAATTTTGCATTTGTTGCAAAAGGAGGGGAAACAACCTGAGCCTTCAAATGCCCCTGGTTTCATCTCAGGGGTGCCTAGGATGTCCAGCTCCCTGTCCCTGGGGATCCTTCCCATCCCAAGATCCTCTGGGAGCCCTTAACCTCCCTCCCCACCCCTTTTCCTCCTTTCAGGTGCCCCTCACCTCACTGCCTCTCACCTCTGACCCTGGAGGGGAGATGAACCCAGTGGCCCTCGCTTGGAAGCTCTGCTCCCCTCCCCAATTCCTCCTCCTTCCCTAACTTGTCCTCTCCATCCTGGGTGGGGGCTGGGGTCCCAGGGTGCACAGAGGGGGCTTGGACAGGCTCTCGTGGGGCCTCCCAGCCCATTAGAGGGCTTCTGTTGCTATTGTTTTGCTCTCCTCCTTTTTCCTGCTCCCTCCATCCCTCTGTCCCCCACCCCCGCTGCACCCAGTACTTTGATGAGGATGTGGAATATTACGAGTACCCCTACTATTACGAGAATAAAGAGGAGGGCGCCCTGGCCCCTGAGATGCCAACGGGGGGTGCTGTTGAGCAGGTAATGGGGGTGCTGGCCCCCCCACCTGGTGTCCATCCGTTTGTCCGTTCATCCATCCGTCCATCTGTCCTGGTACCCCCTCTTGTCTGAGTCTTGTGCTCCCATGGCAATGTTGTCTGTCCGTCAATCCCATTCATCCATCCATTCATCCATCCATCCTAATGCATGCATGCATGCATCCATCCATCCATCCTAATGCATGCACACATACATCCACCCAACCCAGTGCATCCATCCATCCATCCATCCATCCATCCAACCAGCCATTCAGCCAGCCTAATGCATGCATGCTTCCATCCAGCCCAATCCATCCATCCATCCATCCCCATGCATGCCTGCATCCCTCCATCCCTCCATTCATTCATTCCTCCAGCCATCATGACCATGTTGCACTCCTCTTCCAGCAGGAGCGTGGAAGGTACCAGGGCAGGGCTGAGGCCTGGCAGGGCCACTGGGAGTCGTGGGGTGATCCTTGGCCACTTGGGGGTCTGACCCACGTGGATTGGGACCCCCTGCTCTCCTGCTCATGCTTTCCTGTGCACTCATGCCACGTGTGTTGTGTTTTCTCTCTGTGTCTGGATACTGGGCACCATGTGTGCACGCGTGCATCGCTGCCACTCCAATCTTCACCCTCTTCATCCTCATCACTGCCCTTCCTCCTCCTTTTCCTCCTCCTTTCACCGGTGTCGTGGTGCCAGAAACCTGCGGGGCCAGGCCACAAAGCGCCTGCCAAGGCCAAGCCGCAGAAACAGCAGCAGCTTATGAGCACCGCGCCGGCCTACGGCAAATCCCCTGGCAACGGGAAGTACACGGGCAACGGGAAATACCCCAGCAACGGGAAGTCCCCTGGCAACGGGAAATACCCCAGCAATGGGAAGTCCCCCAGCATCACCAAGCCCCCCAGCAAGGCCAAGACGGCAGCAGGGGCCAAACACCCAGCTGTGAAAAACACTGTGGGGAAATCCCAGAGCGAGGCCAAGACCCAGAATGGGGGCAGGGCCTACGCCGGCACTGGAGCCCCGCGGAAACATGGCAACAGCTATCAGCAGGTAGAGCCAGAGGGAAGGATCCAGATCGGTGCCAGGTGCCTCCCCAGCCCCTCAGTCCCCTGATGGGGCTATGGCATGGGCACGATCTGAGATCTGGGGCAGGGAGCATGCTCCCACGCCCCCATGGCTCCCCTCCCCATCCCCTGTCCGTTCCTATCTGTGTGTACCACTCGTGTCTGTCTGTCCGTCTGTCTGTATGCATCAGGGCCATTTGGAAAATGTCCCGGCAGCATAAACGGAATGACAGGTGGGAAGCATGGGGAAGGGGCCAGTCAGTCCTGACTCAGAGTCAGAGCCTCCCAGCTGGGGAGGAGGGGCCTGTTTCCGCATGCCTCCTCTCTGGGTTGGTTTATCCTGCTCCCTTGGTCCCTGGGAATGGCCCTCACCCCTGCAGTGATACGGGGCCAGGAGGCTGCCTCAAAGGTGGTGGGTCTCCTCTGTGATCACTTGGCCTCTGAGTGTAACCTACTAATGCATCTCTTCTCCCCTGCCTCTTGCCCCTCCAACCATCCATCTGTCCATCCATTTGCTGCCCATGCAAGTCCCTTTCTCCATGGCTGTGTCTATCCCCGCCATTCCCCATATTTGTCCATTGCTGAGCATGTATGTCCACCTGGTGATGTGTGTTTCTGTCTGTCCATCCATCCATGAATGAGCATATCCATCCACATGTCCACTTCTGGCTATATTTGCCTCCCCCCCATTTCCGTCCATCCCTGTGCACATCTGTACACCCTCTCCGTTCATCCCTGTGCATGCCCATCCATCCACGCAAACATCCATCCTTTGATATGCATGTTTATTCATCCATCTGCCCATCTAATCATCCATCACTGTGCATATCCACCCCTGTGTCTACTGCTTTGTATATCCATCCCCCTGTATTTCTATCCATTGCTGCTTGTCCATCCATCCACTGATGGGCATATCCATCCATCCATCTATCCATCACTGTATGTTTACATCCATGTTTCCATTGATGTTCATATGTGTCTGTTCATTCATCCATAAATGTACACATTTATCCATCCACTGATGTGCATGTCTGTCTATCCATCCAACTATCCATCCGTGCGTCCATTGTTAATGAGTATGTTTGTCCATCTGTCCATTCATCTGTCCATGTGTATGTCTGTTCATCCATTAGTCCATATGCATGTTTAGCCATCCATCCATTTATCCATCCATCAAACCATATGCATGCCTGTCCATTCATCCATCTATGCATCCTTGAGTGTGCATGTCCATCTGTCTGTCCATCCATGTCCTTCTCTTCCTGTGCCCATGATCTCTGTTCCCCCTCCCCCCCAGGACGTGGGGCTGTCCCCCACGGAGGAGCCCTGGGGGGCTGGCGAGTACCTGGATTACACCCCATCCCCTGACCAGGATCCCGATGGTGCCTACTGGGAGGAGGAGACGGGGCTGGTGGCGACTTCCTCTGCCCCCTCACAGTCCTGGGCTGAGGTAACCACCCTGGGATTAAGTCATGGGGGATGGGATCCCCCCACTGCCCTGGTTGCTTCCAGGGCATGACCCAGCTGTCTAGATCCCCACAGCTCTCCACGCTCCTACACATCATATGGGATCAGTCTCCCCCAGAGCTGCCTCTGTGCTGGTAGCAGGGTGGAGGTGATGGAGACCCTGGGAAGAAGGGATCTAGGAGGTGGAGACGAGGGCCAGGATAAAGGGCAGAGAGGAGGGTAGAGACTGTGGGGCTAGATTTAGGGGCTGTGAGGAATAGGCTTCAGGGTTTAGGAGTTTGAGCCATGATGCCTGGGTTCTATCCCCAGTTCTGGGAAGGGAATGGGGTCTAGTGGGGTAGAGCAGCATGAGCCAGGGCACCTGGGTCTATCCCAGCTCTGGGAGGGGAGAGAAGTTGAGTGAATCAGACCTGGAGGAGTGCTGGCAGTTAGGACACCTGGGTTCCTTTCCTAAATCTGGGGAGGGAATGAAACCTGCCATTATATGTGGAACATCTTTATGGCTGGTTTGCCATTTTATGGCACCTTAACTTGGGTGACCACACACTACTTTGCCATTTATGGCATGATTAAATGGCAAATTGTGCCATAAAAGTAATGTCTTTCAGGACCCGTCAGTTCTGTTCCTGGACTTGGAAGGAGGATATGATGAAAGGGAATAGTTGAAGGGAAAAGGTGGGGTGGGGGCTGGGAACCAAGACTCCTGGGTTCTCATGGTGTATTTCAGGGGTCCAACCCTGGTCTATCTTCTCTCTCCTGGCTATCGGTAGGTGCCATACTGTATATTAATGTGTTGCTGGGTTTCTCCACCTCTTCCTCCTCCTCCTCTTCCTCTTCTCCTTGCCCCGGCCTGTCCCTTGGGGCCCAGGAGGTAGCTGCTCCCAGTTTGCCCCCTGCCGGTCTGGGTGAGGGCGAGGTGCTTCCTGTGGAGTATGAGACGGGCGAGGACGTGGCTGGGCCTGGGCAGGAGTACGAGTACGTCTATAAGGACTATCCCGAGGGAGCTGAGCCGTCGGAGCTGGGGCCTGTGCTCTCTGCAGAGACCCCTGAGAGTGGAGGCGTAAGTGGGGAATGGGGCACTTTCACCGTCCCTTCCACCTGCTGGCACCGTGGCTTGTCCTTTTGTGGATGGTCCTTTTTTGTTGTCACTTCCTGCTGTATCGTGGTGTCACTTCCTTCTTGTGGCCACTTCCTGTTGTGTTGTGGTGTCACTTCCTGTTTGTCTAGACTGGGTGTCTCATGTTGCTCCCTTTCTTGTCCTTGTGGCATCATTTCTTTGCTTGTGGATGTGTGCCACGGGGTTTTGTTATCACTTTCTGTCTTTATGGTGTCACTTCTATGTGCTATGTTTCCTGTTGTGTTGCATCTTTTTTCTTGTGATGTCATTGTTTACTTTTGCCTTGTCACTGCTGTTGGCCTTGGTGTCACTTCCTGCATGTTGTCATTTGGTTTGTGACTTCTCTTCCCCTGTGTCAGAGTTCACTGCCATGTCATGTTGGATGAGTTACCTCATGTTCATTGTGATGTTATGTCTTCTGTGTTGACTTGGCCTTTCCTGTTTGTTTTTATGTGATGTCATTTCCTGTTTGTTACCATGACTTCTTGTCCCTCTGGGTGGTCTCTTCCTCTCTACAGTGGCCCCTTCTCAGACCTCCCTCATCATCATGTCAATTCTCTCAGCCAACAGTACTTTCCCTGTGATGCGTTGTCTTACGTGTGACATCACTTCCTGATCACGGGTGACATCATCCCCCTCTTCCTTCTCCCTCTCTCCCCAGCCTCTCCCCACAATGTATGTTCAGAGATGAGCCCACCGTGTCCTGGTGACATCACACCAACCGCCATGACTGCCGGCGCTCACGGGCTCCTCCCATGGCATCCCCTGCTGTCTGATGTCAGCTCACGGCCCTGTGATGTCATCCCCCCGTGCGGCCATCTCTGTAACCACCCCTGCCCTCCCCCCCATCCCCCGAGAATGTCAGCACTGGTGTTAATTACCGATTTGGGGGGCACAGCCCCCAAAAAGGACGCGGTAATTCCCCTCCCCTCAATGCCGCCATCTCAGTGAGGGGCTATGACCCCTGCGCTCTGGCTGGGATTTAAGCCTGGAGGCATCACTCTTTCCTGGTGATGCTGGCCCTAAATCTCTCCCCTCCCCATCTCTGTCCCCTTCCTCAGCTCCCTTCCCCTCGGGACCTGCCTAACTCAGCGACATAACCATCTCCCTGCCCTGGTCAAGGCCCCCTTGCTCCAGCCTGGCCCTGGCTGCTGGTGTCCCTCACCCTCACTCTTCTTCTTTTCATGGAATCCCCATTCACACAGATGAGCCTGACTCCAGATTCTGCTCTGGGATGGTGTGAACCTGGAGGGCACTGGCTCCCACACCAGAAGCAGCCATGAAGGGGCCGGGAGGCTAGGGGGTGGTGATGGAGCTCCCCCCCAGCCCCTTCTGCTGTTGAGCAATTGGGTGTGGGGGGAGGAGAGGTGTGGGCCTCTGGGTGCCTGGTTTTGACTGGTCCCGTCTTTGTGGTTACATGTGTGTTACCCCCAGGCCGTGCGCGGTGCCCGAGGCTACAAGGGAGAGAAGGGGGAGCCAGCCATCATTGAGCCGGTAGGTGCCTCTGTCCCCAGGGTGGGAGGGTGTATGGGAGAAGTGGGTAGTGGGCCAGGGCACATAACCCTCTCTTGTCTCTTCCTCCCCCAGCAGGTGGGTATCCCAGTGTGTGTGTGTATGTGTGTGTGTGCGTGCATGTGTTGTAAATGTGCATCTTTGAGTGTGCATGTCTACTTGAACTTCTGACCTTGCATGTTTGAGTGCATCCATGTTTACATGTGTTACCATGTGCAAGTGTGCATGTGTTTGCATGCTTGTGAGTGTACATTCTGAATGTGTGCACAGTTGCACATGTGTGTATTACTGCGTACATGTGTGCGTGTGTATATTCACATGCAATTGTGAGCCTGCATATTTGGATGCATGTTTGCAAGTCTGCATTTATTTCAGTGTGTGTGTGCAGTTATGAATGCACATGTGTTTGCACATGTGTATTTTAGTGTATACATGTGTATTGGTAAGCACACATGTTAGTGCATGTGCGTGTTTGCACATGTACATGTGTTACCTTGTGCACAGGTGTGTGTTCATGGATGCACTTTTTGTACAGGTGTATGTATTCCTTGGTGCATAGGGGTGTGTGCGCGCACACATTTTGCACAGTTGGATGTATTTCTGTGTGCACATGTGTGTGCAGGTATATGCACACACTGAACTGGGGGTGGGAAACCTGTGTCCACCTCTCTGACCAGCAAGAGGGGGTTGGGAACAGCTCAGGCCCCATAGTGGGGTCAGGAACAGGCTCCTCCAAGCTCTTCTGAGCCTGCTGGGATGTCACCGCATGACAGTTGCGGCATCTTCCCCTGGGGGCTGCCCCTCCTCTGTGCCCCAGCTGGGATCCCTTGCATAGGGGTAACCTGGCTCTTTGCCTTCTGTCCCACAGGGAATGTTGGTGGAAGGCCCCCCTGGCCCCGAAGGACCAGCGGTAAGAGCCTCCCAATCTTTTCTTTAATCTGTTTAGCTGGAGGGTGCTGGGGCTGGGGGGTGATTCCCCCTTTTCCCTGCTCTGGATTGGCATTGTGGCCTCATTGTGCGTCTCCTGCAGGGCATTTCGGGACCTCCGGGCACTCAGGGCCCACCTGGATCCCCTGGTGACCCTGGCGAGAGGGTGAGTGTGAGCCGGGCTCCTGCCATGGGGCACCTGTGTGGAGGGGATAGGGAGGGGCTGCTGAGCATGCGTGCATGGGTGTGAGGCTGGGCACAGGGGCTAGTGTACATATGTGGGTTTGCACATGCCTGAGTGTACTCTGTACATACATGTGATAGTCAGTGTGTCCCAGAGGATGGGCGCTGGGTGTGTCCCAGTGTTCTCACCCCAGGATTGTGTGTGTGCGCCCCTCACCCCGTGCAGTAATTCCAACATCCCTCTGTCACACAGGGCCCCCCTGGCCGCCCAGGTCTACCTGGTTCAGATGGGACCCCTGGCCCCCCTGGTACCTCTCTGATGCTTCCGGTGAGTTACGGGGTGGGAGAGGGAAAGGCAGGGGTTTATAACAGGGTTGCTGGAGTCTGGGGAAGAAGGAGTTAATGGAACTGGACCAGAATCCAGACCCCAGGATGGAAGGTGCTGATAGCATGAGTGAGAATCTGGGGTACTTTGGGACCCACCCAGAGGATGTGGGTTTCCGTGGGGAAGCCAAAGTTCAGGAGAAAGGAATGAACACCTCAGCAGTGATCTAGAACAGAAGACAATACCTAGAACCTGGGCAGCTCCACACAATGGGCTGGGACTGATCAGGTGGACTTGAGTGGTGTTGCCCAGAAACAGAGCACAGGCATGAGTCTAAAGTGGAAAAGAAGGTCCTGTTAGGATGTCCTGGTGTTTAGGATTGTGCAGCAGGGCGGGGGATCTAGAGCCAGCCTGGAGAGATTTGGCGCAGTTGCTGAGGAATGTGGAATCCATGGGGGGGATCCAGAATGGAAGTGAGAGCCCTTCTTGGTGATCCTAGAACCAGGGAGCAGGAGGAGCCTAGAACAGCTATAACTGTTAACGATAACAGAAGTCCACAAGTGGCCAGAAGTGAAGAGAACTCCCTGGAGGTGTTGCTAGAACTAGGGAGGATGCAGGGAGCACAGGAATAGGTTGGGTTACCTAGAACAGGGGGCAGCCAAGGAGTCTGGAGGTACCTAGAACAGGAAGGATGGGCTAAGTGGCCCCAGGAGAGGACCCCAATTCTGAGCTCTAAAAGGGCCACAATCTCAGCGATGTCTCTGTCCTCCCCCAGTTCCGTTTTGGGAGCAGTGGCGGAGACAAGGGCCCGGTGGTGTCCGCACAGGAAGCCCAGGCCCAGGCCATTCTCCAGCAGGCCCGGGTGAGTCGGGGGCTGGGGCAGGGTGTGGGGATATGAGAATGGAGCCCTCGCTGCTCACCAATGCCCAGGGTCCCCTTCTTGCCCCCCTGGTGCTGTGTCCATGATCCCCAAGCTGGTGGCTGTTCTAGACCCCGCTGTGCTGCCCAGCATTATTCCAGAACCCCAAGCTAATGCTCTAGAACCCCGGTGGAATGCTCTAGCACCCTGGAGAGCGCTCTAGACTAGAGCTACAATTCCTCCTCCCATGGATGGCTGCGCTGCCAGGCTCTCCTGCAGCCCCAGATCCCCACTGCTGCAGCCGGGGCTCCATTCCAGAGCAGGATGTGCTCAGGGTTGTCCCTGCCATTCCCCCTGATTCAGAGACCCCCACAGACTCCACCACTGCTTGGGTTTCATGCTCATCCCCTCCTGTCCCTTTTGCCTGGCTGGGATGTGACCACCTTGTCTCTTCTTTTCCTTCCTTTCCCTCCAGCTGGCCCTCCGGGGTCCCCCAGGACCCATGGGGTACACCGGGCGCCCAGGACCCATGGTAGGTACCTTTGCTGGGGTTTAGGGTTGCAGCAGGAGAAGAGGGGGTGCTGGGGTCATGGGGTCACAGGAATTGTGACTCCCTAACTCCAGTGGTCACCACTGCACCATGTCCTTCCAGGGCCACCCAGGGAGCAATGGGATGAAAGGAGAATCAGGAGACTTTGGACCTCAGGTAATGGGCTTCACTTTGACCCCGACCCTTGTCCTCTTCCCCTGACTCCCTTGGCTGGGTGGCTGACCCTTGATCCCAGTTAGTGACCCTACTAAGAGGCTTGGGTCACTTGTTAATCCCTGTACAGCTGGGAAAGGCTTGTTCTTCTGACCCCAGGGGCCCCTTTTCTACCTCTGATCTTAACCCTATGACCCCTAGAGGAGGGAGATCTCCTCCCACTGTCCTGGCTTCTGTTGGGGGAAGGATATTATTAACACTTTCTCTCCTTAGGGACCTCGAGGGCCGCAGGGCCTGTCTGGACCCCCAGGGAAGCCTGGCCGGAGGGTAAGTGCATAGGGGCAAAGGGGCGGTTCCACCTTTGCCTTGAGGGCAGGGGATTGGGTCCACACCCCTCTGACCCTATCTCAACTTCTCTCTCTGGTTCATAGGGCCGTCCGGGAGCTGATGGAGCCCGGGGGATGCCTGGGGAGTCCGGCGTGAAGGTAACATGGTCAGGAGGGTCCAGTCTCCAGGCTGGGGAGCTGGGGACCCTGTGGGTTCCCTCAGAGGATCCCTGAATCCCACCTTGAGCATGTTGGCTCAGGGGCTGTGTTGTGTTTCTCTTCACAGGGTGACCGTGGCTTTGATGGGCTTCCAGGGCTGCCAGGAGACAAGGGGCACCGGGTGAGTCCACGGGATCAGTGTTGAGGGGTCCTGACCCCCTCAGGGGTGGGGGAAGCCTGGAACCTAGGTGTCCTGCCCCCCAGAAACAGCTCAGAACCCAGGGTCTTGGGGAAGTCTGGACTCCAAGCTGCACTCCCCCATGGCTGACACTCTCCATCATAAAGGGGAAGCTGTGTTTGACCCTGCGTACACATGCCTGCTAAAACCATCATGCCTTTGGCACATGCGATGACAGACCTCCCACATGGGGCCTGGCTTGTCATCATGCGGGCACACACACCTCCTCCAGCCATGCATGGCTCCCTTATGCACCTGTTCCCTGCCCACGTGGGTGCAACATGCCTAGCACATGCCTGCCAGGCCATGCTCATAGTCCACACAACTGGGCCATAAGCTGATGCTGATTCTGTCCCCTCCAGGGCGAGTCTGGCTCTCAGGGCCTCCCGGGCCCCCCAGGGGAGGATGGAGATCGGGTAAGTACTGGGACAGGGAGGGGAGATATGGGGGTGGGTAAGATGGGGGGATGGAGGCAGTACTTGGAGATGCCCCGCTATGTCTAATGCCCTTTCTCTCTTCTGCCAGGGAGACGATGGAGAAGTTGGACCCCGAGGGCTTCCTGGAGAAACCGTGCGTCATGGCCCCCCCCCACCTCCCTCCCATAGGGCTGCTGGAGGGGAACTTGCTCTCAATGTTCACTCTTAAACCTACTGATGAGAGGGGCAGTGCTGGACTGTGGTATCCCAGCATGCACTGGGGTATGGCATAAGTGCCAGGACCTAGGCTGGCATGCCTCTGCTATCCCAGCACGCACCTGTGTAGGCCAGGAGTTCGGCATGGGTGCTGGCACACCTCACTGCTATCCCTAGATGCACTGCCTGACTGGCTAAGGCTAATGCCCTCTCTCTCCTCCCCACAGGGCCCCCGAGGTCTCCTCGGCCCCAAGGGGCCCCCTGGCATCGCTGGCCCTCCAGTAAGTGATGACACTGGGACCCAGATCCCCCTTCCCCAGCTCCTCCATGCCCCCCAGCCCCCTCTGCTCACATCTGTCTTTCTGTCTGCTGCCCACAGGGTGTGCGTGGCATGGATGGTCCTGTTGGTCCCAAGGGAAACTTGGTGAGTCCACCTGTCTGTCTGTCCCCTCTTCCTTGGGGTGCTGCCTCCCAGCTGGGCCTCAGGCCAAGCCCCTAATCCTGTGCCCAAGGCCTGGTCCCAATCCTGATTCTGCCTCTATCTGTCTGCAGGGGCCACAAGGGGAGCCAGGACCCCCTGGGCAGCAAGGAACTCCTGGCACCCAGGTAAGCCAACCCCACTCTTCCTGGCTCTGGGGGTGTGTGGGGGATGGAGGGCTAGGGTAAGTGGGGCTGGGAGCTCCGACACCTGGATTCTGTCCCTGTTCTGGGAAGGGAGTTGGGTCTGGTTGGGCAGAGCAGAGTTGGGCTGGGAGCCTGGACACCTGGGTTCTCCCTCTAGCTCTGGGAGGGCAGTGGGGTGTAGTGAAGAGAAGTGGGCAGAGAGCTTGGATGCCTGGGTTCTGCCCCCAGCTTTGGGAGCGGCCGGGTGCAGCTCTCACCATGCATCTTTGTTTCAGGGGCTGCCCGGCCCGCAAGGTGCCACGGGGCCACCCGGAGAAAAGGTGAGTGCCCGGGTCCCCCTCCAGCCCCTGGTGGCCCATGGCCGGCACCGGCCTGCATCCTTGCACCGGGGCTGCTGCAATGCTAGCGCTCAGCCCCGCTCCTCTCTCTCCACAGGGTCCCAGAGGGAAGCCTGGCCTCCCCGGCATGCCTGGCTCTGACGGGCCCCCTGTGAGTACCTGGGCCCTGCCCCTGCCCCTGCCCCTGCCCTCTTCTGGGTGCTTCAGGCCACTCTGGCCTGAGGGTGACAGCGTGGGAGCCATGTTTGACAGGAAGTGAGAGGTTCCATTTCCTGTTGGCACTCTGCACCTTTGTGTGGCAAGGTGCAGCTGCCATGTTTAACAGGAAGTGAGAGGGATCCACTTCCTGTCAGTTCCCTCACGGTGTCTGCTTTTGATGTGGGCTGAGGTGCGGCAGCCACGTTTAACAGGAAGTGAGATAGATCTACTTCCTGTTTGCTCTCTGTGTGACACCCATCCTTGGTGTGGAGGGAGTTGTGGTGGCCATGTTTAACAGGAAGTGAGATGGATCCACTTCCTGTTGGCTCTCTTTGTGGCACCCACTGTTGATGCGGAGCGAGGCATGGCAGCCATATTTAACAGGAAGTGAGCCTGTTTCATTTCCTGTCGAGGCGTTATAATCCAATGCCGAGCCCCTCTGCTTTGGGGTGATCTGTAGCAGCCATGTTTCACAGGAAGCGAGCTGATGAGTGAGCTACCACTTCCTGTTGGCCCCCTGAATGATTCCCAGGGGCAGGAATTCAATAGCTGTGGTTCACAGAAAGTGCATCAGTATAATTTTTCATGGGATCCAGCTGCCACATGGAACAGGAAGTGAGCAAGTGCCACTTCCTGCCTGTACGGGTGCCTATGCTGCTCGGCTTCGGTGGTCAACCCCATTGAGTACTGACCCCATCCAACACATGGGCTGAGTCCCATTGCCCCCTTGCTCATCTCCTTATGTCAGTACCTGCCCAGACCACTTTTATGTCAAAGGGCAACAGGGTTGCAGTTGCTTGGGGTTGGGGGGGGATATGTGGGGTCTAACACAAGGGGCTTATGCTCCCTCACACATTCTCCCAACCAGGGACACCCAGGGAAGGAAGGTCCTCCTGGCACCAAGGGAAACCAGGTAAGGGGGCAATGGCTACCTCCAGGCCTCAATATCCCCTCCCCTTCCTAGATACCAGGGTCCCCCTCCCTGTGAGCCCCACCACCCTTGGGGTGGTGGGTGAGGTTTGCCTTATCCTCCAGAGCCCCTCCCCATCCTCCATTCAGAGCTCCTCCCTCTGAAGTAGGTGAAACTAGAGGCAGTGATGACTAATGGTGTCTCTCTTACAGGGCCCATCCGGCCCCCAAGGTCCAATTGGCTACCCAGGCCCACGTGGTGTGAAGGTAAGTAGCTGATTGGCCAATGGGCATGGCCTGGCTCAGAGGGCCTGGACAGTTACCCACAGTACTCTGTTTCTTCTACCAGAGTGCCAAGGGGCCCTGTGGCCAATAGGGCTTTGGCCTGGAGGGGAGGATTCTGGGTAATTGGGAAAACAAGAGGTCATGGGTGCTGGTAACCAGGATGCTTGGGTTCTACCCCTGGCTCCGGGTAGGGAGGAAGGTGCAGTGGGCTTGAGTTGGTGGCCAGGACATCTGGCCCAAGTGTTCTCTTCTCAGTCTTGGGCTAGAGCAGAGGTGCTCAGAGCAAGTTCTTTCCCTGGCCCTGGGAGAGGAGTGCTGGATCTGGTGGGTTATTGGTAGCGGGGCTGGGGAGCTCATACACCTGAGTTCCCTAAGTCTTACTCTTCTGCTTGGCCTTTACGTGGCTCTGAACTCTCCCTCTCTCTCTAGGGGGTGGAAGGCATCCGAGGGCTGAAGGGGCACAAGGGGGAGAAGGTGAGTGATGCTGGTGGGACTCATGGTTCCAGGACCCCCCCAGAACCCTGCTCTGCCTGCACAGCTCCCCAGGGGGCACTGGGCACTGCCAGGACCCACTCCCTGCACTAGCCGGGAGCACTGGGTCCAGCTCTTCAGGCTCTGACTGGGTGTCTCTGTCTCTTCACAGGGTGAGGACGGGTTCCCTGGCTTCAAGGGTGACATGGGGGTGAAAGGAGACCGGGTAAGTCTGTTCCCTGTGGTCCCCGAGCCTGTTTCCATGATGATGCTGATCTGCCCCTTGACCTTCTGCACTCCTGTGGTGATGCACATCTGATCCCTGACCCACTCCTGGCACCTGATGACCCAGTTTGACACTTGACCCTTGGTGCTTTCTGCTCCCTTCCCAACCTCCTGCTATTCTAGGTTCCCCCATACCCCCTAAACCCCAATAACCTCAGTCTGACCCCCAACCCCTGCTACCCCTTCTGCCTGGGATACACCAGCTTAACGCCTGCTGCTTTTTGCTGTCCTGATGACCCCAGTCTGACCCCCAGTTGCGCCTATTGCCTGGGATATACCAGTTTGACCCCTGACCCCTGGTGCCCACTCCTCCCCTGTCTATCCTGGGCTGACCCCTGGTGACCCTACTTCCTGTCCCCCCTGCTTGACCTCTGACCCCTGACCCTTGTGCTCTTTCTGCTCCTGCAGGGCGAGGTCGGTGTCCCGGGCTCCCGAGGAGAGGATGGACCGGAAGGCCCCAAAGGTCGTACCGGTCCCCCCGGAGACCCTGGCCCCCTTGGCCTGTTGGGAGATAAGGTGAGTAGGCATAGGCAGGGTCCCGGCCCCTCCTGCCCTGGCCCCCAGTTGGGCTGGGCTGGGTTAGCAGGGCTGAGGGCACTTCCTGTCTCATCTCTGCTGGATTGGGCTTAGACTGGGGCCAGTGTCCCTGTAACCCTGTCTGTCTGTCTGTCTTTTTCTCCCAGGGCAAGCTGGGTGTGCCAGGGCTGCCCGGGTACCCCGGACGGCAGGGTCCCAAGGTGAGTGCTGCAGCTGGGGGTGATGCCCTCCCATACCCCAATAAATTCTTTGTACCCCAATAAACCCCCCTTCCTTTCTTCTTCCCCCATAGGGATCCCAGGGCTTCCCGGGCTTCCCAGGCACCAATGGTGAGAAGGGCACGCGGGTGAGTATTGGAGCTGTCTCTGAAAGCTCTACCTAGGATGGGGTGTGCGAAGTGGGATTCACCTGCCTGGAAGATCCTGGGCTCTGTTGCAAGTCTGCTGTGAGGGTGGGGGAAGTTCTGGGGGGGATGTCTGGGGGTTAGGGGGCAGCCTGGGTGTTGGGGTCCCTGCTATACTCCAGGTGGGGTATGGGGAGCCTGAGGTGGGGTGTCTGAAGGTGGGGGGATGTCTCTCAGGGCTATGGAGGCTGCTGGGCAGTCCTCTAGGTCAGCGTTTCTCAATCCATGGGTTGCAACCCAAAAATGGGTCACAAGAATATATGAAAGGGTCGTGGACAAAGTTTAAATATAGATCAACAAACTTTAAAAATGTCTTCTCCTTTAAAGGAGAAAAACGTGGGAAGCCATGGCTTTTCCCTAGCAGGCTGGCAGAGCTCCAGCCTGTGGGGGCTGGTTGGGGCCCTCCAAGCCCCACACAACTACTCCCTGCCCCACACACTGTGGGGCTGGGGGTGGCAGGCAGTGGGTTGGGAGTGAGGGGCACTGGGTCAAGACTGGCAATCAATGTTTACAAATAGGTCCTAGTACAAAAAAGTTAAGAACCACTGCTCTAGGGCAGGGTGAGGCCTGGGGGACCCCCTCCCAGCCGCATCTCACCCTCTTTCTGTGTGGCAGGGCCTGTCTGGGAAAGCTGGGCCCCGGGGCGAGCGTGGCCCCACGGTGAGTACACATGCATGTGCATGCGTGTTGGTGGGGGGGTGGGGTCACGTGCTTGGGACTGGCTTCAGCCATCTGCCCTGCTCTCCAGTCTGTCTGTCTATTCTCTCATTGCTCTGTTCATTCCCCTGGTCCTCTCTTTCCATTCGTTCCTCCACTTGTGTCCCCCCCCCGCTTCTGCATGGGGCTGGCGGGGGTGTGGGGAGGGGGAAGAGGTCCAACCTGTCCCTACCAGGGTCAGGGGGTTCTGCCCTCCTCTCCCATGGGGCTGGGCTGGTTCTGGGCACTCACCACCATCCATTTTCACCCTGTAGGGTCCCAGGGGCCAGCGGGGCCCACGTGGAGCCACAGGAAAGCCAGGGGCAAAGGTCAGTGCTGGGGTGGGGCATGATGGGGCGGGGGAGGGGCTGGGGGAGGTCAGTCTGTGTGTCTGACTCAGGGGTGGGCAGAGGGTAGTGGGGTGTAGGTCCGAGTCAGGGTTCAGCATGCTGGTCCCTACCTGCAGACCGTAGGGCAGACTGTTCAAGAGGAATGAGTCATTCTGCATGTGTGAGTGTATATGTGTGCACCCTGTGTTTGCATGTGTGTGCTGGCATTTCTGTGGGCACACTTGTGAATCCATGTGTCTGGGCACAGGTAAACACGCATACCCATATCGTTGTGCATGCTTGAGCCACAAAGTTGTGTGTGTGTGTGGCATACTTAGGTGTGTGCACGTGAATTTCTGCAGGCTTGGCCACCATTGGCATGTGTGCGTAAATTCTTGTGTCTGCATAGGCATGCATGCACGTGTGAATCTCTGTAGGCGTGTGCCAGCATTGGCATGTGTGTGTCTGTATATGCATGTGTGTGTATAAATCTATGTGTGCACATAGGCATGTGTGCATGAGTGAATGTCTGCAGGCATGTGCCAGCATTGGCATGTGTGCACATGTGTGTGTAAATCTATGCACATGCATAGGCATACATGCACATATTAATTTGCAGGTGTGTGCCACCAAAGGTATGTGTGGATGCATGTGTGCTCATAGGCATGCATGCACACGTGAATCTCTGCCGGTGTGTGTGCACCCTGATGTGTGTACCTGTACTCCCATGTGCCCCAGTGTGTCAGGAATGGGGCACGCCTCCTGCTAACACTTCTTTCTGCCCCTGCCTAGGGCACCTCAGGTAGTGATGGCCCCCATGGACCCCTGGGTGAGAGGGTAGGTGTGACCCAGCTCCTGGAACCTCGGCTGCATGAAATGTGTGCTGCCCTCATCATGTCTGCATCACGCCGGCACCCTGCCAGCACGTGGCTCACGGCCTCCTGCTGGCTGGGCTGGGGTGGGGGGAGGGCCCAGCTGGGCTGCATCTGCCTCTTGCCCCCTGCCCTCTGACACCCTCCCTTCCCTCTCTCCACAGGGGCTCCCTGGCCCCCAAGGGCCCAACGGCTTCCCTGGACCTAAAGGCCCCCCGGTAAGTAGTGATCTTCCCCTCAATGCCCTTTGCCCCTGGCTCCCCCACCCAGATCCCACTGACCTCTGCCTGTCTTCCCACAGGGCCCCCCTGGCAAGGATGGGCTCCCGGGACACCCTGGACAGCGCGGAGAAGTGGTGAGTACCCCCAGCACTGGGCTGCAGGTGCCCTGCATGTGTGTGCATGTGTGTGTGAGTGCACATCCCTGCATTTCCTCTGAGGCACTCAGAGATGCCCCATCTCACCCCCCACTGACTTTGAGGTTGCTCCAGGGTTACTCCAAAGTTGCTCCAGGATTACGCTGAGTTTGTCAGATTTACTTCAGGGTTACTCTGAGGTTACTCCAGGGTTACTCTGAAGTTGTGCTGGGAATACTCAGATTGCTCCAGGGTTACTGCAAACTGCCCTCATTTACTTTGGGTTTACTCTGTCATTACACTGTGCTGCCCCTCACATACCCCAGGGTTATTCCATGGTTACTATACGCTCCCCTTGCTTCTTCTAGGGTTCCTCAGTCGTAGCTCCCTCCTGCCTCTCATACCTGTGTCATACCCCAGGTGCTCCTCAGTGGCTCCCACGTGGTTCTGGGGGTCCCCCCTTGCCTTGCACTCGGATCGGTCTCATACTGCTTCTGCATTGCTCCAGAGTCACTCTAGAGTCACTCTGAGTTGCTCCTGAGTTGCTCACTCATCTCTTGCTCCTATGTGACCCGCCTACCCCCTGCCCCTCCATGAGTGTGTGGGCAGTCTTATGCTGCTCCTCATAGCTTCTGGGTTACACGGTGCCCCTTCCTAGCTCATCTCCCCCTTGCATGGCTCTCAGGGTCTGGGCACCACCCAGGTTGCACCTCCCCACTGTGCTGTTACTCCTGTGTTACCCTGATAAATTCTGTGTACTTCTGTGTTACTCTGGTTACTCCCAGGTTGCTCTTACTTGCATGTTGCTCCTATCTTGCTCTGGCTTTGCTCTGGTTATTCCTGTGTACTCCCACATTACTCCCCTGTTACTCTGGTTGCTCCCATGTTGCTCCTCCAGCCTCACCATCTCTCTCTGACAGTGGCAGGCTTAGGGATGCCCAGAGCCCCGGCACCCAGCTGGGCTTGTACTGACCCCCTTCCTGTCCCCATCTCTTCCAGGGTTTCCAAGGCAAGACAGGCCCTCCTGGTCCCCCGGGTGTTGTGGGCCCTCAGGTAAGGAGACCTCCCTTTGGGAGGATGGTGATGGGGTTGGGGAGGTCAGGTGCCAGGTCCTGTTTGCACACAGTCTCACCTCTGCCTCCCTGCTCAATGCAGGGTCCTGCTGGTGAATCAGGTCCCATGGGGGAGCGTGGACACCCAGGGCCCCCTGGCCCTCCTGGTGAGCAGGGGCTGCCAGGCCCCTCTGGCAAGGAAGGAACCAAGGTAAGAGGCTGGAGGGCAGGGAGTGGGTGGGGGGTCCAGCAGGAGGTGCCTTCAGTGCCCCTGGGGGATGCGGTGGTGTGGTCAGTCCTGTCTTCCCGACATGCACACTTGCTCATATTGTTGCAGCAAAGCTGGTGCAGGACTCCTGGGGGGCAATGGGGGCACCATTCTATAAGGGGTGGAGGGGGTCCAGCATGGGGTGCTCTGCCCAACTCAGGCACTAGGAGGCACTGCGCTATGGTCAGTGCTGTTTCCCTGTTATTGGGCACTTGCTAGCACTGTCGAAGTCAGGCAGGGGCAGGCCCCAGGGGGGATTGGGGAGGCGTGGGGAGGGGATGTGGAGCAGGGGGAGACTTGTCTAATTCTTGCTGTCTCACATTGCAGGGAGATCCTGGCCCCACTGGCTCCCCAGGCAAAGACGGCCCAGCCGGGCTACGCGGCTTCCCTGGTGAACGGGGGCTGCCTGGCACCCCGGTAAGTGCCCCCTTATCCCAAAAGACTCCCCCTGCCTCCCCCCCCCCGCACCAGTGTTGCCAACTCATGACATCTGCTTCCTCCCCTCCGCAACAGGGTGGACCTGGGCTCAAGGGCAATGAGGGGCCGGCTGGACCCCCGGGACCTGCAGTGAGTACAACCCACCGTGACTCCCCTGACACCCAGTGACCCTGGTGACGCCAGTGACTCACCCTCTCCCCCCCTCCAGGGATCCCCTGGCGAGAGAGGTGGCCCAGGGCAAGGCGGCCCCATCGGTCCCCCGGGGAGACCTGGACCCCAGGGGCCCCCAGGCCCTGCTGGAGAGAAGGGCGTTCCTGTGAGTACTGTGGGGGAGGGGCCTGGGATCTTGGGGGGTTAGAGCAGGGCACGGGGACTGGGAGCCCGGATGCCTGGGCTCTCCGCTCCATGCTGGGGGCAGCATGGGGCCTGCAGGTGGCAGGGGGAGGTGCTGGCAGGCTCCTGGATACCTGGGTCCCGTGCCCCTTTCACTCTCTGCTCCCACCTCCCACACAGGGCGAGAAAGGCCCCATTGGCCCTGCTGGCCGTGATGGCGTCCAGGGCCCTGTGGGGCTGCCTGGCCCTGCAGGTCCCCCAGGGGGTCCTGGTGAAGATGGTGACAAGGTGAGACCCCCCTCAACCCTTGACCTCTGACACCTGACCCCCATGACCCCTGCTAATCCTCTTCCCTCTGTGCAGGGTGAGGTTGGGGATCCAGGCCAGAAGGGCTCCAAGGGCAACAAAGGAGAGCACGTGAGTACTGCTGCCAAGGGGTCTTGCCCCCCCAACCCCATGTGACCTACTGTAACCCTCCGGCCCTCTCTAACTCCCCTCTGCTTCTTTTCAGGGTCCCCCCGGCCCCCCTGGCCCAATGGGGCCCCTTGGGCAGCCTGGAGCTGCAGTGAGTAGGGGCTACAGTGGGGGTGGGGGTGATGCTGATGGGGGGAGTGGCCTGCGGAGGGGTCCTGACACTGCGGGGGTGGAGGTTCCTGGGGACATTGCTGTAGGGGGAGGGGTTCCTGGCGTTTCCCCCCATGTTGACTTCTTCTCCCGCTTGGCAGGGTGCAGATGGGGAGCCAGGTGCAAGGGGCCCCCAAGGGCACTTCGGGGCTAAGGGCGATGAGGGCACCCGTGGCTTCAATGGCCCACCCGGCCCCATTGGCTTGCAGGTGAGCTGCCCCGCCCCCTTGGTCCAGCCCCCCGGGCAGCCCAGGTGTGCCCAGTGGTCAGAGCACCCCCTGCCCCCACACCCAGTTGTGCTCCATGGCCTCAGTCCTGGTCCTGGCCCCTGCCACCCCTGATTCAGCTGTGCTTATGGCTCCGACCCCTCCCACCCCAGATCCAGTTGTGCCCCATGGCCCCAGTCTCTCATACACCAGATCCAGCTGTGCTCATGACCCTGACCTGTCTCATCCCATATCTGGTTGTACGCCTTCCCCGTGCTCCCCAGATCCAGCTGTGCCCTATCCTCTAAGTGGCCAGCAACTCTCCATCCAGATGTGCCTTCAGACCCGATGTGACTCTTTCTCTTTCTCCCCCTACCCCAGGGCCTTCCTGGCCCAGCTGGCGAGAAAGGGGAGACAGGAGATGTGGGGCCCATGGTAAGTGCTCCCCTTCCCCTCCCAACCCTGCTTAATGTCCCTTGGCACCTCCTCTGACCCTCTGTTTTCTCTCCGTAGGGCCCTCCTGGCCCTCCTGGCCCCCGTGGCCCAGCTGGACCCTCTGGAGCTGACGTAAGTTCTCCCTCTTCCTCTCCTTCCCCCTGTTGCCCCCAACCATACTCCCCCTCCTTCAGGGAGGCATAACCAGTTCTTTCACCCCACACAGGGACCCCAAGGCCCCCCCGGAGGCATTGGGAACCTGGGACCCCCTGGAGAGAAGGTAGGTGGTGCCCAGAGACCTGGGTTCATGGCAAGGAGGAGAGGGGTGTGTGGGAGGGGGCTGCTTGGGTGCTGAAACTGCCTCTTTTCCCTCCAGGGTGAGCCTGGAGAGTCAGGGGCCCCTGGGATCCCCGGGGAGCCAGGTGTCAAGGTGAGTAACCCCCTATGACCCCTGACCTCTGATCCCCTGGCCCAGCTGGAGGACCCCCTACCCCCCCAGGGGACCCTGCAGCCCTGGGGGTGGGTTTGGGTTGACCCCCACCCCAGATGTGTCTTTCTGGGGGGTGTCTGGGAGCCTGAATACCTGGGTTCCCTCCAGCTCAGTGTCCCCTTGGTGACCCCAGAGCTCCCCCAAACCCACTTGGGGGCATGCCTTGCCCCCATGGCACTGGGGGACACCCCAAGCCTGATCCCCCCATTTCTCACCACCAGGGCCCACGGGGGGAACGAGGTGAGAAAGGAGAAGCTGGAGCTGCTGGTGTGGCTGGACCCCCTGGTGGGAAAGGACCCCCGGGAGACGACGGGCCCAAGGGCAACCCTGTGAGTTGGTGGGGTGCCCAGATGCCTGAGTTCCTGCCACTTCTGGGCTGAGTGTGGGGCTGGGGTGGGGGAGCCTGGATACCTGGGTTTTCTCCCTGTTCTCAGTGGAGTGCGGGGTCATCAGGTTAGGCTGGGGCTGGGGGACCCTGGATGCCTGTGTTCTCGCCCCATGCTTGGTTGGACATGGAGCTGGAGAGCCTGGATGCCTATGTACCCTGGTTGTGCTAACATGTCTCTGTCTGTCTCAGGGTCCTGTTGGTTTCCCTGGAGATCCGGGCCCCCCTGGTGAGATGGGCCCCCGGGTGAGTACCGCTGCCCCGCTTGGGGGGGGAGGGGAAGGACGGGTCAGTGCTGGGGGACCCTGCTGACCCTGGTCTCTGTGCTTCTGCAGGGCCAGGATGGTGCCAAGGGTGAACGTGGAGAGGACGGTGAGCCAGGCCAGCCAGTGAGTGTTAGAGCATGTTCCAGATCAGACCCTCCTTCTCTTGGATGTTCCATATCAGCCCCCGCCCCTGTCTCTGGTGTTTCGGTCTGGGTGCCCAACAGAGCCCCCAGGAATCTGGATCAGCTCCACTGATGCTCCAGATCTAGACCCATCCTCTCCTTGGTGTTCTAGATTCAGATCACCTCCCCCCCTTGGTGTTCTAGATTATGAGCTGTTCCTCCTTGGTGTTCTTGATCCAGAACATGGAGTCCTCCCCTTGGTTGTGTAACTCCAGAGTCCCATGCACCACCAGGACCTCAGCTGGTGGCTCCTCCACTGAGCCATTGCTACAGAGCGCTTCACAGATGCGCTTCACGGATGATGCTGACACCTGCCCTTTCTGCGGGCAGAGGGAGACCCTGGCACATACCTACCTGGCGTGCCCCAGCCTGCAGCCCCTGCACTGCTTCCTCCGGAGCCTCTTATTGAGATTCTGGCTGCACCTTTTTTTTTTCCCCACTCTGTCTGCACCCAAGTTCCGGGACCTCCTGGTCAACCTCCTCCCGGCCCTGGCCAAGCTGGCCATGTACATGACCAGGAAAGAGGGCCTCTGAGGACTGCAGGGCCACCTTCCTTTCCCTGATCTGCTCCTGTCTCTGAGCAGAGTACCACTGGGCAGTCTCTGCCAGAACCTTGGATGCATTTGGGGGCCAGTTGGCACTGTCCGGTGCACTCTGCTTGGAGTCCCCGCTCAGTCCACTCATTCTGAACCTTTGACCCGCACTCCTGTCCCTGTATTTTCATCTGTTGTCCCAAGAATTTAGTTGTCTCCTTTGTTTGTAGCCTTTCCACCTAAGGGAGGCTAGCGCATAACTTGGTGGGCTGGGCCCACGATTCCAAATGTGGACAAATAGAGCTGTAAACGCAGAACTGTTCTCCCCTTGGTGGTCTGGATCCTGGACTGCCCTCTTGTGGTTGTCCTAGATCACGAATCGCCTTCTCCTTTGCATTCTGGATCTGGAATTGCCTCCTCCTTGATGTTCTAGATCCAGCTCCACCCTCTCCTGGGTGTTCTGGGTCCATGGCCCCTCCTGTTGGTGTTCTGGATCACACCCCTTTCCCCTGTGAATCTGGCTCCGTGCCCCACTCACCTGCTGCCAGAGGGTCTAGATCAGAGTCCTTTTCTCTCTGTCATTCTGGATCAGAGCCCTGCTCTCCTTGAAGTTTTGGATCAGGCACCTCGCCCTCCTCCCTGGCATTCTGGATCAGCCCCCACACTTTAGGGTTCCCCCTCTATTACTGTAGATCAGGGCCCCCTGGTTCTTGCCTGTTGTTTGGGCCCCTGCCACTGACGGACTGTATCCCAGACCCCCCTGTCTCCATCAGTTCTAGACCAGGTTCTAGATCCCTTCCCACCCCGATCCCTTATCTGTCCACTCCTTTCCTTTTCTCCAGGGCTCTCCAGGTCCCACAGGTGAGAACGGACCCCCTGGCTCACTGGGGAAGCGGGTAAGTTCTGATGCAGCCCCCACATGAGCCCCTCCCCTGGGGCTGGATCAGGGTGAGTGCCCCCGCATGACACAGTTTCTCCCCTGCAGGGCCCTGCTGGCTCCCCAGGTCCTGAGGGACGTCAGGGTGAGAAAGGCGCAAAGGTAAGTGGCTCCTTCAGGTCCATAAGACTCAGGACACCTGGATTTTTCCCACTGATTAGAGAGGGGAATGGGGCTGGGAGCCTGGACTCCTGGGTTCTCTCCCGGCCTGGGAGGGGAGTGGGGGCAGGGTGCTCCTGGTGCTGTAGCAGCCCAAGCCCCCACACTTGGTCCAGTGATGCTCTGGGTTCATTTGGGTTGGGGGGGGTTAGCCCTGCTCTGGTCGCTCCCCTGAACTCTGTGCTGTGTCTGACCCTCCCCCACAGGGTGAACCTGGACTCATGGGGGCCCCCGGCAAGACAGGCCCTGTGGGGCCACAGGGACCTCCCGGCAAGCAGGGCCCTGATGGGCTGCGTGGCCTGCCTGGCTCTGTGGTGAGTGACCCCCACCTCCCACCCTGGATGCCTGGGTCCCCTTGCTGCTCTGAACCCCCTTCTGGATGCCTGGGTCCTGTTTTTGTCCTTCCATGATATCCTCCATGATATCTGGGCCCCTTCACTGCCCTCAACCCCACTCCCACACACTGGGGCCCCTCACTGCTTCTTGGTGGCGGAGGAAGGAAAGGGGGACTATTGCTGTGCGGGAGCTGAGAGCCCGGATGCCTGGGGTTCTCTGAAAAGGGAGCAGAGGTTGGGTGGTGAGATGAGGGGGTGCTGGGAGCCAGGACACCTGGGTTCTTCTCTGTAGTGAGTTGCCCATGGTGCCTAGAGGTTGGGGGGGTGGTTAGGGGGCTCTGGCTGGGCTGTCCTCAACCACCCTCCCCAAAGCAGTTTAGCATTAACCCTTTCCATCCCTTGCAGGGAGAACAAGGCAAACCTGGTGTGACAGGCCAAGCAGGGCCCCCAGGGCCCGTGGTGAGTGCGGCATTCCTCTCCCCCCCTCCCCCACAAGGATTTTGACCCTGACCTTGACCATGACCATGACCATGTCTTCCTCCCACAGGGTCCTCCAGGGCTGCCTGGCCTTAAGGGAGACACTGGAGCCAAGGGCGAAAAGGTGAGAGCGAGGGGGGCACAGCTACTGTGTGAGGCACATGCATGTGCCCTGGCATGTCTGACACCCCTGTTATATGCTGGGTCTCTTTGCAGGGCCACCCAGGACTCATTGGCCTCATTGGTCCCCCAGGAGAGCAGGGAGAGAAGGGAGACCGCGGCCTGCCTGGCCCCCAGGGCACCACCGGACAGAAGGGAGAGACCGTGAGTAGGAGGTGGAAGTGTGTGGCAGAGCGGAGAGGGCATTTCCTGGTTTGGAGCAAGAAGTCTTGGCACTTAGGTTCTCTCCAGTTCTGGGAGGGTGTAGAGAGCTAGGAAGGGCTGCTGCAGGGTGCATGTTGGGGAGTTGAATTGTGTCTCCGGTTCTCCCCATCACCTCTGCTTTCCTTCCCGCAGGGCATCCCTGGAGCCACTGGCCCCCTGGGCCCTGCTGGACCCCCCGGACTTCCCGTGAGTGACCCCTGACCCCCAACCCCTAACCTCTATGCCACCCCCCCCCAGCTCTGACCCTCCTGTCATTGCTTTGCAGGGACCTGCTGGGCCCAAAGGTGCCAAGGGAGCCATGGTAAGTGTCTGTCCCATCCCCTTCCCCACTGGGGCCTACCTGTGCCCCTGCCATGGCCTAACATCCCAGCTTTGTCCCTGCTGTGGCCTGACATCTCTCTCCTCTCCCTCCAGGGTCCAGCAGGACCCAAGGGTGAGCGTGGTACCCCTGGCCCCCCTGGGCACCCGGTGAGTAACTTCCCCTGCCCCCCTCCAGCTGCCCCTGCCCCCCTGCCCCTGCTGACAGGGGTCCTGTCCTCTGCAGGGCCCACCTGGAGAGGTGATCCAGCCCCTGCCCATCCAGTTGCCCAAGAAGAGCAAGCGCTCCATCGATGCCAGCCGTCTTATGGAAGAGGAGGAGAAGGAGAAGGAGTCTGAGGATGAGCCTGGGCTGGGGAGACGGGCACGGGCAGCTGAGGGCATGGAGGAGGTGTTTGGCTCCTTGCACGCCATCAAGCAGGAGATCGAGCAGCTGCGGCGCCCTGATGGCACCCGTGACAGCCCTGCCCGCACTTGTCAAGATCTGCAGCTCTGCCGGCCTGGCCTGCCTGACGGTGAGCCCTGCAGTGGAGAAGGGGGCAGGGAGGAAGGGAGGGAATGCTGTGCTGCATGCAGTGCTTTCCCCCCCTCCGGCACTGAGCACTTCCTGGCACAATTCCTTTCCTGCAGGCAGGAGCCACTAGTAGGCACTGTGCTCTGGGGGTCCTGTACGGGGCTCCCTGGCCAGGCAGGCAGGCTGGGGCAGGCCCCCTATAGGGCCTTGTGCTGTGGTGGTGCTTTCTCCCCAGCACTGAGCACTTGCTGACCTCTCTTGCAGACCGGGGCACTGAGGGGTGCTGTGTGGCAGGGAGCCCAGCAGAGGGCGCTCCAGCTGAGAAGACAGGGCTGGGGAAGCTCCCCCCGAGCACTGGGGTGTGCTGTGCTGCTGGAGGTCCAGCAGGGGGAGTTGTGGTCCAGTAGGTAGTGCTGGGACACCCCCGCCCCTCTGTGCTGTTCTGGAGGGCACATCCAGCAGGGGGCGCTCTAGCTGAGCAGACAGGGAAGGCCCCCTAGGGACACTGGGGTGGTGCTTTCTCCCCAGCACTGAGCACTTTCTCACATGATTTCTCTCCTGCAGAAAGGGGGGCATAAGGGATGTCTGTGCTGCAAGAAGGCCAGTGGGGGCAGGGTGCTCTGGCCAGGCTGGGTTGGGCCCAGAGTAGGGTGGGGAGGGGCTGTGCCCTGATGCTGCCCCTTTTCCCCTGCTCCCCAGGCGAGTACTGGATTGACCCCAACCAGGGCTGCGCCCGTGATGCTTTCAAGGTCTTCTGTAACTTCACGGCCGGTGGTGAGACCTGTGTTTTCCCCTCCAAAGAGATAGAAGTGGTGAGTGGGGTTGGATGCCTGCGTTCTCTGGGAGGGGAGAGGGGCTGGGGGGGGGTGAAAGCGAGTGGGGGCAGGGAACCTCGACTCTTGGGTTCTCTGGGAAGGGAGGTGATGGGAAGGGACACCCTGGCACCACCGCCCCTGCTGAGGTCCATCTGTCCTTTGGGGTCTCCCCTTCAGGTCCCGATGTCAGCATGGGAGGATGAGAAGCCGCAGACCTGGTACAGCCAGTTCCAGAAAGGCAGCAAGGTGAATACCCAGCTTGTTCAGCATATGGTGGGGGCTGTCCTGAGCTCTGTCTGTCCATCCAGGATCTCCCTGTCCACAAGCCCATGTATCTTACCTTGGTTCTGTCTTGGTATGTCTACCCATCTGTTCTGGGCTTGCCCATCCATAGCTCTTCCAGTCTGTCTGGGTGCCCTGTGCTCTAGTCTGTTCAGGGTCTCCCTGTCGGTCCAGCTCCCAGCTCCTCCCCTGACAGTGTCTCCCCCTTCCTCTCTCCCTGCCCCAAGTTCTCGTACATGGATGCTGAGGGGCAGGCACTGGGCGTGGTGCAGCTCACCTTCCTGCGGCTGCTCAGTGTCGCTGCCCGCCAGAACTTCACCTACCACTGCCACCGCTCGGTGGCCTGGCAAGGCCCTGGCACTGCTGGCTACCTCCATGCCCTGCACTTCCGTGGTGCCAATGAAGATGACCTCAGCCATGACACCAGTCCCTACATCAAAGCCCTCATGGATGGCTGTGCGGTGAGACCAGAGGCAGGACAGGTGGATGGACGAGAGAGAGGGAGGGAGGGACAGGGGGATGAAGATGTGAGGCCCAGTGCTGGGTGAGAAGGGGATGGAAGAGTGAAGAGACAAGGGAAGCAGAAAAAATGGAGGAGATGACTGTGTTGGTGGGTGGATGGATGTATTGGGTTTGAAGCATTGGATGGATGGATGGAAACTTGTATGGACAGATAGACTGACAGTCAGATAGATGTATGCACAGATAGAATGGATGAAATCATGAGTGCATGGATGTACAGATGGATGTAAAGGTGCGTGGACCTACGGACAGTTGGACATATGAATGGACGGATGGGTGGATGAAAATGGGTGGATGGACACAAAGACAGGTGGATGGATGGAGAGGCAGAGGGATGCAGGATGGGCAGATGATGGATGGATGGATGAATGGATGAGCGGGTGTTTGGGATGGGTGGGTGGATGGATTGGAGCGTGAGTGAGTGCATGGAGGATGGATGGATGGGGCGATGATAAAGTGGGTGTGTGATGGATGGGTTGTTGGATGGATGAATGACTGGAGGTGGATTGGTTCATGGGATACATAGGTGGATGGAGTTTATTGGTGGGTAGATGGTTGGGTGTGTGTGGGGTTGGTAGGTGAATGGTTGTGCTGCTGGACGGGTGGGTAGGTAGGTGGATGCTTGCGCTAGACTGGAGGGGCACTAAATAGACCACAGGAAGTCCTAGAACCCTCTGCTTCTGGGCAACCCTTCTTCCTGACTCCTGACTCTTGCCCCCTCTCCATGGCAGGCACGGAAGGGGCCAGAGCGGACGGTGCTGGAAGTGCACACGCCACGGGTGGAGCAGCTGCCACTTGCGGATGTGCGCGTGGTTGACTTCGGGGAGTCCGGCCAGCGCTTTGGCTTCACGCTGGGGCCTGTCTGTTTCCTCGGCTAGGACCGGATATGAACCCGACTCCAACCCCGGCCCTGGTCTCCCCTCCTAATCCACCCCCATGCCCTCCTTGAGGGGCCAACGTTACACTCGCACCCAGAGCCAAGGAACCAAGCTGCCCGCGAAGGACCTTGTGATGCAGGGAGCTGCTACTGCGAGACCTGTTCCTGTCTGCCAGCCACGGCCCCTCCTGCCCCTAGGATCGGGGCCTCAGAGTTGGTCGTCCCAACGCCAGGTCACATCAGCACCATGGACAGAGCCTACGGGGCAGCAGCTGGAGGGCGGGGGCGGCTTCTCCAGGCCTCCTTGCCCTGCTACCGATCGGGTAGAAACCACCCCACCGCTTTCTCAGCCAGGGCTTCCTCCACCCCCAGCTCCCAGGTGCCACCTGTCTCCATGCCCCCAACTCGTTAATGTCAGGTGCCGATCCAGTTCATGAGCAGCTCCCCATCGTCCACCAATCACATGCAAATGAGCATGGCTGCGGGTGTATGATGTCAATGTTGGACTATCCTTCCCCCCCTGCTCCCATGGATGAAGGAAAGGACATTTGTACTGTGTTTGTTTTTAATTGTTTTTAACTTAATTCTATTATTTAATGGAGTCGGTGGCTAGGATCCCTTTGGTGGGGGGGGTATCACTCTATGCTGGGGAAGGTGGGCAGGGGGGCCGAGCCTGACACTCAGTGTAGGGGGGGGAGGGGAGGGGAGGGGAGAGGAGAAGAGATGAAATGAGAGTAAAATAAAACAAAGTCTATTTTCTGGGGGCTGCTGGTGAAGGGGGTAGCCGCCTTGGCTGCTTGGTCTTGGGAGACGGCCGAGGCGGCAGTGCCCCAGGTGCTGGCCCGGTGGCCCGTGTAATGTTTTGTAAGTAATTTTTTAAGGCCTATTGTAATATATAATCTATAATTTTGCTCCTTTCCTTCCAGTGTCTGTTTCCCGCTTGTCTTCCTCCCTCCCCAATCCTCTCCAGGATGCCATAGAGTCATAGATGTCATAACCCATGAACTCCCTATACACCCCCAGGTCCCCTATACACTTCCTGACCCCCCTGCACACCCTCTAGGAACATAGGTCTCATTGCCTTTCCTAGGATGTGGCCAGACATAGCAATGACAGCCATATCTCAGGGTACAGCCGCTGTGTGCTAACCACACCCCACCCACATTAATGCAGTTTAAGGAGACATTTGTCTACACACACAACCACAGGGCGCGTGTGGATGTGGAGTCCTCCTCCACTTTTTGTTAGGCTCAGGACATCCCTGGTTCAACTCAGTGTACTCCTGTTAGACTTGAGGCATCTGCTTGGTAGATTCAAGATACCCCCATGTTAGATCAAAACACCTCTTGTTCTGCTCAACACCTCTCTGTTACGCTCAAGGCATGCCCCTTTTAAACACAGGGCAACCCCCACTGTTAGGCTTAAGGGATCCCATATTAGGTTCAGGACAGCCTCTGATAGCTCAAGGCACCCCCCATTAGACTCAGGACCGCCCCCCTCTATTGGGCTCAAGGGAGCCCATGTTAGGTTCAAGGCATCCTCTGTTAGTTCAAGGTACCCTGCTATTGGGCTCAGGGCATCCCCATGCTAGGCTTAAGGCACCCCTCAGGAAATGCCCGCTCTTAGTTTTCACTCCTTTGTTTTTCATTGTGGAAAAATAACATGGGGCTCTGTTCTATGACAAAGGGCTCTGAAAGCGGCAGCCTGGCAGCGGTCTAGTTGCACTGTGAGTTCTTGTTTGAAGCCACTTAGGGTGATCTAAAGAGTTGTGGCTACTGGGAGGCATCCCAGAAGGACCCAAGGCACCTCAGCTGAGAATCCCTGCTCTAAATCATCCCCACCTCGTGCCTCTCCAACCCCTTGCTGAACCCCTCCAGTGATGGATGGTCCACAGCCTCCCCAGGCATCTAGTCTACTGCCCCCGGCTCTAGCAGGGAAGACATTTCCCTGATCTCCAACCTAAACCAACTTGGCTTCATCAAGCCATGGGGCCATGTCCCATTCTTCAGGAAAGCAGAAACAGAGCTTTTGCCCTTCAGACTGCTATCATGTCTCCTCTCCAGTGCCTTTTCTGCCAGCTGAAAGTGCCCAGCTCCTTCAGCTCCTTGTAGGCCAGTTGCTTCCCAAGCCCTCCATCATCCTTGTTGCCCTCTCAAACATCTCCATTGCCTTGTCAAATGTTGGTCCCCAAACCACACCTAACGCTCTAGATCAGAGCAAACTGGCATGCGGCAGACAGGTGCTATCACCTCAAATCTGGCACCTAATGCTTTCATCCACACATCCACAAACCTTCACCTTCAGTGCAGCTGCATCATACTGCAGGGTCCTAAAGAGATTGGGATTCACCAAGACCCCCCAGTTCCACCCCTGAAGTGCTGCTGTCCAGCCAGGCATCCCACCCCCGACAACCTTGCATGGGCATCTGGGATAATCTCCCCCTGGGGGGTAGATTTGTCAGCACTGGGTTTCCTGCTCCTTCAGACAGCTATTCCTGGTTGGAGCAGGAACTGGGGACAGTCATTGTCTGCAGGGAAAGGGGGCATCTCAGGAGCCTGTAGTGGAGATCTGGTTTTGGGGTGGGGTAAACATGGTGGGAATGCAGCCCCCAGTCATGGACAGGTGACTGCTGGGGGAGGAAAGAGCAAAATGAGGTCCAGCTTCCCCTGGGCAAAACAGGGAGCCCCGAGGCATTAACCCTTTTTTGCTTGCACCCCAGCAGCAGGGAATGGGGTGTAAAGTGGCTTCCTAGGGCAGAGTTATGACCTTGATCTTGAGGTCCTAGGACATGGCTAAGGATCTGGCTTCTGGCTGCAGAGGAGAGTGGCTGTGGGGCATCCAGGCTGGATGGTTCTTTCAGGACAGGGGGCCAGGGCCCAGGCTGGGGGCTGCAACAGAGGAGGAGCAGGGAAGAAGGGATCAGAGGGGTTGCATCCTGCTTTATGCCCTTGAGGACCTTCCAGCTCACTCTGTCCAGCACAGCTTGGACAGCACGTGTTGCTAACAAGGCTGAGACCCCATATGGCTCATTGTATGGATTCCCCCAAGCAGTGGGTTAGCAAAGCCCTGCCAGGCACAGACCCCAGTGCCCCAGCTTCTCCGTGAGAAGGAAGTAGGAAGGAGTTGCTGGAGAGGCACAGAGCCAAATTCCTCCTCTGTGGGCTCCTACTGGAAATGGAGCTCCCTCCCACTGCTTGGTTTCACTTCCCCTGCCTGGTGCCAATGCCCAGCTCATGACCTGAGGACCCAGGCATGGGGGTGGGTCTTGTCCCCATTCAGTGATGGCCTCAGGCCACAGCATCCCCTGGTATCAAATGTAGAGGCCATGCAGGGCATGCCATGCTGATCTCCAGGCCAGGCCCTGGCCCTCCCACAGGCTCCTGCCCATCTCCCCTCGCCTCACCCCTCCACCCCACCCCAGGATCTTGCCTGGTCTGGGGAGCCTGTCTTGGGGCTGAGGGTAGCTCATTCTCCATCACTACCTCCCTCCAGGCCACTGGGGGCTCAGCTCTGCTCCTGTGGTCCAGCAGCCAAGTCCCTGGTCAGCAGGATTGGGGCCCTCTCAGTGCAGAGCCAGGGGTGGAGCTGGGTCCTGGACTCTCCCTGCACCTGGGGTCTGTGGGGAGCTGTTGGTCTATGGTATAACTGCTGTGCTTCCTCACTGGGCCCGGCCCTAGTGCACCTGCCTGCTGGAGCTGTGATTGGGGGACGGGGGGATGAGCTGTGGGGTAAGTAGCATCACCCAGCAATCTCAGGACACATAAGCAATATGCTAGGGGGGATAGTAGGAAGTGCTGTGCTGCATGGGGGGCAGCAGTGACAATCTCCTAGGCAGCCCTCGTTGACCCCAGTCCTATACAGACGTGGGGCTTAAACATTACCCCAGCCTGGTGGGAGGCAGTAGGCCTGGACAGCCAGGGCAGGGCAGGGACCCCTCCTCTCCCCTGGACTGCTCCACTTCCCCAGCAGAAGATTGGCCCAGCACAAGGGGTGACCTCTGTGGGCAGGAAGACAAAGGGAGAAGTTGGCATCTGCGGCTGTGAGAGCTACCATAGCTCCATTCCCGGCAACCCTGCAATGACGCTGTGCCTTCCTCTCCTCCTCCTTGGGTTCTCCATGGCATGGGAAGCCCCGCTCGGTGCGTGGAGGGCCCTGATCCTGTAGCTAGTGCCTGGGAGGGTTTGAGGGGCTGCATGTGTGGTGGAGTGGTAGTGCACAGGTCGGGTGGGCATTGCCCCACCACTCACCCTTCCTTTCTCAACAGCCTTCCCCTTGCCATCCCCCTTGTCCTCCTTGCCACCCCCCATGGAGCCCCACACCTTTTGAGTGCTGCTGACCATGCACTTCTACGACACTGCCACCAGGACATCTGACACCCAGGGCACTGCACTGCTGGGCGATGTCCCTACCCATGCCATGGACTGTGGCACTTGCCCCATTCGCTTCCTCCAGCCCTGGGATGGCCTGGAGCAAGAAATACATCTCTGCCTGGCACTCATCACCCAGAGGATTACTGTGTTGGTACAGGAGACAGGCGTGGGCTGTGAGTATGAGGAGTTTGGTGTGGGGACTGAGTACTGACATGCTCATTGCAGGTATTTCCCACCTGGCAGGATCGGGACCACCGGGGTTCTTGTGATGCCTGGCCCTAGACAGCACTCTGGTGGGTGGGTGCAGGGGTCACCCAAGCTTGATTGGGGAGGCCCTGACACAGCCCAGGTATTTTAATGGCTGTCAGAGATTATTCCAGGCCAATGTTGCAAAGCTGAAGTGGTCATCCAGCCATGAAGACGGGATGGGGTGGTCCTGGCACCATGCCACTATCTTGTAGCCTTCCTGGCAGCCCCATCCCTGCTCCCTTGGGCCTGACAATGCCTGTTAACACCACTCCTCTTCCAGTCCCCTTTGTGATCCAGATCCTCTTGGGCTGTGAGATCCTCCTCAATGGCACCTTCCACACCTTTTACCAGACCACACGGGACAGGCAGGACTTTGTGAACTATGACCTGGCCATGGGTGAGTGGACAGCCATGCCAGGGGATGAACTGGCCTGGTGAATTTACAAGTGCTACAGCCAGGACCAGGACCTAGTCAGCCAACTGCAGTTCCTGCTCCAGGACCTCTGTATCTCTGAGATCCGGAGCATTGCCTACTATGGGAAGGAGGTGCTGAGGAGGCAGGGTGAGTCCAGACCTACACTGGGATAAGCCCCCCACCCTCCAGGCTGATGTGCAGCTGCCTCTGGGGGAAGAAGCAGTGGCTACTTGCCTGTTGAGGCCCTGCCTGGACTGAGATGCAGCTGCTTCTGGGGTGAGACACCTCCATTAGTATCCCTCATGCAGCTGGAGATGCAGGTGCCTCTGGGACCATGGATACCTTGATCTGGCCTCTCTCTGCCCTCCCCAGAACTCCTGGTGGCTGTGGTGTTTGCCCAGAAGCCTCCTGTTGCCCCAGACTCCCACTGCTGCTGGTTTGCTGGGTCACTGGCTTCTACCCGCAGCCCATCCATGTGGCCTGATTGCAGGATGGTGTGGCCCAGCCGTATGGCCTGGTTGCTGGAGGTACCTCCAGGCCCGGGGGTCAGCTCCAGCAGCCTCCTGCCCAACACAGACCTGACCTACCAGCTGCACATTGTCCTGGCCATTGACCCGGGGGCCGGGCACCACTATGCCTGCCACGTGGAGCACAGCAGCCTGGGAGGCCACAGCCTCATCGCACCTGGGGGTTGGTGCAGGGGGTAGATGGATGTGAGGGGATGGTCTTAGTGATGAGGAGGGGTCAGACCTCCTGGAACCAGGAGCTTCCACCTGTAGCTGGCTTCAGCCCCCTACCCCATCCTCCTGGCTTGGGTATTGCCAGGGCTCCAGTGTGGAGCACTGAATGGCCTGGGGGCTGCAGGGATGGAATCAGTAGACTAGGGGGTTTGGTGGAGCAGGGTGGGCAGCTTGGACACCTGAATTCTGTCTACACTTTGTACAGGGGTTGAGTGGGGAGCAGTGGATGCAGAGGGTCCTGGGAGGCAGGTGAGGGGTTGCTGTGGATCCACCACTGCTCCTCCCCTCTTTTAGGTCTCAGCAGGCACCGGGACATGGGCCTGATTTTGGGTATTTCCATCTCCTTGCTGGCCACAGCAGGCGTGGCAGCCATCCTGTGGTGGAGGAGACACTGTGAGTCCCTCTCCCTACCCAAGGGGACAAAGGGATGGTGAACCTAGTTCCCCGAGCTCACCACCCTCTTTCTCTTCCTGCAGGATCCATGTGCCCAGAGAAGAGGAAGCCCAGGGCTGTAGCTGCTATCCACTTCCCTTTGTCTTCAGTGGCTGGGGGTCTCCGACTAAGCAAGACCAGCCAGGCCCAACACCCGCGGGTCAGCAAGAAGGGGTTGGTAAGGCTAGGAGCCTGGACACCTGGGTTTCATGCCAGCTCTGGGAGGGGAATGAGGCTGGGTTGCAGTTAGAAATGGGCTGGGCTGGGAGCCAGGGCACCTGGGTTCTCCCAGGTTGGGTAGGGGAGTGGGGGCTGGTGCGCTAGAGCAAAGGGGCTTGGGAGCCAGGATACCTGGGCTCCCTCCCAGCTGAGGTAGCCAAAATAAAATCCTTGGGATTAATGCTGACTGCTCCTTATTATGTCTTTTCTAATTCTGCCCCTAAGTAGGGGATATGGCTAAGGGGGAGGGGATCTGTGGCCCCAGAGGCAGCTGCATATCGGCCCAGGCAAAGTGCTGATACAAGCAGTGATTGCTGCCTCCCCCAGAGGGTGTGGGGCTCCACGGGGAGTGGAGAAGGGAAAGTGGGAGATGGCATGGGGAAGGCTTGGGGAGAGCAAAGGTCAGTGGTAGGGCGATGCTCACCTCTGCCCTTGCACAAGCCCCCATGCATGCCCCAGCCTGGACCCTCCTATACAGCAGGGCCGCCAATGCCAGGGAGGGTCAAGGGAGGAGGAAAGGAAGCTGAGACATAGTTGCCGCCAGGAGCAGGGAGCAATCGCTCTCACAGCCGCCCACTCCAACTGCTGCCTTTATCTTCCTGCCCACAGGAAGTTGCCTGCCAGCACAGGAAAGGGCTCCCTGGCTGCTCCCGCCCTGCTGCCTCACCCTGGGCTAGAGCACCATTGTTTAATGTAGGACTTAGGGCCCCTCCTGCCCCCCTGAGGCACAGCAGTGCCCACTGACCCCAGTGTACTTCAGGGAACCCCTGTGCCCCCAGGCTGCTGCGGGGTGCTGCCCACACGCATCTTGGCACCCGTGGCTCAGGCAGGCAGGTGTGCCAAGGCCTGGGCCCATCAGGAAATGCAGCAGTTCCACCGCAGAGCTGCAGGTCCCCACAAGCCCCAGGTGCAGAGAGGAGGCTGGGACCTGGCTCTGCACTGAGATGGCCCCAATCCTGCTCCTGGGGGAATCGGCTGCCAGGCTGGTGACCCCCCATGGCCTGCAGGGAGGGGTGATGGGGAATGAGCCACCCTTGCTCCCAGGTCAGGCTCTCCCAGGCTGGGCACAATCCTGGGGGGAGGGAGTGGACCTGGGTAGGAGCCTGCAGGTAGGTGAGGGCTTGGCTCTGGAGATCAACAGGGCCTGCCCTACATGGTGTTTGATCCTGATGCCAGATGAGGCCATCACTGCAGGAGGGCAAGACTTGATCTGAGGTGTGAGTCTACAGGTCATGGGCCAGGCACTGGCACTGGGCTGGGGAAGCAGGCCCAGGCAGCGGGGTGGGGAGGGGGAGCTCTGGTTCTAGCGAAAGCCCACAGAGGACGAGCTTGGTGCGGCATCTTCCTCAGCATTTTCTTTCTGCTGTCTTGTCAGGAAGAGGACAGAGTACTGGGGTCTGCACCTGGCACAGCTTTTCTCCTGTCCTTGCATAGGGGAAATACGTGCAATGAGCTGTTTGGGCCTAAGCCCTGTTGGTGGCAACAATGTTCAAGAGGAGCGAGCTGGGAGACTAGATGCCCAGGGAAGCTCTGTGTCATTGGAGGGGTTTGAGAAGGGTGGGGATGATTTAGGGCAGGGATTCTCAACCGTGGTGCCTTGAGATTACTTTTTGTTTCCCTGTTGAATGCTCTAAACAGGAGCTGCTTGTATAATGGATTAGCATCCCTCAGATCGTCCCTCTCATAGTTCCACAGGGCTTAGGGTCGGAAGGGACCTAAACAGATCATCAGGTCCGACCCCCTGCCCCGGGCAGGAACGAGTGCCAGGGTCATAACACCCCAGCCAAATATCTGTCCAGCCTCCTCTTGAAGACCCCCAAGGTAGGGGAGACCACCACCTCCCTTGGGAGCCCATTGCAGAGCCCGGCAGCCCTAACTGTACAGTAATGTCTCCTGATGTCCAGTCTGAGCCTTCTCTAACAATTTGTGGCTGTTATTCCTAGTAACCCTGGGTGGTGCCCGGGGGAACAGAATCTCCCCCAATTCCCGCTGGTCCCCGCTGGTGAGTTTGTAAATGGCCACCAGGTTTCTCAGCCTTCTCTGGTGGAGGCTGAATAGATTCAGGCTCTTTAGCCTCTCCTCGTAGGGCCTGCCCTGCTGCCCCCTGACCATACGAGTGGCCTCCTCTGGACCCTCTTCGTGTTGTCCACATCCCTCCTGAAGTGCGGCGCCCAGTACTCCAGCTGCGGCCTGACGAGTGCCACATAGACGGGGAGGATCACCTCCTTGGCCCTGCTTGTGATGCATCTGTAGATGGATGACAAGGTGTGGTTGGCCTCACATTGGTGGCTCATGTTCATCCTGGAGTCAACAATGACTCCAAGATCCCTTTCTGCCACTGTTTGACAAGAGGAGTGTTCCCTAGCCCATAGGTGTGTTGCTGGTTCCTTCTCCCTAGATGCAGCACCTTGCACTTGTCTGCTTTTAATCCCATCCTATTTTCACCTGCCCACCTCTGTAACCTGTCTAGATCTAGCTGGATTCTGTCCCTCCCCTCCAGCGTGCCCACCTTGCCCCACAACTTGGTGTCATCAGTGAATTTGGAGAGCGTGCTTCCCACACCCACATTCAGATTGCTGATGAAGATGTTGAACAGTGCGGGCCCGAGGACCGAGCCCTGGGGGACCCCACTGCCCACGTCCCTCCAGGTCGAAAATGACCTGTCCACCACCGCTCTCTGGATGCAGCCCTCCCAGCAATTTGCCACCCATCTGCCTGTGTAGGCATCAGTGTCACAGTTGCCTAGTTTTTTTAAGTGAATGTGATAGGAAACCGTGTCAAAGGCCTTCTTAAAGTCCAGGTAGATGACATCCACCTTGACGCCCTTGTCCAGGGACTTTGTGACCTGATCATAAAAGGAAACCATGTTAGTCAGGCAGGACCATGTTGGTTGCCCCTGAGCATTACCTGTCCTGCTAGGCCCTTGCAGATATATTCCTTGATAATTTTCTCAAAGGTCTTCCCAAGGACCGAGGTAAGGCTGACTGGTTTATAGTTGCCGGGTTCCTCCTTTCTCCCCTTCTTGTAAATGCAGACTACATTGGCCCTTTTCCACATTGGCCCTTTTCCCACATTGGCCCTCTGGTACCTGGCCAGAACCCCACAAGCACTCAGAGCTGTGCCAGGGGCCATGCTATGACCCCCGCCAATTCCCTCAGTATGTTCTGGTGAAGAGCGTTTGGACCTACCGATTTAAACATGTCCAGCCCCTCCAAAAGTTCCCTAACTAGGTCATCACTGACCGTAGGCATGGCGGTGCCTCCCCTGGGTCTATCCATAATCCTAGTGGGGGAAATGTCCCGCTCCCTGTTCAGGAATATGGAGGCAAAGAATTTGTTAAAGAGGTCAGCTTTTTCATTTGCTGCAATCACCAGATTGCCAAGCCTGTCATGTAGGGGCTGAGTGCTACCTGGTGCCTTCTTCTTACTCCCTATGTATTTGAAAAAGGACTTTTTGTTGTCCCTAATTCTGGTTGCTAGCCCTGTCTCCATCTTGGCCTTGGCCTTCCTAACAGCCTCCCTGCAGTCCCGAGCAATGGAGGTGCAATCCTTCTTGGTGATAGCCCCTTGCTTCCACTGTTTGTATGCCTCCTTTTTTGCCCTCCGGCCCTCCTGGATGCCTCTGCGGAGCCATGGGGGCTTCTTAGCACTCCTGCCCCCTTGGTGCGCATTGGGACTGACTCCCTTTGAGCTCAGAGGATCGTCTCCTTGAGGAACAACTACCCGTCTTGGACTCCATCTCACCGAAGCTCAGACCACAATGCCTCTCCTACTAATCTTCTTAGTTCATTGAAGTCATCCCTCCTGAAGTCGAGGACTTTTGCCTTGCTTGCTTCTTGCTTTCACCACCTTGCACTGGGTAGTAAATTCCAGCAGGCGATGATCACTGTCACCCAGGTGGTCGCGTACCTGCAGTCCTCTCACCAGGTTGTCGCCAGTGGCAAGGACCAAGTCCAGCAAGCCATTTCCCCTGCTGGGACTGTGCACCTCCTGGGTATGTGGAGGTCCTGTATCCCAGCTAGGAACCTACTTGAGCGCTCGGACCTGGCTGACTGCTACTCCCAGCAGATGCCTGGGTAGTTTAGGTCACCCATGACAACCACATCCCTTGTCCTTACAGCCTCTGTGAGTGGACTTGAGATTTTCAGGTCCAGCTCATCCCCCTGGTGAGGCCGTCTGTAGTAGATGCCCAGTATCAAGTCCCTTTCCCCATGACTCCCTTGCATTCTTACCTAGAGTGGCTTAGTTTGACCCTCCTCTGACCCCATCCTGATCATCGAGGACGTGTATTGCTCTTTGACAGAGCGCTACAACCTCCCCCCACCCCTTTTTTCTCTGCTTTGTCTTGCCTATGCAGCCTATAGCCCCTGATGCCCATGGCCCAGTCATGGGTAGAATCTCACCAGGTTTCTGTGAGCCCTGCTAGATCTGGGTTTTTGCTAGCTAGCAGGAAGGCGAGTTCCTCCTGCTTATTCCTCATGCTTCGAGCATTTGTGTAGAGGCATTTGAGGCCTCCTGTAGGTGCATGTACTGCCCCCTTGTTCTTAAACCTGCCCTGGCCCCTGTCACTTATTTGGGTACTACCTGCACATGTCCCCTGGCTTGATGGTGAAGTGTCCTCATGTTGTTCTGGATCCCCGTGCCCCAGCTAACCTAGTTTAAAGCTTGCCATCTGAGATCAGGCAGCCTGGAAGAGAAAACACACTTAACTTTCAGGGAGAGATGAAGCCTGTCCCACCCGAGCATGTCCTCTGTATGGAAATGTGGGTCATGGTCCAAGAATCCAAGGCCCGCCTGGTAACCCCAGCTCTGAAGCCGCTGGTTGACCTCACCGATGCCTGCCTTGTGGCGCCGTCCGTGTCTGCTGACTGGAAGAATAGAACAGGTCTCCTGAGACCTGTTATACTTGACTGCCATCTAGAAGGCCAGCCACATCTTATTTACAAATATTTGCTCATCTTTACCTTGTTCCTGCATATGCCTGGCCACCATGGGCAGTGTCCTATCATTTTCCACAAATGTCCTTGCAACATCTCTCAAGATGGCCAGTAGATTTGTTTCTTGGCCTGATAAACCTTTTTTAGACGGTAAGGAACTATTTTCTCCCCATGCTGCCTTTACAATTTTTACCATAACTCCTGCTGTCAGTTTATCTGACTTTTGTACCTGGTTTAGGGAATAGAACCAATCCCATAAATTATTCCTGCAAGGGTCCCATGTTTTTAGCAGTGATAACTGCCTCCTGTGCAGATAGGAACTGAGTAGTGTGGGTGGTTGTTTGCCTATTCTTCCCCCCACACCCTGACACCACGCCTGCATGAGAAGTGTACCTCTTTAACAATAGGAGCCATAGGTGCCTGACAAGCATTGTTTAACCCTTGCAACTCACTCCTAAAGGGAGAATACACAGATGGTTGACAGGGAGTTGCACCCCAATGATCATCCTCATAATCATAATAGAGAGGATCTAGGTTTGGCCTGTCATCATCCCAGTCTTCTAACTAATTTTTGGTAGACCCCCTCCCCCCCGTTACATTCTTGCTGCCATAATTCCTCATGACTCTTTAACTAAGCTTCTATCTCCTTCATCTTCTGGCAGCACTGACTGATCAGACCCAGTTCTACCTTGAGAATCTTTTCAAACTGCCCACTCTGTGCTTTTTTCATCCAGTGCCTTCTGTTTCCACAATGCTGTTTCTTTATCTGCTTTCTCCTTTTAGTCCCGGAGAATTTAAACATGATTTTCTAATGTTGCAATTTCCAGTGTGTCTTTTAAAGACATCCCTTGCACTGCATTCATTCGTGCCTGTGTGACGGCTGCTGCTTCCCATAGTTTCTCTGTCTCACTTTTTGCAGTCTTAAACTACTATTAATTTTGTTGTACCTCTTTAGTTAAAGTTTTGTACATCAATAACAACCCTTCCAGAGTGACTCATTTCCTTCCCTTTTTCCTTGCGCAGGATTTATGCCCAGAGACTATCCAAGAAGACCACTGATCATGTAACTGCGGAAATGCATCTGGTACACAGAACACATTTTTATCCAAAGAACCCAGAGTAGTTTTGCCTGACATCCATTTCTCTAGCTCTGACAGCAGTTTTCTCACTGAGCCTGCTATCAGGTTAATCCAAGGGGTGTATGTGTGTGTGGGGAGGGTGGGGTATGTTCCTGAACCTAACTCAGTATGAGCACCCTGCCCCCGTAAAACAAGTTTTGCAAGCCTTAAATGCAGTGCTCAATAAAACCTCTCAGTCCAAGTGACTTCAGTAGGACCCACCTGGGGACTCACAATCTGTTCCTGGGCCTTAGTGTTAGAATTCAGGTGGTGGTATTGTAGTCATGACAATGGGTTGAACAAGAATAGTCTGTTCTCTGAAGAAAGCCTTTATTGTGGACAGCAGTTCACAATTTTAAGCATAAGACAAAAAAACAAGCCTAAGGGAAGACCAAATAAATATGATACCAAAACAACCAAACTGCTGAAGTTAAGGTGCAACAAAAGAAGGTAAAGAAACAATAGAAAACCTTGCTCCCCTGCTACTCTCTTTGCTCCCATGTCCCTTCTGTTACTCCCATGTTGCCTGCTGTGGCTTCTCCTTTGTTTTTCTGTGTTGCTCTGGTTACTCCAATGTTGCTCCTATATTATTCTCATCACTTCCATGTTGCTCTTGTTACTCTCATGTTGCTTGTGTGTTGCTGTGGTTACCTCCCCACCTCTCTCTGACAGTGGCGGGCCTGGGGGTGCCCAGGGCCCCTGCACCCAGTTTGGCTCATACTGACCCCTCCTTCTCCTCCTGTCTCTTCCCGGGTTTCCAGGCAAGACAGGCCCTTCTGGTCTCCTGTGCATCATGGGCCTTCAGGTAAGAAGACCTCCCTTTGGGAGGGCAGTGATGGGAGTTGGGAGGCGGTGAGGTGCCAGGTCTTGTTTGTACATGATCTCACCTCTCCCTCCTGCACCCTGCTGGTGAGTTGGGTCCCATGGGGGAGCGTGGACACCCAGCCCCCCACCCGCCCCAGACCTCTTGGTAAGCAGGGGATGCCAGGCCCCTCGGGCAAGCAGGGAACCAAGTTAAGAGGCTGGGGGGCAAGGAGTGGGGTGGGGGGGTCCAACAGAAACCGGGGGGAATATTTCATAGATTTCATAGACATTAGGGCTGGAAGGGACCTCGGGAGATCATCGAGTCCAGCCCCCTGCCCAAAGGGCAGGAAGTCAGCTGGGGTCATAGGATCCCAGCAAGATAAACATCCAATTTGCTCTTGAAGGTGTTCAGTGTAGCTGCTTGAACCACCTCCGCTGGCAGACTGTTCCAGACCTTGACTGCCATCAATCACAACCCTCTGGGTCCGACCAGCCAGCAGATCGTGGTGGAGCCAAGGCCACAACTGGCCAGTTTGGCCAAGAGGTGATCATGGGATACCAGATCAAAGGCTTTTTTGAAATCAAGATATATGACATCAATCTCTTCTCCCTTGTCCAGATGATAGGTCACCTGATCATATTGTGTTATAAGGGGGGGGGGGTGTCCAGTAGGGGGGTGCTCTGCCCAGTCCCAGCGCTAGGGGACTCTGTGCTATGATCAGAGCTGTCTTTCGGACACCGCACACTTGCTCACACTGCCACAGCCAGGCTGAGGCAGGCCTCAGGGGGGTTCTGGGAGGCGTGTGCATGTGTGTGTTGGGGGTGGGGGAGCAAGGCAGCACTTGTCTAATTTTCTCTGACCTGCATTGCAGGGAGGGCCCCTGCTCCACCGACTCCCCTGGCAAGGATGGCAAAGCCAAGCTACGCAGCTTCTCCAGTGAACGGGGGCTGCCTGGCACCCCTGTAAGTGCCCCCACCCATGCACTGGTGCTGCTGGGTTGTGACAGCTGATTCCCCCTGCAAAGAGGGTGGAATTGAGCTTGAGGGCATCAAGGGGCTGACCGGACCCATAGGACCCTCAGTGAGTACAACTCCCTCTGGTTCACCTGATCCACAGTGACCTTGGTGACCCCAGTGACTCACCCTAATCCCCCCCAGGGGATTCCCCAGTGAGAGAGGCGGCTCTGGGCAAGAGAGCCCCGATGGTCTCCTGGGGAGACCTGGACACCAGGGCCCACCATAGCCCTGCTGGAGAAAAGGATGTTCCCATGAGTACTGTGGGTGAGGGTTACATCCCTATTTGGGGTGTGAACTTGGTGGATTAGAGCAGGGCATGGGGGCTGGGAGCCTGGACAGTTGGGTTCTCCAGTATGGGGAGGGCAGGGGTATCAGGTGATTAAAACTGGCTGTGGGTTGGGGGGGAGCTGGGAGCTCTGGGTGCCATTCCCAGATGCCTGGGTTCTGTCTCCTGTTTTGGGAGAGGAGGTGGGCAGTGGGTGGTGGGGGGAGGTGCTGATGGGTTCATGGACGCCTTGGTCCCATGCCCCTCACTCTCTGCCCCTACCTCTCACACAGTGCAAGAAAGGCCACCATCCAGGGTCCTGTGGAGCTGCCTGGCCCCACAGGGCCCGCAGGGGGTCCTGGCAAAGAAGGTGAAAAAGTGAGACCCCACCCAACCCTCAACCCCGAACCTTTGATTCCCATGACCCCAGCTGTTCTAGATCACGAGATGCTCCTTTTTGCTGTTCTTGATCCAGAACTGTCCTCCCCTTGGTGCAGTAAATCCAGAACTGTTCTCCCCCTGGTGTTCTGGATCCGGATTCACACCCTCCTTGGTGTTCTAGATCCAGCCCCAGCCTCTCCTGGGTGTTCTGGGCCCACATCCCCTTTCCTGTTGGTGTTCTGGATCACTCCCCTTTCCTCTGTCATTCTGGCACAGGTGCCCCACCCACCCACTCACTGCCTGAGGTTCTAGATCAGACCCCTTTCTCCATCATTCTGGATCAGAGTGCTGCTCTCCTTGCAGCTCCAGATCAGGCATCTTGCCCTCCTTGCTGGCATTCTGGAAAAGCCCCCTCCTTCCCAAGGTTCTGGATCAGCCCCTGCCCCTTAGGGTTCCCCCTCTCACATTCTGGATCAGGACTCCCTGGTTCTCACCTGTTGTTTGAGCCTCTGCTACCATCTGCTCTGGGATCCTGTGTCGCCCAGGGACTCCAGCCAAGACTCCCACAGCTTCATCCATTCTAGATCATGTTCTAGATCTCCTCCCACCCCGATGCCATGTCTGTCCCTTTTTTCTTTTGCTCCATGGCTCTCTAGGGCGAGAACTCCCTTCCCAGCCCTCTGGGGAAGTGGGTATGTCCTGATGCAGACCCCCCCATGAGACCCAACCCCCTGGGAGCCAGGATCAGGGTGAATGTCCCCCCATGATACAGTGTCTCCCCTGCAGGGTCCTCCTGGCTCCCCAGGTTGAGGGGCATCAGGGCAAAATGGGCATGAAGGTAAGTGGCTCCTCCAGACCCAGAAGCCTTAGGATCCCTAGGTTTTTCCCTCTGACTGGAGAGGGGAATGGGGCTGGGAGTCCAGATGCCTGGGTTCTCTCCAGCTCTGGGTGGAAGTGGGGGCTGGGGGCTGGAAGCCTGGAGTCTTGGGTTCTCTGCAGTTCTGGGAGGGGAATGGGGGCTGGGAGCTCTTGGTGTTGCAGCTGCCAGGGTCCCCACACCGGGTCCCATGATGCTCTGGGCTCAGCTAGGCCTGGGGAGGTCCCAGCTCTGAACTGACCCCCTGACCCCTGTGCTGTGTCTGACCCTTCCCTATGGAGTGTGAGAGTGAGGGGGAACAGCCAGTGTGTGAGGCACATGCATGCCTGACACACCTGTTACATGTTGGGTTTCTTTGCAGGGCCACCCAGGACTCATCAGCCTCATTGGCCCCTCAGAAGAGCAGGGAGAGAAGGGAGTCCATGGCCTGCCTAGCCCCAGGGACACCACATGGCAGAAGGGGGAGACCTTGAGTAGGAGGTGGAAGTGTGTGGCAGGGTGGGGAGGGTATTTCCTCGGCTGGAGCAAGGGGAACCTCTAGAAGGGGCTGGGGGGCTAGTAAGGGCTGCTGCAGGGTAAATGTTGGGGAGTTGAGGGGTGTCTCCAGTTTTCTCTATCACTTCTATTCTCCTCCTCACAGAGCATTCCTGGAACCACTGGGCCCCGGGCCCTACCAGACCCCTTGGACTTCCTGTGAGTGATGCCTGACCCACAACAACTGACCTCCTGGCTCTGACAGTCCTGTCAATGCTTTGCAGGGACCCACTTTGCCCAGTGGTGCCAAGGGAACTATGGTAAGTGCCCTCCCTATCCCCTTCCCTCCAGGGGCTCCCTGTGCCCCTGCCATGGCCTGACATCCCCCCTGCCCCATGCCCATGCCCATGCCCATGCCCATGCTGTGCCTTGACATCTCCCTTCTCTGCCTCCAGGGCCCAGTGGCCCCAAGGGTGAGTGTGGTTCCCCTGCCCCCGCCCCCCAGACACCCAATGAATAACTGCCCCTGCCCTGCTCCAGCTGCCCCTGCCCCACTGACATGGTTTTGTTCTCTGCAGGTGCCCCCTGGGGAGGTGATCCAGCACCTGCCCATCCACCTGCCCAAGAAGAGGAGGTGGTCCATCGATGCCAGCCACCTCATGGAGGAGGAGGAGGAGGAGGGGGAGGGGGAGGAGGAGGAGGAGGAGGAGGAGGAGGCGGCTGAGGCTGGGCTGGGGAGGTAGGTGTGGGTGACCAAGAGCATGGAGGAGGTGTTTGGCTCCCTGCACACCATCAAGCAGGAGACCGAGCAGCTGCAGCACCATGAATGCACCTACGACAGCTCGGCCTACACCTGGTAGGACCTGCAGCTCTGCTGGTCTGGCTTGCCTGATTGTGAGCCCCATGGTTGGGAAGGGGTTGGGTGGTGGGGTGCTGTGCTTTCTTCCCAGCACTTTTTCCCTGGCACTGGGCACTTACTTACACAATTCCTCTCCTGTAGGCAGGAGCCACTAGGGGGCAGTGTGTTCTGGGGGTCTAGTAGGGGATGCTCTGGTGAGGCAGGCAGGCTGGGGTATGTCCCTAGGGGGCGTTATGGTGGTGCTTTCTCCCCAGCACTGAGCAGTTGCTTGCACCATCCCTCTCCTCTAGGCCAGGGACACTGAGGGGTACTGTGTTGCAGAGGCTTAACCAAGCAGGGGTGCTCTAGCTGAGCAGATAGGGCTAGAGTAGCTGCCAGGGGAGTCCAGCAGGGAGCTGTGTGGTCAGATAGGTAGTGCTGGGATGGACATGGCAGGCAAGGGGTGGGGCAGCCCCCTTGGAGGACACTAGGAGGTGTGCTGTGCTCTGGGTGAGCACTTGTTCACACAATTTCTCTCGTGCAGATAGTGGGCACAAGGGGGAACTGTGCTGCAAGAAGGTCAGAGAGGGGGCAGCTGTGGGCAGGCAGGATTAGACCCAGAGTGGGGTGGGGAGAGGCTGTGCCCTGATACTAACCCTTTTTACTCTGCCCCCCGGTGTGTACTGGATTGACTCTTTTCCAGGACAGGGGAGGACTCGAGGATCTCCCATATGTCCAGCCAGGGGGTTGGACCAAGCTGGTCAACAGCCCCAAGGCCCATTGCACCAGGGTCCCCTCCCCTCTGGAGCTTTGCAACAGGTATGAACGTCTTGCAGCTCCAGCAGAACCTGCAACGCTGCCCGCTTCTGCAGGCAATACTCACTTACAGCTACCCTCCCTGCTCTCCCTAAGGCCACACACAGAGTGGTTGTCATGGAAGACTCCCTCCTGAGGGGGACTGAGGGCACAATCTTCTGCCCTGGCCCCTTAGCCCAGGTGATCTGCTGATCCCCGGGAGCCCGTATCTGGGATGTAGCTGATAGGATCCCAAAACTCATCTCGCCTAGTGACCACTACCGTATGCTCCTTATTCATGTGGGCATGAATGGCATGGCTCGGAGCAATCCCAGCCAGGTCATGAGATGCTACAGGGCTTTCAGAGCAGGCCTTAGAGAGTTGGGGGCTCTGGTGGTGTTTTCTTCAATCCTCCCAGTTTCTGGCTATGGGATGAGGATGGAGAAGAGGATGGAGATAGTTAACCAAAGACTGCAGCCCTGGTGTCATCATAGAGGCTTCAGGTTCCACAATCACAGTCAGCTCTTTGGTGAGAGAGGCAGTGATCTGCTGGAAAGAGACGGCCTCCACCTCACTGCACTGGGGAGAAGGCTCTTCTCAGCCAGACTGGCTGCTTGATCGGGCTTTAAACTAAGCCTGCTGGGGGATGCGGGGACTACTGCCACATCAAGCCCACTGGGCAACTTTTGCAAATCCAGCAGGCCAAGGCACTCAAAGGAACTTACCCCTACCCCAGCCCAGGAACAATATGTAGGGAAGACTAGGGCCTGCAATGGGACACTTCTGTGCCTGTACACCAATGCCAGGAGCCTTGGGAACAAACTGAAGGAACTGGTCCTCCTGCTAAACAAGAATGACTATGATCTCATAGGGATAATGGAGACCTGGTGGGACTCCACCTATGACTGGGACAGAGGTATAGACTGTGATACTTTGTACAGGAGAGATCATGTAGACAAAGGGGGCAGGGGTGTAGCTTTCTTTGTCAAGGAAAACTACATATCCCTGCAAGCCAACATTGGCACCCAGGGTGGATGACTGGAGACCCTCTGGGTAAAAATCTGTGGTGAACATGGCACAGGGGCACAATGGTAAGAGTCTACTGCAGACCTCCTGTGACAGGTGTGCCTCTTCAGGGTCCGTCCACTAGTGACCCTGCAAGACTGGTTATGGGCCAACTGCCCCCCTTCTTGCCTGCCATACCTTGTTGTTACTTGCTTAATTAGAGGATGTTAATTAAGTGGGAGCTGCCCATTTTCTGCCCCAATGCCTGGGATGCTATCTGCAGCTCCTTTCCTCCCCTTATACCGCAGCCCAAGCCTCGCGGATGTACCTGACGTTGTTCGGGTCTGTTCCACTCTTGCAACCTGCACCCCACTTGCACCCTGGCTTGTCTCACAGCCTGTGCCTCACCGGTGCTCTGGCTTGTCTCTCATAACTTGCGCCACACAGGCGCTCTGGCTTGTCTCTTGCAACTGTGGCCCTCTGGCGCTCGTCAATCACTGCCCCCTTGCTTTGGGGCTACTCACACTGCCCCTTCTCTGGGCTTCTCACCCTGCCCTGGGGCTCAGGTGGCTGTAGCTATACCTGGCACCAAATCTCCCTCTTGGGGTCTCGAACCCCCTGCCAGGCTCAGGCAGCCTCAGCCTTGCCTGGCCTCCAATTCTTCACTCCCCTTTTCGGGACTGGGGTTAGTGCACCCCCGAATGCTGTACCTTCTCTGGCGCCAGGGTCCCCACGCTACTGTGGAGCCCCTATGAGGCCTCTGCCAACCCCTAATAGCCTCACCTGGTCGTCCGGTCTAAATTGTGAACACAAAAAAAACACAAGCCCCTGGGCTATAACATAAAATCTAAGCCGTCTGGCTAGAACCACATTCAATTCCTACCAGGGAATTCCCCCACCCCATAACAGCAATCAGTAACTTATTAGTAATTGCATTACCCTACCATACACACACTCATGCATAGATACATACATACATACGTTCTCGCAGATGACACACTTACATAATCTATCTCAAAGGTGATGCAGATAGGGATGTCCAGATGGAGCGGACTATCTGACTTGGCATGTACAGGCACGGGCTCTGGTGGTGAGGCAGGTTCTTCCCCCCATCATCCTTTCTCTTGCCTCCCTTTATACAGGTTGTGTTGTGGGGCAAGATTTCTGGATGCTTCTTCTTTAGGCACGTGCTGCTTGGTTGCTTGGTCGGCAAGTAACCAGCTTTTCCTTATCTCACCAGTTGCACGGGCATTTGGCCTTCAATGGTCTGCTTCTAATTGCTGACATTACAACTTCTCCTTTCTTAGCTGTTTTGTTTTTTCATATGATCTGCTTCTCCTTTATTACTCCACCATACTGTAGTCATACCCTCTATTGCTTACTAGACCTATTAGTGATACATTTTCTAACTGACTGGCTACATTCCCCACTTTGTGGCTAGGGGTATATTTTATCCCCAAAACTCATAAAATTAATTCAATCATACCCACATATATATTCAACAGATTAAATGTGATACTAAACAAAAACAAAATATAGTTTACATTAATTAATAAAAACAGCATTAATTCATAATAATCTAGTTTGCTAATATAAGGAAATAAGCTGTTGATACTCTGATAACAAATACATTACAGTATATTTATTAATATAATAGAAAGGCAACTTACTGTAAATGGGCTTCTGTATTAGTCAGACATGTCTCATTCAAACCCTCTGCTGCTTCCTAGACCTATTAGTGATAAATTTTCTAACCTAGTGGCTACACTGGGGCCTGTGGGGAGCTGTTGCTCTGTCGTGTAACTGCTATGGGGATCCTGGCAAACCTACCTGCCAAAGCCAGGGAAGTGGGGCCCAAGCTTGGGGTGGGTAATACCCCCCAGCAGCCTCAGGGCACAGGAGCGGTAAACCAGGGTTGGGGCAGTAGTAGGTGCTGTGCTGCAGAGGGGCAGAAGGGGCACTCTCCTAGGCAGCCCCAGTAGCCCCCAGTCCTAGATAGGGTTTTAAACATTGGCCCAGTATGAGAGGAAGGCGGCAGGGTGGGGACACCCAGGGCAGGGTGGAAGGGGGCCTTTCCTCCCGTAGCAGATGATTGGCCAAGCATAGATGTTGGCTTCTGTGGGCAGGAAGAGGAAAGGAGAAGTTGGTATGGGCGGGTGTGAGACCTACCAGAGCCCCACTCCAGGCTCTCCTGCGATGATGCAGCAGCTTCCTCTCCCCCTCCCTTGGCCTCTTTGTGGCATGGGGGGCCCTGCTCGGTGTGTGGAGGGCTCTGATTCTGTAGCTGGGGCTGGGGAAGACATCAGTTGCTGCATGCATGATGGGGTGCTTGTGCAAGGTTGGGCGTGGGCATTGCTGACCCTTGCTTTCTTTGCAGCCATCCCCATGGCATCCCCCCTGCCCTCCTTGCCGCCCCCCGGGGAGCCCCAGATCCTTCAGCTGCTGACGACCATGGTCTTCCATGACACCACCAGAGCAGCTGACACCCAGGGCACTGCGCTGCTGGGTGATGTCCCCACCCACGCCATGGACTGTGGTACCTGCCCCATTCGCTTCCACCAGCCCTGGGCCCGCCAGGGGCTGTCCCCCAAGCAGTGGGGTGACCTGGAGAAAGCTATTCATCTCTACCTGGCACTTATCACCAATACAGTTGTCACCGTGGTGCAAGGGACTGGCGTGAGCTGTGAGTATAAAGAGCTTGGGGTGGGGGCTGAGCACTGACATGCTCATTGCAGCTGTCTCCCACCTGGCGGGGTTGGGGCCACCAGGGTACTTGTGGTGCCTGGCACTGGACAATGCCCCCTTGAGTGGGTGCAGGGGGGACCCCAGCTTGCTTAGGGAGGCCCTGACACAGCCTGGGTATTTTAATGGCTGTCAGAGGAGGTACCAGGAGGATCTTGCAAAGCTGAAATGGTAGTCCAGCCACAAAGAAAGGATGGGGTGTCCCTGGCACCGTGCCACCATCTCTTCTCTTTCCCAATAGCCCCACCCCTGCTCCCCTGGTCCTGACAATGCACCCCTACTCCTCTTCCAGTCCCCTTTGTGATCCAGATCCTCATGGGCTGTGAGGTCCTTCCCAACGGCACCTCCCACAGCTTTTACCAGAGCGTGTGGGACAGGCACGACTTGGTGAGGTTCAACCTGGCTACGGGTGAGTGGGTGGCTGCACCAGGGGATGAGATGGCCCAGCGCGTTCGCCGTAGCTTCAGCCAGGACCGGGGCACATCCAGCCGGCTGCAGTTCCTGCTCCAGAACACCTGTGTCGCTGAGATCCTGAGCTTTGCCTACTACGGGAAGGAGACACTGAAGAGGCAGGGTGAGGCCAGACCTGCACTGGCATAATCCCCCCTGTTTAGCCCCTCCCCCCCTGCTCATCCCCCCACTGGCTGACATGGAGCTGCCTCTTGGGGAGGAAGCAGTTGCTGCTTCTATCCAGCCCTTGTCTGGGCTGAGATGCAGCTGCCTCCAGGATGAGGCACCTCCAGTGGGACCCTTCATGCAGCTGGATATGCAGTTGCCTCTTGTGCCATGGATACCCTAACCACGCCTCTCTGTGCCATCCCCAGAACGCCCGGTGGCCGTGGTGTTTGCCCGGCAGTCTCCCATCACCCCGCAGCTGCCACTGCTGCTGGTTTGCCGGGTCACTGGCTTCTACCCACGGCCCATTCACGTGACCTGGCTGCGGGATGGTGAGGAGGTGCCTCCAGGCCCAGGGCTCAACTCCAGCGGCCTCCTGCCCAATGCTGACCTGACCTACCAGCTGCGCATTGTCCTGGCCATTGATCCGGGAGCTGGGCACAGCTATGCCTGCCGTGTGGAGCACAGCAGCCTGGGGAGCCGAGGCTTGGTTGTGCATTGGGGTAGGTGCAGGGCAGAACTGGTTATGGGGGGATGCTCTTAGGGATGGGGAGTGGCCAGCTCCTTGGAACCCAGTGGCTGCCACCGATGGCTGGCTCCAGCCCCTGCCTCCATGCTCCTGCTTGGGTGGTGCAGGTTCCCTCCTCAGGGGCTCAGTTGTAGAGCAGCGAGGGACATGAAGGATGCAGGGATGGGATGAATAGACTAGGGGGGTTGGTGGGGCAGGATGGGCAGCCTGGACACATGCGTTCCATCTAAGTGTTGGGGTGGGGGGCAGAGGCAGCAGGGGCTCGTGGGGGGCAGGTGAGGGGAAGCTGTGGTTCCACCGCCGGCTCTCCCACTCTTTTAGGGCCTGGTGGGAACTGGGGAGTTGGCCTGGCTGTGGGCATTGCCATTTCATTGCTGGCTGCAGCAGGTTTGGCCGCTGTCCTTTGGTGGAGGAGACACCGTGAGTCCTTCTCCCTTCCCCAGGGGACAAAGGGATGGTGCCCCCAGCGCATGCATCCCGAGCATCCCCACCTCTGTCTCTCCTTGCAGGATACACGTGGCCAGAGCAGAGAGACAGTACGGGGCTGTAGCTGTTCCCTGCACCCCCGAGTTCTTCAGTGGCTGTGGTTCTTCACCGAAGTAAGACCAGCCAGGCCCAACACCCTTGGATCAGCAAAAAGGGGTTGGTCAGGGCAGAAGCCCGGACACATGGGTTGCATGCCAGCTCTGGGAGGGGAATGAAGTGGGCGGGGAGTGGTTAGGCACAGGCTGGGAGCCAGGGCACCTGGGTTCTCTCTCAGGTTACGGAGGGGAGTGCGGGCTGGTGCGCTAGAGCAAAGGGGACGGGGAAACAGGATGCCTGACTTCCCTCCCAGTTGAGGTATCCAAAATAAAATCCTTGGGATCAATGCTGACTCCTGCTCATCATGTCTTTCCTAAATCTGCCCCCAGGCAGGGGCATAGCTAACAGAGAGGGCATCCGCGGCTGCAGAGGCCCCTGCACCTTGGCCGGGGCAAGGTATTGATCCAAGCAGTGATCGCTCCCTCCCCCTCAGGCAGCTGCATGCCAGCCAGGAGGGCTTATCCAAGTCTGGCCTCACACTGCTGCTCCAGCACCTCCTTTGCATAGTAGATGAAGCTTAGGGCCTTGGCAATGGCAGTGTTACAGAGTAGGAATTGCAGCTGGCTGGACATACCCCAGTCCCGGTTGTATCCCTTGTGGACCCTCTGGGCTTCTCAACCCTGGTATGGCCCCAGTCTCCCACGGCCAGGGAGAAGCTCACCAAGTCCTGCCTATCCCGTGTGGTTCAGTACAAGCTGGGGGAGGTGCCATTGGGGTGGATCTTGCAGTCTGTGATGTTCTGGATCATGAAGGGGATGGAAGAGTGGGGTGATGGGCACTGTCAGGCTTGGGGAGCAGAGAGAGGGCTGATGGGGAGTCTACAACTTGGTGATGTGATGCCAGAGCCTCACAAACTCCATCTTCATAGCTGGATGATAACTTTGCTTTGCACGATCTTCCTGGATGGGAGATAGGTACAATGAGTGTATCGGTGCTCAGCCACACCCTGCACTCCCTGTACTTGCAGCCCATGCTGGCTTCCCACGCTGCCGGGCTTCTGGGTGAGAGCACCATGTAGAGATACACGGCTTGCTCCAGGTCCACACATTCTTGGGAGGGGACAGAGGTGTTGTAGTCCAGAAGGGAGGGGATGTTGTGGAAGAGCATGGTCATGATAGGCTGGAGGGTGTTGGACTCCATGGGGAGTGGAACAGGGAAAGCAGGGAATGGCATAGGGAAGACTTGGGGAAAGCAATGATCAGCAGTGGGACAATGCCCACCCCTGGTCTGGCAGAAGCCCCAGGCATGGAGCCCCTTGCACACTCGCTGGCACCGGCCATAGGCTCAGGATGCTCCACGCACCGAGAAGAGCGCCCCACACCACAGAGTCCAGGGAAGCAGAGAGGAAGCTGATGCAGTGTTGTAACCAAGAGCAGGGAAACAGTTGCTCTCACAGCTTCCCACGCCAGTCCAGCTGTTCCAGCCCTGCTGCTTCCCCCTGGGTTAAGGCAACATTGCTTTAAGCTCCTGTATAGAAGTGGGGGCAACTGGGGCTGCCTAGGAGAGTGCCCCTTCTGCCCCTTGCAGCACAGCTCTGGGGTACTTCAGGGAACTCCTGTGTCCCCAGGCTGCGGGGGGGGGGGTGCTTCCCACATGCATGTGGGCACCCCTGGCTCCGGCAGGCAGGTGCACTGGGGCCTGGGCCCATCAGGAAGTGCAGCAGTTACACCGCGGAGCTGAGCTCCCCACAACCCCAGGTGCAGAAAGAGGCTGGGACCTGGCTCCACCCCTGGCTCTGCACTGAGATGGCCCTCAATCCTGATTACAGGGGAGCCGGTTGCTGGGCCAAGGGGCAGCAGAGCTGAGCCCCCATGGCCTACAGGGATGGGGTGATGGGGAATGAGCATCCCTCACTCTCAGGGAGGCTCCCCCAGGCAAGCACAATCCTCTGGGGAAGGGATGGACAAGCGTTGGAGCCATCAGGGGGTGAGGGCTGGTCTGAGATCCCCACCATGGCATCTGCTCCAGATGCCAGGTGAGGCTGTGGCTTGAGGCCATCACTGCAGGCGGTCAAGACTTGCCTTGGCACCTGGGTCCAGAGGTCATGGACTGTGCACTGGCATTGGGCAGGGAAAGTGGGACCAGGCAGTGGGAAGGAGCTCCAATTCCAGCAAAAGCCCACAGAGGAGGAGCTTGGTGCCATGCCTGCCCCAGCGTCTCGGGCCTGCTGCCTTCTCAGGGAGCGGCCGGAGTGCTGTTGCTGGAGCGTGGCAGAGCTTTTCTCCTGTCCTTGAATGAGGAAATGTGTGGAATGAGCCTTGTGGGGTCTCACCCCGTTGGTGGCACCTAATGTCTGACCTGTGCGGGAGGGCGCGAGCTGGAAGGTCGTGCAGGGCAGGAAGCAGGGAGCAACGCCCCCTGAGCCCTTTTTCCCTGTTCCTCCTCTATTGCAGCCCCCAGCCGGGGCCCTGCCCCCTGCCTCATCAGGAGTTGTCAGCCCAGATATCCCACAGCCACTGTCTTTCCTCTGCAGCCAGAGGCCTGCTCCCACCCTCCCTTAGCTGTGCCCTGGGACCCCAGGAGCAAGGTCATAGCCCTGGCCTGGGAGCCACTGTGCACCCTCTTCCCTGCTAATGGGGTAGGAAGCAGGAAAGGGTTAATGCCCTGCAGCTCCCTATCCAAACCAAGGGGCAGCTGGACCTGGGTTTGCCCCCTCCCTCCCCAGCAGCTGGCTGCCCAGGCCTGGGGGCCACATTTGTACCCTGCTGCCCCAACCCTGCAATGGAGGGTCTGCACTGCAGCCCCCTTCTCCCCCTTGCTGTGGCTGCCCCCAGGCCCAGCTCCCAACAGGCACTGCTGGCTGAAGGAGGGGGAAACCCAGAGGTGTCAAAAGCACCCCCAGGTGCAACACTTGAGAGAGGGGCCAGGCGATATCATTGCAAAAGCAGCTGGTTTCAAGACAGGGAAAGGAGCAGGGAAAATCCACTGTCATCCCATGCCACCCCACAGCCAGGGGGCTTCTGGCTATCACAGGGAGGACAAAGCCTGGAGGCAGTCAGGGAGGACCATGTGATGGGCAGAGCCAGGGGCCCCAGAGATAGGGCAGGCAAAGGTCAGTGAGATCTGTAGTCCAGCAGGGCCCTGTCCCCCACCCCCCATGGCCACTAAAGCTGAGATACGGGGGCCACCAGGGTATTCCTCCATTGGATGGGGAAATGAACCCATCTGCACCCCTGGTAAGGCTCCCCCAGGCTGGGGAAGAACCAGTGTGTGTGTGTGTGTGGGGGGGGGGGCGGGGGGATAGATTGAAGCCTCTGAGAAGGGGAAGACCTATCCCTTCCCCCCCACCCCCACAGCTTGACTCCAGGGCGAGCTGTGGCCTGAGGCCTTCACTGCATGAGGACTGGCACAGACGTACGGGTCCACCAATCATGAGCCAGGAAGCTCCCAGTTCTGCTGGGAGCACTGACACACAGCAAGGGAAGCAGGAGGGAGCTCCGGTTCCAGCAAAAGACCCCAGAGGAGGAACTTGCTGCTGAACCTGCCCCAGCATCAACTTCCAGCTCCCTTCTGCAGGGAGAAGCAGAAGCTGAGTGTCAGCCCCCTGAGGCACTGGGCCCTGGCCTGGGGATTGGGTGGCATCAGCTCCAGCCAGGCAGAGCCCAGCTTTAGGAGTCCCCCAAAGGGGACTGGAGCCCTGCAGGGTCATAGTGAGGTCTGACCCCAGAGGAGCAAGAGGTGGAGGCTGGATCCTACCTGGGTGAGTGCTACTGAGTACCAGCCTCCCCACAAGGTAGTGGCCTCCTCCTTGTCACCAGTGGAGGAATACCCTGGTGGCCCCGGTATCTCAGCTTTAGTGGCCATGGGGGGTGAGGGACAGGGCCCTCGTGGACTACAGAGCTCACTGACCTTTGCCTGCCCTATCTCTGGGGGCCCCTGGCTCTGCCCATCACATGGCTCTCCCTGACTGCCTCCAGGCTTTGTCCTCCCTGTGATAGCCGGAAGCCCCCTGGCTGTGGGGTGGCATGGGATGACAGTGGGTTTTCCCTGCTCCTTTCCCAGTCTTAAAACCAGCTGCTTTTACAACTCTGGCCCAAGCCCCTCCCCACCTGCCGCTGATTCACACCCCCCATGCCCTCCTGGAGGGGCTGACATTGTATCTCTAAGAGCCAAGGAGTCAGTGCCGCGGGGAAGGACCTTGTTGTACAGGGTCTGCTACAAAGAGACCTGTCCCCATCCACTGGCCCCGCCCTCCTGGCCCCTAGGATTGGGGCTGCTCGACCCCACAGCAGGTTGCATCAGCACCACGGACAGAGCCTGCGGGGCAGCAGCTGGAGGGCGGGGGCGGCTTCTCCAGGTCTTCCCCCTCTGCCAGTGATCAGGCCTGAGCCCTGCCAGGGGAAGACACCCCCGATCACAAGCAAATGAGCCTGGCTCTTGGTGTATTAGGTCAGCATCCTCCCCCATGGATGAAAGGAAGGATATTTTTACTGTTTTGTCTATTTCTTAAATTGTGCAGGGTCCTATAGAGTCTGAATCCACCAAGACCCCCAGCTCCATCCCCAAAGCGCTGCCGTCCAGCCAGACATTCCTCCTTAAACCTTGCATGGGCATCTAGGATAATCTCTCCCCCGGGGGTGGGTTTGGGGAGTGCATTTGCCAGCACTGGGTTTCTCCTTCCTTCAGCCAGCAGTTCCCAGTGGGAGTGGGAGCAGGGCCTGGGAGCAGGCATTGCCTGCAGGGGAAGAGGGCATCTCAGGGAGCTGTGGTGCAGACCCTGCATTGGGGTGTGTGGGGAGCAGGGTGGGTTTGCAGCCCCCAGGGCTGGACAGGCAGCTGCTAGGGAGTGAGGGACAAGCCCGGATCCAGCTGCTCCGGGGCCAAATGGGGATCCCTTGGGCATTAACCCTTTCCTGCTTGCACCCCAGCTGCAGGGAAGGGGGTGCGCAGTGGCTTCTGGGGCAGAGCTGTGAACTTGCTCCTGCAGTCCTAGGACACAGCTAAGGGAGGGTGAGAGCTGGCTTCTGCACCTTTCTTCCTGCCCTGTGGACCCTTCCAGCTTGCTCCATCCTGCACAGGTTGGACACTGGGTGCTGCTGATGAAGCTGAGACCCCACCCAGCTCATTGCATAGATTTCCCCCCATGCACAGAGGGAGCAAAGCCCTGCCGGGGAAAGACCCCAGTGCTCCAGCCTCTCTCTGAGAAGGCAGCAAGATGGAGATGCGGGGGAGGCACAGAGCCAAGTTCCTCCTCTGTGGGTTTTCACTGGAACCAGAGCTTCCTGCCACTTCCTGGTCCTGCTTCCCCTGTCTGATGCCACGGTACCAGGCATCTGGGTGCGTCTTGTCTCCCTGCAGTGACAGACTCAGGGGCAACAGCCTCCCCTGGCACTAGGTGCAGAGGCCATGGAGGGCAGGCCCTATTGATCCCCAGGGCCAAGCCCTCACTCTTCCTCCAGCTCCTGCCCAACACGACCCCCTGCAGGATCTTGCTTGGTCTGGGGGAGCCCATTGAGGGGGTGAGGGTGGCTCATTCCCCATCACCAGCCCCCTCCAGGCCATGGAGGCTCAGCCCTGCTCCCCTGGACGAGCCCACAGCTCCCCTGAGAGCAGGATCAGGGCTGTGTGAGTGCAGAGCCGGGGTGGAGCCGGGTCCTGGCCCCTTCCTGAACCTGGGGCCCGTGGGGAGCTGTTGCTCCACGGCATTACTGCTGCGTTTCCTCATGGGCCTGGGCCCGATGCACCTGGTTCCTGGAACTGGGGCAGAAGGGGCCGAGCTGGGGGTGGGCAGCACCCCCCAGCAGCCTGGGAGTACAGGAGCAGTATGCCAGAGGTGGAGTAGGGGTGCTGTGCTGCAGGGCAGGCAGCAGGGACACTCTTCTGCCCCCAGTCCTATAAAGGACTTAAACATTTCCTCAGCCTGGGGGGATGCCACATTGCTGGAAGAGGTGGGGCAGGGTAGGGACCCCCTCTCCTGGCCCTGCACAGCGGGTGATTTCTGTGTGCAGGAAGAGAAAGGGAGTAGTTTGTGTGGGTGCATGCGAGAGCTACCATGGCCTCCCCCCCGGCTCCCGTGCAATGATGCTCTGTCTTCTTTTCCTCCTCCTTGGGCTCTCTGTGGCATTGCAGACCTTGCTCGGTGCGTGGAGGGCCCTGATTCTGTAGCTGAGGCCAGGGAGGGTGTGAGGAGCTGCATGTGTAACCCGGCTACACCCAAGGGTCTGACCTATTCTCAGTTGAATAGGGTGGGTAGGCAGGAGGGGGTGCTGTGAGAAGGGTGCCAGAATTTCAAGCAGGTCCCTCTTTCCTCTATAGAATTAGCCCAAGCCCAAAATTCTTAACTATATACAATTTATTAAGTTATAATATACATAAGCATAAAACTAAATATCATATACATATATTTATACAGTGAACACAAACCAATAACCAAGGTCAAACCCTAAATAACAGTAGTTACAACATCACAATACAACATTTCAGTTACAAAATATAGGGCACAAACATGAACAATCTTGATAACATCTATTCCTTAATATAGTTCCTGACCCATGGCAAGAGATAGTCCTCCTTCCAATGGCATCTCTTGGGGGCTGTCCAGGAAGCACCAGGGGCTTGTCCCCTTAGGGCCTTGACTAGGCGGGGGGCTGCCTTCCCCAAATGTCTTTCCCCTGTGGGACCCAAGGGCCCAATGACTCTTGCTGCCTCAGGTGGCGGTGGTCAGAGCACAGCAAAATGGGGTCTCCTCTGCTGGAGTGCCTCTCCAGGCCTCTCCTGCGCCACTGGGCTCCTCTCCATCCTGTGCCTCAGCTCCTCTCAGCTGCTGCACCACTGCTGCTGGCTCCTGGGTGCTGGGCCTCGGGCTGCAGCACCACTATTTCCCTGTGCCCTGACTCGGCACTGAGGGCTCTCTTAGCACAGGCCGGGCCCTTCAGGCTCCGGCCAGCCATCCTCATGCCAGCTGGCTAGCCCAAGCAGCCTTCTCTGGTCCCTGGCTCCTGAGGCTGGGTCCCGTGCACTGCCCTGTGCACCATGGGACCTGGCCACTTGCTGGGAGATGAAGCCTGAGATGCCTCACTGCAGCCCCCAAGGCCCTGCCAGTGTTGCAGGCTTTGGGAACTTGTGGCTCCCAAAGCCAGGGCTCCATGCAACGAACTGTGCACTGTGATGGGCCTGAGAAGTTTCACACCCCTCCCAGGGCTGGGTCTCCACGCACCGTCCCTGTGCGTCATCAACATCCCAAGAGGTCTCACACCACTCCCAAGGCTGCTCCTCCAATGGCAGCTTGAGGAGCCTTGGGTCGATTGCCCGCAGGGAGAAAACTCCCCAGCTTGAGTTCCTCACTGCATCTGCCCCTTGGGCTGGGCACACAGCTCCTTCTATACGCTCCAGAGCTCTACTCTTGAAGTCTTCCGGACCTGACAGTTTACAGACTTCAATCAGGTCTGAGGGAGCTATTCTTCCCCTCCCCTCAGGAAAGGGGTGTGAGCTTATTTCAAGCCCAACCCAAGCTCTGAAATGTGAGCCTGCTACACCTGCATGGTGGCATGCTTGTGCAAGGGAAGGGGTTTGTATTGCCCAACCCTTACCCTTGCTTTCCCTAAAGCCTTCCCTATGCCATCCCCCAAGTTCCCTGGGCCACTCCCTATGAAGCTATGTACCCTTTAAGTACTGATGACCGTGCTCTTCCATGACACTGGCACCAGGGCAGCTGATACCCAGGGCACTGCACTGCTGGGCGACGTCCCCACCCACGTCATGGACTGTGGCACCTGCCCCATCCCCTTCTGCCAGCCCTGGGCCCACCACGGGCTGTTGCCCGCACAGTGGGGTGACTGGAGCAAGATATATATCTCTACCTGGTGGTCCTCACCCAGACAATCATCATGTTGGTGCAGGAGGTCAGTGTGGGATATGAGTATGAGAAGCTGGGTGTGGGGGCTGAGCACTGACATGCTCATTGCAGCTGCCTCCCACCTGGCATGTTTGGGGCTTTCAGGATTCTTCTGGTCCCTGGAACTGGACAATGCCTCCTTGGGTGGGGTCAGGGTGGGGAGCAGCTTGTTTGGGGAGGCCCTGAGAGCCTGGGTATTTTAATAGCTGTTGAAAGGGGTTCCAGGAGGTTCTTGCACAGCTGAAATGGTCATCCAGCCATGAAGATGGGATGGGGTGGCCCTGGTGCCATGCCACTATATCATAGCCTTCCTGGAAGCCCCATCCTTGCTCCCTTAGCTCTGACAATGCCCGTCACCCCCACTCTGCTTTCAGTCCCCTTTGTGATCCAGATTCTCCTGGGCTGTGAGATCCTCCCTAATGGTACCTCCTACACTTGTTACTAGACCACGTGGAACAGGTAGGACTTTGTGAGCTTTGCCCTGGCCATGGGTGTGTGGACAGCCATGCCAGGGGATAAGTTGGCTTGGCAGGTTAAGAAGGTCTACATCCAGGACCAGGGCATATCTTGCTGGCTGAGGTTCCTGTTTCAGGACATCTGCATTCCTGTGGCCTGGAACTTGGCATACTATGGGAAGGAGGTGCTGAAGAGGCAGGGTGAGGCCAGACCCACACTGGGAGAAGCCCCCACTTCTTGACATGCAGCTGCCTCTGGGGCAGGGAGCAGTGGCTGCTTGTACCAACACCTTGCCTGAGCTGAGATGCAGCTGTCTCTGGGTTGAGGCACCTCCATTGGGACCCCTCATGTAGCTGGAGTTGCAGCTGGCTGTGGGACCATGAACACCCTGACCTGACATCTCTGTGTTGTCCCCACAGCACCCAGTGGCTGTGGTCTTTACCCGGCAGCCTCTCATCACTCCGGAGCTCCCACTGCTGCTGGTTTGCCACATCACTGGCTTCTACCCACAGTCCATCCATGTGGCCTGGCTGCATGATGGCAAGGAGGTGCCTCCAGGTCCAGGGCTCAATTCCAGCAGCCTCCTACCCAACCCCTACTGGACCTACTAGTTGCACATTGTTGTGGCTGTGGACTCAGGCACCAAGCACAACCATGCCTGCGGCATGGAGCAAAGCAGCCTGGGGGGTCATGGCCTGGTTGTGCCTTGGTGTAGGTGCAGGATGGAGCTGTGGGTGGGTGGTGCTCGAAGGGCTGGGAAGTGACCAGACCCCGTGCAACTAGTGGCTGCCACCTGTGGCTGGCTCCAGCTCCCTGCTTCCATGTTCCTGGCTTGGGTGTTGCAGGGACTCAGTAGTGAAGCAGTGAAGGGTGTGGAGGCTTCAGGGATGGGACTGGTAAACATGGGGGGTCCTTGGGGCAAGATGGGCAGCTCAGACACCTGAATAACATCAAAGCTTTGTGGGGTGGGGTGGAGAGGAGAGGCAGCAGAGTGTCCTGCAAGCAGGTGATGGGGCACTGAGGTTCCACTGCCAGCTTCTCCACGCTTTTAGGGGTTGACAGGCAGCGGGATGTGGGCCTGGTTTTGGCCATTGCTGTCTTCTTGCTAGCTGAAGCAGGCATGGCAGCCATCCTGTGGTGGAGAAGATGCTGTGAGTCCCTTTCCCTTCCCCAGGGGATAAAGGGATGGTGCACCCAGCCCCCCCCGCTCCCCCATCCCTCGGAGCTCACAATCCTTTGTATCTTCCTGCAGGATCCATGCACTCAGAGGGCAGGGGCAACCCAGGGCTAGAGCTGCTCCCTGCACCCCCAAGATCTTCTGTAGCTAGGGATCTCCAACTAAGCAAGAGCAGCCAGGCTCACGATCCTAGGGCAGTAGTCACAAACCACTGGATCTCGATCCACTGGTAGATATTGAAGGCTCTTGGAGTCAATCCAAGGCTGGGGTGGGGGGCTGAGTGCCTGCATGCATGCAGGTGCATGCTCTAGCCCAATAAATCAGTCCGGGGGTGGGGGCGGGCTAGATCTAGGCCCCTGCGGTGAGGGACAGTGCCACAGATTTACCTGTTGGTAGGGGAGGAGTGTGGTGGTGGTGGTACACAGATTTTTCCAAATGCCAAAGGTTATCTCCTACCTAAAAAGGTTGGAGACCACTGCCTAGGGTCATCAAGAAGGGGTTGGTCAGGATAGGAGCATGGACACCTGGGTTTCATGCCAGCTCTGGGAGGAGAATGAGGTTGTGGTGGGGGGCATGTAGTTAGGGTCAGGTTGGTCAAGGGAGGCAGGGCACCTTGGTTCACTCCCACATTGGGGAGTGGAGTTGGGGTTGGTGCAGTAGGGGTAAGGGGGTTGGGAGCCAGAACACCTGGGTTCCCTCCCAGCTGTAGTGGGAGGCGGGGGGCAGGATGCCTGCATTCTCTCCCAGCTGAGGTCTTCAAAATAAACCCCTTGGGATCAGTTCTGACTCCTGCTCATGATGTCTTCTCTAATTCTGCCCCTAGGTAGGGGGTGTGGCCAGCCAGTAGGGGGTGCTCCTGTGTTGAGCCACCCACCACACTGAGCCCGACTACCTTCCAGGCTCCGAGTGCCTCCCTGGGGGCACTTGTGTCCGGCTGACCCCCTTCCTGGAGCACACTCACTAGCCTGTAAGCTGCCACCACCCTGAGAAGGGACTGTCTCGGCCCTGTGTCCTCGGGGAAACACAGGCCTAATAGTCCGATGGGTACTTGACCCAGTGCAGGCACTTGGGGCATCTCCCCAAGTCAGGGGCCAAAAAGGAAAGTCCCTCTTAGTCCTCAGACCTAAGGGGCCTCTCAGGCATAATTTAAACCCACCCCTCAATAAGTCTCCTACACCAGTCTCAAAGGAGAACTTTATTGATTACAGGGGTAGGGTGAAAATAGGGTACAAGATAGAGCAATATCATAGAAATCCCATAGAGCAAACCAGTCTGGCTGAGGTAGCCTTTTGATCACGCATCTGAGTTACTGCCAGCTAGATATCTAATCAGATCTCGAGTAGCTTACTCATAAGCAACATCCCGAGGCTGTTGGAGATCCCCTCTGGAGGCAGGCCGTTCCTCACTCATGAGTTATGGGGGAGAGAGCCAGTTTCCCATGGTAAATTTTTTTTTTGTCTGTTTTTTTTTGCACCGGTCCTGGAAGCACTGCCATACCAGGTCAATGCATGAAGTGGATGGAGCAAGATCCAGTTCCACCACCCAACACCAAAAAAAATCTGCTCACTATAGACCTCCTATGGAGGACATATCAGAGACAATCACCTGCCCTGTACCGGGGGTTCCTCTGCCAACCTGGGTGATCATGATGTCACCCCTGAAAGTCTGAGTCCCCCGCATGGCTGCTGCCCCACCCCTCCTGGGCAGTCTTAACTTATATAACCCCTGTGACCTTATTCACCTGGTCCAATGGAGGCCAGCTCCTGTTGGCTGTTGGCCAACCAATTTGAAATACATCACTAGTTGCTGGGCAGACTCCAGCCCCCCAGGTAGATGCCCCTTGCCCAGGTGGCTGATGCCAGTCACGTGGGCAGAGGGAGCAGGTTTCCCCCCTCCCTCAGGAATGCAGCCAGCTCAGGTTACCTAGAGATAGGGCAAGGGTATGTCTCCTCTGCTGGGCCCATCCTAATCACATTGTCACAGAGCAGAGATTTTGGGGAGAAACAAAGGTGGCTTCCTGCCAGAGGGGACATGGCTAATAGAGATGGCATCAGCAGCCCCAGAGGTCCAGGCAAGGTGCTGATACAAGCTCCCTCCCCCAAAGGCAGCTGCATGTCAGCCAGGGGGACTTATCCCAGTCTGGACTCACCCTGTCTCTCAAGCATCTCCTCCCTATAGTAGGTGAAGCTCAGGGCCTCATTAATGCAGGTGTTTTGGAGCAGGCACTGCAGCTGGTTGGACGTATCCTGGTCCTGATTGTATCCCTGGTGGACCTGCTGGGCCTCTCAACTCCCTGTGTGGTTGCCCACTCACCCGTGGCCAGGTGGAAGTTTACCAAGTCCTGTCCATCCTGAGTGATTCGGTAAAAGGTGAGGGAGGTGCCGGTGGGGTGGATCTTGCAGCACATGAGGTTCTGGATCACAAAGAAGACTGGAAGAGGAGTTGGGTGACAGGCACTGTCAGGCTCGGGAGCAGATAGGGGGCTGAGGGAAAGTCTGCAAGATGGTGGAATCATGCCACCCCCCCACTCTCTGCCCCAACCACATCTTTGTGTCTGGATGACCACTTTGGCTTTGCAGGATCCTTCTGGCACCTCCTTTGACATCCATTAAAATACCCTTGCTGTGCTAGAGCACCTCCCACCACTGGCCCCTGGAAGCAAGCTGATGTCCCCCCTGCATCCTCTCATGGGGGTGCTGTCCAGTGCTAAGGACCATAAGAATTCTGGTGGCACCAATCCTGCTGGGACATGGTGGGAGATAGGTAGAATGAGTGTATCAGTGCTCAGCCACACACTGTGCTCCCCGTACTCACAGCCCATGCTAGCTTCAAATGCTGGCAATCATCTGGATGATGTGAGCACCATGTAGAGTTGCACAGGTTGCTCCAGGTCACCCTACTCCTTGGGGTACATCTGAGGGGGCCAGGTGTTGTAGTCCAGGGCATGGGTGGGGATGCCATTGAAGAGCATGGTTGTCAGCAGTCAGAGTGTGTGGGTCTCCATGGGGAGTGTAAGGGAGGTTGTAGGGGATGGCATGGGGAAGGCTTGGGGAAAGCAAGGGTCAGCAGTGGGGCAATGTCCACCATGGCCCTTGCAGAATCCCCTGGGCATGCAGCCCCTTGCACCCGCCCTGGCACCAGCCATAGGATCAAGATATTCCATGCACTGAGAAGAGTCCCCCACACCAGGAGGAGTTTAGAGGGGACGAGAGGAAGCTGAGACATTGTTGGAGCTGGGCCCCAGCTGCTCTCACAGCCGCCCATGCCAACTTCTCCCTTTGTCTTCCTGCCCACAGGGGTCACCGCCCTGTTAGCACTTCTGCCAGAAAACAGCCCAGCAAATTTTGTGCCAGGACAGGGAAGGGATCACAACCATATTCTGGCTGTCCCAGCAGTGCTGCCTCTCCCTGGGCTAGGGAAACTTTGTTTTAATAGAGAACTGGGGGCACCTGGGTTTGCCTTGGAGAGTGCCCCTTCTGCACCCTTGCAGCACAGCAGGGGTACTTCAGTACTTCCCACCTCCAGCTTGTAAGGTTTTTTTTCTTACCACTCTGTCAATGTGGTTGCCCCGGGTTAAGGCACATGTGATTTGAGTCACCTAGCTTCTATTGTCCTGCGCCCTAGCATCATGACCTGCGGGGCAGGGCCCTGACTCCTGGTCAAGGTGTGACGCTTTTCAAATTGGTTAGTCGACCTCAGTCAACACCTGCCCCTGACTGGGTGAGAAGGTGAGGTCAGGGGGAGCTATTAAAGAGAGTCTCTCCAGGGGGAGTGGGGAGCCATTTTGGGACTTTTACACAGCAACTTAAACCTCTGCAATCCTCACCCACTTCTGGGATGCTGAAGTGAGTAAATCAGCAGAAACTTAACTAGAAAGGTAAGGCTTCATAGTTTCTTAGTAGGTAGGGGTCAGAAGGGACCTGAATAGATCATCTAGTCTGACCTCCTGCCACTGGTTGGAGAACATGCTGGAATCACACGACCCCAGACAGGTGTTCATCCAACCTCTTTTTGAATTTACCCAAGGTAGGAGCGAGGACCACTTCCCTAGGAAGTTGGTTCCAGATCCTAGCCACCCTAACAGGGAAATAGTGCCTCCTAATCTCTAACCTGAACCTATTCTCCAGCAGCTTCTGGCCATTGTTGCTCATCACCTCAGGTGCTGCTGCGGGGAATAGGACCCTTCCTACTTGCTGCTGATCTTCCCTAATGAGCTAGTAGGGAGCCATTAAATCCCGCCTTAGCCTCTGCTTGCTGAGGCTAAACAGGTTGAGGTCCCTCAGCCTCTCCTCATAGGGCCTGCTCTGTTGCTCTCCAACCAAGAAGGTGGCCCTCCTCTGGACCCTTTCAAGGCAGGCCACATCCTTCTTAAAGTGCGGTGCCCAGAACTGGATGCAGTACTCCAACTGGGGCCGGACCAATGTCACGTAGTCTCTGGACTGGCTTGAGATGCATCTTTGGATGCACGACAAGGTGCAGCTGGCTTTGCTGGCTGTGGTCTGGCATTGGCGGCTCATGTTCATCTTGGAGTCAATAATGACTCCAAGATCCCTTTCCACCTCTGTGCTCACGAGGGGGGAGCTGCCCAGCTTGTATGTATGCTGTGGATTCCTTCTCCACGGGTGCAGCACCCTGCATTTATCTACATTGAACCCCATCCTGTTACCATCCACCCACTTCTGTAGTCTGTCTAAATCTAATTGCAGCCTCCCTCTCCCTTCGAATGTGCCTACCTCTCCCCACATCTTGGTGTCATTGGCAAGCTTGGACGTGTTTTCCACCCCCTCGTCCAAGTCGCTGATGAAGATGTTGAACAGTGTAGGCCCCAGGACTGAGCCCCGGGAGACCCCACTGTTCACATCCCACCAGGTCGAGTACGACCCATCCACCACCACTCTCTGGGTGTACCCCATCAGCCAATTTTTTACCCATGCAACTGTGCAGGCATCAATGCCTCAGTCACTTAATTTATTAATGAGAATGGGGTGAGAGAGGGTGTCAAAGGCCTTCTTAAAGTCCAGAAAGACTATGTCCATGGCAACACCATCATCCAAGGATTTAGTTACCTGGTCATAAAAGGCCATCAGGTTGGTCAGGCAGGACCTGACTTTGATGAACCTGTGCTGATTGCCCCTCACAGATGTGATCCTTGATAATTTTCTCAAGGATTTTCCCCAAGACCGATGTGAGGCTTATGGGCCTATAGTTTCCTGGGTCCTCCTTTCTTCTTTTCTTATAAATGGGGACCACATTAGCTAGTTTCCAATCTCTGGGCACCTGGTCCGTGGACCACGATTGCTCATACATCTGCGCCAAGGGCACAGCAATGACTCCCGCCAGCTCCCTCAACACCTGTGGGTGGAGGGCATCAGGGCCCGCAGATTTCAAAACTTCCAGCTCTTCCAGAAGATCCCTAACTACTTCTGTGCAGACCTGAGGCTTGGCAGTGCTATCCTCAAGATTCCCCTTTCCTGTGGTGGGAGAGCTGTCTTGGACCCTGGCCAAGAAAACAGAGGCGAAGAACTTGTTAAAAATTCTGGCTTTCTTGTCTGGCATAGCCACTGTGGCAGGCCAGTAGGGGGCACTCCTGTATTGAGCCACCCACCTCCCTGTGCCGACCACTTTCCAGGCTCTGAGTGCCTCCCTGGGGGTGCGTCACGTCTGGCTGAGCCCCTTCCTGGAGCACACTCGCTAGCCTTGGGGTAACGTAAGTTGCCACCACCCCGAGAAGGGACTGCCTCGGCCCTGCATCCTCGGGGAAACACAGGCCTAATAGTCCTATGGGTACTTGAACCAGTTCAGGCACTTGGGACACTTCCCCAAGTCGGGTGTCAAAAAGGAGTCTCCCTTAGTCTGCAGACCTAAGGGGCCTCTTAGGCATAATTTAGACCCACCCCTCAATAAGTCTCCCACACCGGTCTCAAAGGAGAACTTTACTGATTACAGGGGTAGGGTGAAAATAGGGTACAATATAGAGCAATATCATAGATATCCCATCGAGCAAAACAGTCTGGCTGAGGTAGCCTTTTGATGATGCATCTGAGTTACTGCCAGCCATATATCTAACCAGATCTTGATTAGCTTACTCACAAGCATCATCCCGAGGCTGTTGGAGATTCCCTCTGGAGGCAGGCCACTCCTAGCTCGTGAGTTTTGGGGGAGATAGCCAGTTTCAGATGGTAAACCTCCTCTGTAAGTCTAAATCCCCCACATGGCAGCTGCCCCCTCCTCCTGGGCAGTCTTAACTTATATAGCCCCTGTGACCTCGTTCACCTGATCCAATGGAGGCCAGCACCTGTTGGCTGTCAGCCAACCATTTTGAAATACATCACTTGTTACCGGGCAGACTCTAGGCCACCAGGTAGATGCCCCTCACCCAGGTAGGTGATACCAGTCACATAGGCAGAGGGAGCAGGTTCCCCACTCCCTCAGGACTGTATCCAGCTCAGGTTACCTAAAGAGATAGGGTAAAGGTGTGTCTCCTCTGCTGGGCCCATCCTAATCAAATTGTCACAGGGCAGCAACCCGGGGGAATATTTCATAGATTTCATAGATTTCCTAGACATCAGGGCTGGAAGGGACCTCGGGAGATCATCGAGTCCAGCCCCCTGCCCAAAGGGCAGGAAGTCAGCTGGGGTCATAGGATCCCAGCAAGATAAGCATCCAATTTACTCTTGAAGGTGTTCAATGTAGGTGCTTGAACCACCTCCGACGGCAGACTGCTCCAGACCTTGGGGGCTCGGACAGTAAAGAAATTCTTCCTTATGTCCAGCCTGAAACGGTCTTGCAGGAGTTTGTGACCATTTGACCTAGTCATCCCTTGGGGCGCTCTGGTGAACAAACGTTCCCCCAGATCCTGGTGGTCACCCCTGATAAACTTATAGGTGGCCATCAGATCACCCCTGAGCCTGCACTTTTCCAGGCTAAAGAGCCCCATGGCTCTCAGCCTGTCATTGTAAAGTTTGTTTTCCTGACCTCTGATCATGCACTTGGCTCTTCTCTGGACTCTCTCAAGCTTCTCCACAGTATTTTGAAGTGTGGAGCCCAAAACTGGATGCAGTACTCCAGCTGTGGCCTCACCAAGGGCAAGTACAAGGGGAGAATGACGTCCTGAGATTTTCTTGAGAAGCATCTATGGATGCACGCCAGCATTTTGGTCACTTTACTAGCTGCAGCATCGCATTGCAGGCTCATGTTCATTCTGTGGTCAATGATGACCCCCAAGTCTCTTTCTTCTTTAGTGCTAGCCAGCTTAGCACTGCCGAGCGTATAAGGATGCTGCAGGTTTTTCCTCCCAAAGTGGAGACCCTTACATTTTTTGGTGTTAAACACCATGAGGTTCTCATCCGCCCATTTGCTGTGCCTGTCCAGGTTAGCCTGGATCACCCGCCTTTCATCTGGCGTGGATGCTTTGCCCTGGAGTTTGGTGTCATCAGTGAACTTGGCCAGTCCACTCCTGACTCCAATGTCCACATCATTAATGAAGATATTGAACAGTATGGGTCCAAGGACAGAGCCTTGAGGGACCCCACTGGTCACAGGGCACCACGATGAGTGACTGCCATCAATAACAACCCTCTGGGTCTGACCGCGGAGCCAATTTCCCAAGCAGCGGATCGTGGTGGACCCAAGGCCACAGTTGGCCAGTTTTGCCAAGAGGCCAGATACCAGATCGAAGGCTGGGATACCAGATTGAAGGCTTTTTTGAAGTCAAGATATATGACATCAATGTCATCTCCCTTGTCCAGGTGCTAGGTCACCTGGTCATAGAAGGAAAAGATATTGGTCAAGCAAGACCTACTCACAACAAACCCATGCTGCCTATCCCTTAGGATGTTAGCCTCGGCCAGTCCATTAAGGATGGCCACCTGAATAAAGTTTTATAAGATCTTCCCCAGGATAGAAGTCAGGCTAATGGGCCTGTAGTTAGCCGGATCCACTCTCCTCCCTTTCTTGAAGATCGGCACCACATTGGCCTTCTTCCAGTCTTTGGGCACTACACCAGAGCGCCAGGAGTTTTCAAAGATCCGTGCCAGAGGCTGGGCTATGATGCTCACCAGCTCCCTGAGTACTCTGGGGTGCAGACTGTCAGGGCCGGTTGACTTGAAGGTTTCCAGCCTCTCAAGATGTTCCTTCACAAGGTCAGCATTTATGGAGGGCAGGGAGCCCTCACCCAGACCTCCCTGACCCATAGCGGGCATGGGTATCCAATGGGTCTGATGAAAGCCTGACGCAAACTACCCATTTAATAGGTTGGCTTTTTCCTGGGTGTCAGTTGTCAGTTGCCCCATCTGGTTCAGCAGGGGTCCAGCGTTGCCCTTGCTTTTCCTCCGGCTCCCCACATATCTGAAAAAGGACTTTTTGTTGTCCTTGATGCTCAAAGCTAGTTGGAGTTCAGTTGCAGCCTTGGCTTTCCTGGTTTGCTCCCTGCAGGACTGGACCAGTGCAGAATAATCTTCCTTGCAGATTAATCCCATCTTCCATCCTTTTGCAGGCTTTTCTTTTTAGCCTTAGGAGATCTGCTAGATCCCTGGAGAGCCAGGGGGGCTGCTGTGCCCTCTTGCTGCCTTTCCTTTGAGATGGAATAGACTTAGCTTGTGCATTGAGGATCACTCCCTTGGGGAGCAACCACTCTTCTTGAACTCCTCTCCCCCTGGGGTCACAGTCCCTGAGGGCCTGACCGACAAGCCTCCTGAGCTTGTCAAAGTCGGCTTTTCTGAAGTCAAGGACTTCTGTGTTGCTGACTGACTTGCCAGCTTTATGGCGGATGGTGAAGATGATCAGCTTGTGGTCGCTGTCACCCAGCTTCCCATTGATCACTAGGTCATGATTAGGTCATCCCCTGTAGCCAGTACCAGGTCGAGCAACACTTTGCCTCTCATTGGCCCATAGACTTCTTGAGTCAGGTAGAGGTCATCCACGCATGAGAGGAAGCTTTCCCACAAGATGTCCGGGTAATTGAAGTCACCCATGACCACCATAGTCCTGGAGCATGTGGCCTCCGCCAGCTCCTGGGCGAACTCCTGGTCAAGCTCAGGACTTTGAGTGGGAGGTCTGTAGTAGACTCCCACCTTTGTGTCCCCTGTGCCGTGTTCCCCACGAATTTTAACCCAGAGGGTCTCTAGCTGTCCACCCTGGTCACCAACATCAGCTTGCAGGGACGCGTAGCTTTCCTTAACATAGAAAGCTACACCCCTGCCCCTTTTATCTACACGATCCCTCCTGTACAGGGTATAGCCATCTATACCCGTGGTCCAGTCATGGGTGGAGTCCCACCAGGTCTCCGTTATCCCAATGACATCATAATTCTTTGCACTGTGCAGGAGGACGAGCTCGTCCTGCTTGTTGCCCAGGCTCCTGGCATTAGTGTACAGGCAGGCAAGTATCCCCTTGGGGTCTCTTACCTTGCCCACGGATTGTGCCAGGGCTGGGGCAGGGGTGGGCTCCCTTAAGTGCCTTGGCCCGCAGGCTTTGCAAGGGTTGCTCAGTGGGCCAGCAGTGGCGGTAGTCCCCCCGGCCCCCAATGAGCTTAGTTTAAAGCCCGGTGGAGCAGGTCAGCCAGCCTGGCTGAGAAGAGCCTCCTCCCCAGGGAGGAGAGGTGGAGGCCATCTCTTCCCAGCAGCTCACTGCCTCTCTTGCCAAAGAGCGAGCTGTGGTCATAGAAGCCAAAGCCTTCCTAATGACACCAGCGCCACAGTCTTTGGTTGACTACATGGATCCTCCTCTCCCTCCTCAGCCCACAGCCCAAGACTGGGAGGATCGAAGAAAACACCACCTGTGCTCCCAGACCCCTAAGCCCCGCTCCCAAATCCCTGTAGCGCCTCATGACCTAGCTGGGAACACTCTGAGCCGTGTCATTGGTGCCCACATGAATAAGGAGCATAGGACAGTGGTCTGTGGGCTGGAGGAGCTTTGGGATCTTCTCCGCAATGTCCCGGATGCGGGCCCCCGGGAAGCAGCGGACTTCCTGGGCTAATTCAGGTCACTAGCCTGAGCTCCAGCTCCATCTTGGCCTTCCTAATGGCTCTCCTACACTCACTGGCCAAGGAGAAGTATTTCTCCTTGGGGATAGCCCCTCTCTTCCAGCGGTTGTACCCCTCCCTTTTGGCCCTCAAGCATTGTCTGATGCCTTTGTTGAGCCAAGGGGGTTTCAGAGCACTCTTACCCCCCTTGCTTCTCTCACGGACTGTCACACACTGAGCCTGGAAGATCATCCCCTTAAGGCATGACTATTCTTCATGGATTCCCATATCTTCTACCTTTTGGGCCCTCAGTGCCTCCCCCACTAATCTCTTAAGTTCATTGAAGTTGGTCCTTCTGAAGTCAGGGGCTTTGGTCTTGGTATAAGCCCTCAACATCCTGTGCTGGATGGTGAACTCCAGCAGGCGATGATCACTGTCACCCAGGTGGTCAGGGACCTGCAGTCCCCTCACCAGGTTAAGCTTTTAGCTTTTTAGAAAACCGCCAGAATGACATTGAGCACCGGATGCCAACAAGGTACCCCAATCCAGACTGTTTTTAGTTGATGTCTTCTGGTGCTGGTCATCCCTCGCTGCAACAATACGCACGACTGACGACGACGACCAGTGGGACCCACCCCTTCGGGGGTGGTTTTAACATCAGATCCCTCCCTCCACCCCATTGGCGGTGCGGGGTCCAAGTTCACCGCCGGCCGCAATCTGCAGGTGGCCCACAGGGACTGGCGGCCTTTGCCGCCCGACTGTGGAGACATCAAATAGTCCCTCACCATGTCATCCCCAGTGGCAAAGACCAGGTCCAGCAAGGCATCTCCCCTAGTGGGGCCATGCACCTCCTGGATAAGGTGGAGGTCCTGTATTTCAGCTAGAATCCTACGCGAATGGTCACACCTGGCTGACTGCTCCTCCCAGCAGATATCTGGGTAGTTTAGGTTCCCTAAACTGGGTGGTTTTGGCTTATAATTCTGGCTTATAGTATTTAGAGCTTATAAGGCTTATGATAATTTAGAAGAGCTTTAAATGGCTATCAGGCTGGTTCTGTTTGCTCAGAGTATTCTTTTGATACTTCTCTAACTTGTACCCCACCAAGCCTACCCACTCTACCCAATAATGCTATCCACTATAACAAGATTTGTGGTACATGTTCGAGAGGGAATGGGCAGGCGTTTCCATTTCCTTGGCTCGGCTGACTCAGGGAAGCACTCCAAGATCTCACAGGAGGTCTACCACCCTCAAGGTCTGTAAGGCTTGTGTACCCTGGGGGCACAGGGCCCAAGCAATGACCAGACAGAAACCTGAGCCCATGCGGTAGCAGCGCTATGCCAAGCTTGTGTGTATGCTTCAGGAAGGGGGCTGTTCAGAAGCAGCGTTCTCTCTAAACTGTGTGGCAATGCACGTGCACTCATGCTACACTGCCAGGTGTGCCTGCAATCCTGGGGATGTGGAGCTGGGCTGGAGCCTGTGGGAGGGTGAGGGCCAGGCTCTGGAGGTCAACAGGGCCTGCCCCCATGGTGTCTACTCCTGATGTCAGGTGAGGCTGTGGCTTGAGGCCATCACTGCAGGAGGGCAAGATTTGCCTTGTTGCCTGGCTCTGAAGGTCATGGACTGAGCACTGGCATTGGGCAGAGGAAGAGGGACCAGGCAGCAGATGAGAGCCCCGGTTCCAGCAAAAGCCCACAGAGTAGGACCCTGGTGCTGTGTTTGCCCCAGCATCGCCTTCCTGCTGCCTTCTCAGGTAGAAGCTGAAGGGCTGGGATCTGCACCTGGAACAGCTTTTCTCCTGTCTCTGAAAGGGGACTATGTGTGCAACGATCTGTGTGGGGTCTCAGCCCTGTTGGTGGCACCCAATGTCTGACCTGTGCAGGAGGGAGCGAGCAGCAAGGGTCCCTGGTGCAACCCGCCCCCCTCACTTCTGCACTTCCTCCCTGCTCCTCCTCCATTGTAGCCTGCAGCCTGGATCCTGACCCCCTGCCCCATCAGGAGCTATTGAGCCCGGAGATCCCACAACCAACTCTCTTTCCTCTTCAGTCAGAAGCCTGCTCCCACCATCTCTTAGCTGTGTCGTGGCACCCTTGGGGCCAGGTCATAGCTCTGCCCTGGGAGCTACTGTGCACCCCTTTCCCTGGTATTGGGGTGGAAGCAGGAAAGGGTTAATGCAGCTTCCTTTCCAACCCAGGGGCAGCTGGACCAGGGATGGGGGATATTATTATTACAATATATCTATAAATATATTTTGGTGTGTGTGTCTGTGGGAGTGTGTGTGTATGTGTATATATATATAAATATATAAGTATATGTATGTATATATGTATGTATATATATAAATCCACTATCATAGACTTCAAATAAACCTGTGCACCTGTTGCAATAACTTTACCACCCTCTGCCCTTCCCTAACCCAAACACAGTCTCTTAGTCCTGGCCCCAGTTTGGGGTTTCCCTTCTCAGTTCATTCACAGTCCTTGTCACCGTCACTTCCACTGCTGCTGATCCTGTTGTTGTCCTGCTCAGTCTTCAGGTCCAGTTGTGTCATTGGCCCCTTTGCTCTCCCTGTTCACTTCCTTTTCTTTGGGGGCTTTGAACAGCCTCTGCCACGTGTCCCTTTTCCAGCTGGATTTGGCTGCATCCTCTCCATCCTTTCCCACCATTTTCCACTAGTAGGACCGGAGCTCACTCAGAAACATTTTAACACAGTCCGTTGGCTTGAGCTCAGTATGTCTGTACATCAGGAGGTTCCTGCATTGCCACAGGGCACTCCTGATGCAGGACAGGACACAAACAGGTCAAGAGGATATTCTGGGACCCGTGATGTTTTGTCAGGTGTCCGTACAGCGTTGTCTCCCTTGTCATTTGCCTGACTCCTGTCACTTCCTTCAGGAGCCAGCTTACCTTTTCCCACACTCCTTTGACATAGGGGAGAGCCAAAAGAGGTGATAGATTGTCTCATTCACACCTTGGCAGCTTTCCCTGGGACAGCTGGGTCTAGACTCCCGTCTCGCTGTGTGCCTCCAGGCCTTCACTGGGAATGTGCGTGAGCTTTGAGCCAGCTGAAATCTCTGGTCTTTTCTTAGGTCTTTGTGGGAGACCTGGACCCACACAGCTTGGCAGTTGTCATCAGGGAGCAGCTCCATGGTTGGTAGCCCGTCTCTGTCTCCGACTGCCTTCTGTACCTTCCTATGGTTGGATATGGTCTCTGGGCTTTCCTTCTTTAGCCCGTACCTGCTACTCAGGAGCTGACCTATAAAATACTTGACAAAGCAGTTTGGTTTGGTTTCTGCTCCAGTCTCAAGTTTGTAGTTCTGGCTTGTGTACCATGCTGGCAGGAACAGGTGGATGTCTGGCATGCCCCTGCCCAGGCCTGTTTCTTTGTATAGGGTCTTCCTTGCCACCTTCCCCATTCTGGATCCCCAGAGGAAGATGCCTGATGCGCTGGGCCAGGGGTTCAATAGTGCAGATAAAAAGGATTGGGGAGAGTGGGCAGCCCTGCTGGACCCCGACTCTATCGTGATCCCCGTGCTCAAGAACCCGTTGACCAGCACCTCGCTGCTCATGTTCATGTACAGTGTCCTTATCCAGCCGATGAAGGTTGAGGGGACACCCATTCGCTTCAGCGAGAAACCGGTGTGACACTCTGTCCTAGGTCTTGTCCAGGTCCAGGTTCAGCACCGCCCCTTCTGCCTTCTGTCCCGTCCCAGCTGGAGCACGTCCCTCAGTTGCAGCACGGCCCCTTGGATCTGATGTCCTGGTACCGCACACGACTGGTCCTCATGGATGATGGAGCCTCGGACAGATTTAAATTGCTTGGCCAAGACTTTGGGCAGCAGCTTCTAGTTGAAGTTCAGGAGGGTGATCGGCCTCCAGTTCTTCAAATCCTCCCCTGGACCCTCCTTTTGCAAGAGGGTCACGAGGCCCCGGTACATCCCAGCTCCTTATTGGTCAAGTAAAACTCCTTGGGCAGGCTGTCTGACCCAGGAGTCCTACCGTTGATGAACCTCCGAGGGTGTGCTCGACCTCCTCCAGTGTCCCCAGCTGCTGTTGCTCGGCTTCTCCAAGGGGCTGGGTGAGCCCTGCAGGCTCTGCCACTTCCTTCGACTGGTGCTTTGCTCCTGCACCATCTCTCAGGCACGTCATGGGCTTCTTTTTGCTCTTCTTTAGTGTGGAGAAGCAAGCAGATCACTCCTCCCCCTCCCCCACCCAGTGGGCCCTGGCCTGGAAGATCTTTTTCCTGGCCTCTTCCTCGTACCAGGCACCGACCTGGGCCTTCGCCTCCTGCATGCCATCCCTCACATCCCAGCCTGCCGCCGCCTGCCTGTGCAGGTCCTGTAACTTAAGGCCAGGCGCTCGTGCGGCCTTCTGTGGGAGAAAGCTCGGTGCTCGCCAGCCGGCTGGAAGAAGACCTCGGCCCTATTTTTGATGCTGGCCCACGACTCTGTCTGATTCGGATACGGGACCTTGAGGCTTCTCCAGCCTGCATAGTGCTCTCTAACTTTGCGGGGTCTTTTCGTCTTCCAACAGTGGGGGTGTTCAGCTCCATGCCCCCTTGGCCCTCTCCAGCGGACCTCCCATTTCAGCCTGGGTCATGAGGAGGCAGTGATCCAAGAAACAGGCGGGCATGGAGCGGGCTCCCTTTACCTTCCCCCCCTTGGGGAGGAGGGCAAAATCTATTTGGGTTTTGTTTGCACTACTGCTCTGGGCTCTGCTGACTCTATCTTCCTCGCTGATGACGCAGTTGAAATCTCCTGCGATGATTACTGGCCATTCCTCCCCAGAAGCCACCTGCTTCTTTAAGGGTCACACATTTTTAGCAATGAGATTGAGAACTGCCTCCTGTCCAGCTAGGAGCTGAGTAGTGTGGGTGGTTGTTTGCCCATTCTTCCCCCCACCCGCCGTGAGATGCCTGCCCCACACATGAACCTTTTCAAGAATAGGAGCCCTAGGTCCCTGAAAAGCATTGTTTCACCCTTGCAACTCCCTCCTAAAGGGGGAATACACACATGGGCGACAGGGAGTCTCACCCCAACGATAATCCTCATAGTACAGGGGATCCAGTTTTGCTCATCATCCCAGCTTTTTAATTCATTTTCACTAGACCTGCACCACTCCCCATAACTTCTTCCTGTATTGCTGCCATACTTCCTCACGACACTTCTGACGTAGCTTCTATCTCCTTCATCTCCTTCTATCTCCATCATTCAGTGGGCAGCACTGACTGATCAGACCCCGTTCTACCTTGCAAATCTTTTCAAACTGCCCACTGTGCTTTTTTCATCCAGTGCCTTCTGTTTCCATGATGCTATTTCTTTATCTGCTTTCTCCTTTTGGTCCTGTAAAATCCCCACCCAATTGTCTAACTTTACAATTTACAGCATGTCTTTTAAAGACGCTTCTTGCACTGAATTGCATTTGTGCCTGTGAGATGGCTGCATCTTGCCATTGTTTTGGGTTTTTTTAATATAATTTGTATCCAAGGCCAAATTAGCCAAAACTAATTCCAAATCCAGGAGTCCAGAACCATAAGTGGCTCTGCTAGCAGCAAACATCCTCCACATGCACCTGGGACTTCAGATGTTTCCAGAACCTTTGCATCCTACTTGCAGACCCAAGCCCAGAGGCTTGGGATTTGTGTGCCCCCTAGTTTTGCTTGCCCTTAGCCATAAGGCCCTCAGAGTAAGGAAACTCCCATTTCCATAAACTGGGTTTACAGCCACTGCACCTCAGCCAGTACTGAACCATGCCAGAAGAGCAGTTCTCCTGTGAGGCGGTTCAGGAAAACTGCCTTCTTGGTATGGTATTTCCCCTGCCAGGTTAAGAAGCCACTATGCATGATCTGAGCTTTCAAGAGGCTTTTCTGTCTCATTTTTTGAAATCTTTAACTCTTTATTCCCTTTGCTGTGCCTCGTTAATTAAAGCTTCGCATGTCAATAGCAACTCTTCTAGAGTGACTCACTTCTTTCTCCTTTTCTCACCTGGGATTTATGCCCAGAGACTATCCAAGAAGACCACTGATCACATAAATGCACAAATATGTCTGGTACACAGAACACTTTATTTCCCAAACATAGAGTGGTTTTGGCTACCACCCATTTTTCTAGCTCCGACGGCTCTTTTCTCACTGAGCCAGCTATCAAACTAATCCAAGGGGTCGGGGTCGGGGTCGGGAGGCTGGAGGGGAAGGCAGGGGTATGCGCCTTATCCTAACTCAGTTCCGTCCAAGGGAATTGAATAGGAGCCACCCAGGGACACCAAATCATTTTCTGAGCCTTACTGAGGCCGCAGTGCCCACAAGGGAGTGGTGCTTGGCTCCCCAAGCAAGGCTCTGCTGCGCCTCTGCCCTGCTGGAAGCCATGGCAGTACCAGCTGCTTCCCAGGCCTGGGGCTCAAAGCCTCCATCTGGGGCTGGCCTGAGAAGAGAGCTCAGCAGACAAGTCTGTTGTGGTGGAAAAGGAGGCAGGACTCCAGACTTGCCAGGGGTTGGTCTTCTTGGGTCAGTGCCACTGCCTCTGGAGTTGGCCCGAGCACTGCCGCTCCCCTGGCCTTGGGCAGGGGTCTGCCTTGGGACCACCACCAGTAGGGCACAGGAGCTCTGCGAGAAGAGGGGTGCAGTGGCATTATGCCACAGTGCCTTAAATTGCCTCCTGCAGTGTTGGCTACCAACCGCAGCCCCAGCCCCAAGCCCCAACTTGCAGCCCGCAGCCTGAGCCCCAAACCCTAGCCCCCTAACTCCCAACTCTGGCCCCAGCCCCAGCTGTCATCGCAAGCCCCCCAACCCGCCGCCCCAAACCTTGCAGCTCATCCACTAGCTCCCAGCTGTTGACCCCAGTCTCTGCCCCATCTCCAAGCCCCCCAGCTCCTCCCTTAGGGTAACCACACATCCCTAATTGGGCAGAACAGTCCCAAAATGGGAGCCCATGTCCTAGTCCCAGGCTGCATGATTGTGGGACAGTATTTGTCTCAGATTTTCAGTATTGTGCAAGGATCTGGGTTTGAGAAGCAGCCTGGAGGCTGCTTGGGGCTGCCAGGAGCGGGATGCATGCGGCGACATGTGCATGTGCACACCTGCACATATGCCCGTGGCTGGGAATACAGCCAGGCAATGTGGAAAGCAGCTCCTTGCAGGTAACTTTATGGGGGAAAGGGATATAGGGGCCAGATTGAGGCTCTCATGCTGAAGGAGGGTGTGGGGCAGGAGCTGGGGCTGGGGGCACTACCCAGGTGGGCCAGTGCATGGGGCCAGAGTGGGGAATGGGAAGGAGCCACATGAGGCTCATGGTGGGGGTGGGAGAGAGGGACGGGTGGGTATGGCTCTCCAGCACTGGGCACACTCCCCAGGTGGGCACATGGCCCCCGAGATTTGTGCTCGGGGCTGGGATGGATGCAGACTTTCCACTGCAAACTTAGGGCTCCCTGCCTTGCTCCCCTCCCTTGAGAGGCCAGTGCCACCATGGTGAGGTGCCCCCTCCCTGCCTGGCAGCAGTGGGGCAGTAGCATGGAGTTGTTCCCCCCGCTGCTGCTGGGTGGGCGGGAGGTGCACAGCTGGTGCAGAGCTCCTGAAAGAAAAGCAGAAGGGCGGGGAGCCTGTACCTGCCCCCACTCTGCTTGGCTCTGCTGCGGCATGCTGCTGGCGGGGGGGGTGGGGCAGGGTTGGGGACAGACACAGGCATGTCTCCTTCATTTCCATTGTGAAAAGGTGGTCACCCCAGCTCCCACCTCAAGCCCTCAGCTCCAAACCTCCAGCCTCAGCCCCTAGCTCCCAGCTGCTGTCCCCACACCCCCATCCTCAAGCCCCCATCTCTCATCTCCCAGCCTCAGCTGGAATTTCTCTCTGGCCCCCAGTCTGTTCCTTTCATTTTCTGAACCCTCATTCACATCTGAGAGAAGTCAGTATTAAATCCCTACTTACCTGCCCCTGTCCAGGCAAGGAGGAGGAGGAGGAAGAGAGGAGGCAGCATGCTCTGGGGAGCAATGCTCATGGGGCTCCAAGGGCTGATTGCAGCAGCTGCTCGTGCAATTGCACCCATGCCCCCCAGCCAGGCCGAGCAGAACAAGTGCCCAATCCTGGAGGTCTGCTTCACTGTGACCCCTGGTGTGGGGCTGGGATGAGGGGCTCTACAGGCTTTGGAGGGGCTTCTGGCAGCCCCTGCTTTGAGTGCTTGCTCTTGGTGCCCCAGTCTGTGTTCCCCACCTCCTGCATCTGGTTCCCGCCATGGTTTCACTTCCCCTTTCACTTCCCCCAGCTTCCACAGTGCTGTTCTGCACTGCTGGGGGGCATCATGGAGTCAACCCCCTCTGCCCCCCACAGCATGCCACTCCCCCTCCTTGGGGCCAGGAAGGGGTCTTTGGGGAAGGGGGTAAAAAGCAGGGGAGTCTGGGAGGCAGGCAGGTGTGTAGGATCTTGGCCAGAGCCAGATTCCCTTTAACTTTCTGGGTTTTATTTCCTTTCCTTTTCTTTATCCTCTCACACGTGCCTGTCAGCCTGGCTGTGCTGGGTTACTGTGTGGGTGAGGGGGTGTGGATTTAACATCTCTGTTTGGAGCCGTGACCTCAAGGCACAGGGTCAGGGCCTTAAGCACCTGTCACTCCTCTAGATACCGTGATGTTTTTCAAAGTGCTGCAAATGTCAGGCTTTCCCAGGCTGGGGAAGATGTGGGGGTGGGTGGAGGGGAGATAGGCAGGAGCCTGCAGGAGGGTGAAGGCCTATCCCTTGGGCTGGTGGGGATCAATGTGCCTGCCCCCCTGTGCCAGGGGAGGCTATGGCCTGAGGCCTTCACTGCAGGAGGGCAAGACCCACTTGGACATCTGTGTCCACAAGCAGTTGCCTGCTGACACCCAGCAAAAGGAAGCAGGACCAAGTGGCAGGAGGGACCTCCAGCTCCAGCAAGTGACCCCAGATGAGGAACTTGCTGTTGCACCTGTCCCAGCATCTCCTTCCCACTCCCTTCTCCAGGGAGAGGGATGCATGGCTAAATGTGCAGCAGCAGCAGCAGCGTGGGCTGGTGGGTGGTGGCAGCAGCCACAGCATACGTGCTTCCCCCCGCTCCTGGGAGGTGGCAGCAGCCATGGTGGGCAGGGTGTTGGGTGGCAGCGCTCCCTCCCCTCTCCCTCCACCTGTCATTCTTGATGGAGAATTGGCTATCTTCTAATAGCCAGTTAGACGTCTGTCTGTCTGTGTGTCTTTCTGTTGTAAGGCTTTTGGGCAGCGGTGCATGTGCCTCCGGCAATTGGCTGCATGGGCTCTACTGCCTGAGGCAGGGAGAGAGCCTCAGGCATTGAGGTGGCTGGAAGCACTGCTGCTCTGGGGGAGGAGGCAGAGGTGGGTGGGAAGGGGCCTCGTGGGAAGCCACCACTGCCACCTCAGGCAGGGAGACGGATGCAGGGACGTGGTTGCGGCTGGTCTGGGGCAGGAGGCAGAGGCAGGCACAGGGGAGGGAGCCACCGCATTGGAGGCTGAAGAAGAAATGCCCATCAAGAATGATGGGCAGGGCATGGCTCCAGTAGAGCAGGCCAAGCAGTCATGAAAACTTCATTGATTCATAAATTGTAAGGCTGGAAGGGACCTCGGAAGATCATTGGATCCAGCCCCCTTGCACAAGGCAAAAAAGATATCTGGGGGTCAGGTGAGCACAGCAAGATGACCATCCAGTTTCCTCTTGAAGATTTCCAGGGTAGGTGATTGCATCACCTCTGCGGGGAGCTTAGTCCACAGTCTGGACACCCTGACTGTGAAGAGATTTTTCCTGATGTTGAGCCGGAAACGGTCCTCCAGGAGTTTGAGGCCATTACTCCCGGTTTTTCCCAAGGGTGCCCTGGTGAACAGTTGCTCACTGAGCCCTTGATGTACTCCTCTGATGTAGCGGCCCCCTCTGTTTTTGAGGCTGAAGAGTCCCAGGTCCATCAGCCTTTCCTTGTATTGTTTTCCATGCAAGTCTCTGACCATATGAGTAGTCCTTCGCTGGACTCTCTCAAACCGTGCCATGTCCTTGTGCGGTTCAGTGCAGCCCAGAACAGGATGCAGTCCTCCAGCTGCGGTTTCACCAATGCTGAGTGGATCGGAAGAATCACTTCCTTGGTTCTGTTGGAGATGCATCAACTGATGCATGCCAGGGTATTATTTGCCCTACTGGCCAGTGGCAAAGCATAGAGGGTGCATAGGGGTGCACATGCACACCTTGAGAGTGCCAGTGAACCCCCTGACCGGCCACGCTTGCTGCTTAGGAAACAGGCAGGTTTTTCTCAGGAGTGGCCTGGTGAACAGCACAGAGCCCTGATGTAGTGGTAAGCTGCTACCAGGTTCCCCAGCCACTTCCACAAGTGGCCACAGTGATCAACCACCTTGCAATCAGCCGCGGGGAGATCCGCCCCACCCTGCACCTCAGTCAGCAAGATTGGCTGTGGGTCTCCAGACACCGGTCGCTGACAGCGCACTGTGGGGGCATGCGTCCTCGCCGACTAAGATGGCACGAGTTGCCCATGCTACTGGCTACAGCGTTGCACTGCCAGATCATATTCATACTGTGGTCTATTATTACCCCCAGGTCCCGTTAGTTGGTGGTGCTGGTCAGTTTGACACTGCGAAGCGTTGAATCATTGAAGTTGGGTCGAAGGGACCTTGTAGATCTTCAAGTCTGACCCCCGGCCTGGGCAGGAGACAAATTGGGCTCAAATGACTCCAGCCAGGTAGGCACCAAGCCTCTTCTTAAGGCCCTCCAGGGTAGGAGCCAGCACCACTTCCCTAGGAAGTTGGTTCCAGACCCTAGCCGCCCTGACCGTGAAGTAGTTCTTGCGGATGTCTAATCTAAACCTCCTCTCCAACAACTTGTGGCCATTATTCCTTGTTATGCGGCGGGGGGGGGGGGGGGGGTGCTCGGGGAAACACGGTCTCTCCCAAACCCTTCTGGTTCCCCCTAGTGAGTTTATAGACGGTCATCAGGTCCCCCCTCAGCCTTCTCTTGTGAAGGCTGAACAGGTTCAGGTCCTGCAGTCTTTCATTGTAGGGTCTGCCCTGTTGTCCCTGGATCATGCGGGTGGCCCTCCTCTGGACCCTCTCCATGCTGTCCACATCCCTCCTGAAGTGCGGCGCCCAGACCTGGACGCAGTCCTCCAGCTGCGGCCTGACCAGTGCCACATAGAGGGGGAGGATCACCTCCTTGGACCTGCTGGAGATGCATCTGTGAGTGCACGAAGGGCACTCTCACTGAGATGGGCAATACATTGGTTTAGGTCTGGGTTTTCCTCTCCTCCTCCAAGCAATGGGCTTTGGGGTGGGGGTGGGGATTGGTATGCTTCAAGGTCAAACTTAAGCTGGAGTGTGACATGTATTGAAACTGCTAGTTCTTTTCCAGGAATCATGGCAAGTTCTGCAAACTCAGATCCTCCAAATAAAGATGGTTCTGTTATGCCCTGTTAAAGTTACCCTTTTGCTAAGGCACAATAATGGTACCATTATGATAACTAGAACTACAGGCTCCTATAGCCAAAATAAGAATGCCCACACAGACTTTAAGTTTCACAAACCAATGGATAGAAAGGGGAAGCTAGCCTATGAGAGCAATTAGTGAGCAATCAATTTGGTAATTGCCACCATTGTAAAGTCAAGTAACCCCTTGACCACAATCAATGGTGGGATGGCCATGTCCCCTCACCCTTCCCCTCCTGCTGGTCTTGTCCTCTCAGGGCTTCCCTGGTGAGCTGATCCAGCCCCTGCCGATCAAGTTGCCCAAGAAGAGGAAGCGCTCCATCCATGCCCGCTGCCTCATGGAAGAGGAGGAGAAGGAGGCTGAGGCTGAGGCTGGGCTGGGGAGATGGGCATGGGCAGCTGAGGGCATGGAGGAGGTTTTTTACTCCCTGCATGCCATCAAGTAGGAGATTGAGCAGCTGCTGTACCCTGATGGTAGCTGTGACAGCCGTGCTTGTACTTGCCAAGACCTGCAGCTCTGCCGGCCTGGCCTGCCTGAGGGTGAGTCCTGCAGCAGGGAAGGGGGTGGGTGGTGGGGGGAAGGGAGGGACCACTGTACTGCATGCAGTGCTTTTTCCCCCGGCACTGAGCACTTCCTGCCACAATTCCTTTCCTGCAGGCAAGAGCCACTAGTAGGCACTGCGCTCTGGGGGTCCTGTATGGGGCTCTCTGGCCAGGCAGGCAGGCAGAGGTAGGCTCCCAAGGGACGTTGTGCTGTGGTGGTGCTTTCTCTCCAGCACTGAGCACTTGCTCAAACCATCCCTCTCTTGCAGGCCGGGGCACTGAGGGGTGCTATGTTGCAGGGGGTCCAGCAGAGGGCGCTCCAGCTGAGCAGGCAGGGCTGGGGCTGGCCCCCTATGAACACTGGGGTGGTGCTTTCTCCCCAGCACTGAGCACTTCCTCACATGATTTCTTTCCTGCAGAAAGGGGGACACAAGCAAGCTCTGTGCTGCAAGTAGGCCAGTGTGTGGGGGGGTGCTCTGGCCAGACTGGGTTGGGCCCAGAGTAGGGTGGGGAGGGGCTGTGCCTTGACACTGCCCCTGTTCCCCTGCTCCCCAGGTGAGTCCTGGATTGACCTCAACCGGGAATGTGCCCACTATGCTTTCAAGGTCTTCTGTAACTTCACAGCCAGTGGTGAGACCTGCATTTTCCCCTTCAAGGAGATAGAGGCAGTGAGTGGGGTTCTCTGGGAGGGGAGAGGGGCTGGGGGGGGGGGTGAAAGCAGGTGGGGGCAGGGAACCTCGACTCTTGGGTTCTCTGAGAAAGGAGGAGATGAGAGGGGACGCCCTGGCACCACCGCCCCTGCTGAGGTCCATCTGTCTGTCCCTTGGGCTTTCCCCTTCAGGTCCCGATGTCAGCATGTGAGTATGAGGAGCCGCAGACCTGGTACAGCCAGTTTCAGGAAGGCAGCAAGGTGTGCATCCAGCTGGCTTGAGCACATGGTGGGGGCTGGGAGTTTGTAGGGGGCTGTCCTGAGCTCTGTCTGTCCATCCAGGATCTCCCTGTCCACAAGCCCATGTATCTGCCCTTGGTTCTGTCTTGGTATGTCTACCCATCTGTTCTGGGCTTGCCCATCCATAGCTCTTCCAGTCTGTCTGGGTGCCCTGTGCTCTAGTCTGTTCAGGGTCTCCCCATCTGTCCAGCTCCCAGCTCCTCCCCTGACAGTGTCTCCCCCTTCCTCTCTCCCTGCCCCAAGTTTTCGTACATGGATGCTGAGGGGCAGGCACTGGGCGTGGTGCAGCTCACCTTCCTGCGGCTGCTCAGTGTCGCTGCCCGCCAGAACTTCACCTACCACTGCCACCGCTCGGTGGCCTGGCAAGGCCCTGGCACTGCTGGCTACTTTCATGCCCTGCACTTCCGTGGTGCCAATGAAGATGACCTCAGCAATGACACCAGTCCCTACATCAAAGCCCTCATGGATGGCTGTGCGGTGAGACCAGGGGCAGGACAGGTGGATGGACAAGAGAGGGAGGGAGGGACAGGGGGATGGAGATGTGAGGCCCAGTGCTGGGTGAGAAGGGATGGAAGAATGAAGAGACAAGGGAAGCAGAAAGGATGGAGGGATGACGGGTTTGGTGGGTGGATGGATGTATTGGGTTTGAAGCATTGGTGGATGAATGGATGGATGGATGGATTGATGGACAGATAGACTGACAGTCGGATAGATGTATGCACAGATAGAATGGATGGAATAATGAATGCAATGCATGGATATTTCATAGATTTCATAGACATTAGGGCTGGAAGGGACCTCGGGAGATCTTTGAGTCCAGCCCCTGCCCAGAGGGCAGGAAGTCAGCTGGGGTCATAGGATCCCAGCAAGATAAGCATCCAAGTTACTCTTGAAAGTGTTCAATGTAGGTGCTTGAACCACCTCCACTGGCAGACTGTTCCAGACCTTGGGGGCTCGGACAGTAAAGAAATTCTTCCTTATGTCCAGCCTGAAACGGTCTTGCAGGAGTTTGTGACTGTTTGACCTCGTCATCCCGTGGGGCGCTCTGGTGAACAGACGTTCCCCCAGATCCTGGTGGTCACCCCTGATAAACTTATAGGTGGCCATCAGATCTCCCCTGAGCCTGCGCTTTTCCAGGCTAAAGAGTCCCATGGCTCTCAGCCTGTCATCGTAAGATCTACAGGGATGATATACAGATGGATGTAAAAGTGCATGGACATATGGACAGATGGATATATGCCTGGAGGGATGAGTTGATGAAAATGGATGGATGGAGAGGCTAAGGGATGCAGGATGGGCAGAGGGTGGATGGATGGATGGATTGACACATTGTGTGGGTGGGTGGGTGGATTGATTGGTGAATGGATGGAATGGTGCATTGGGACAGGGGAATGACTGGATGGATGGATGGATGGATGGATGGATGGATGGATGGATGGATGGATGAGAGGGTGTTTGTTTGGGACGGGTGGGTGGGTGGGTGGACAGACTGGGGGGTGAGTGAGTGTGTGGGATGGGAGCTGGGATGGATGGGTGGATGAAAACGTGGGTGTTTGATGGGTCGGTGGATGATTGGGGGTCGACTGGTACATGGGCTGGGCATATGGATGGACAGTTGTATTGGTGGGTGGATGGTTGGGTGTATTGGGGGTTTGTAGATGAATGGTTGTGCTGCTGGATGCGTGGGCCAACGTCACATCTCACACCAAGAACGAAGGAGCCAGTTCCCCTGGGCTGAATGCAGAGCCCTGGGGAATTAACCCTTTCCTGCTTGCACTCCAGTAGTGTGGAAGGGGTCACACAGTGGCTCCCAGAGCAGATATATGACCTTGCTCTTGGGATCCTAGGACAAGGCTAAGGGTGGGTGGCAGCTGACTTCTGGTATCAGAGGAAAGACAGTGGCTGTGGGGCATCCAGGCTGGGTGGCTCTGTGAGGGCAGGGGGCCAGGGCCCAGGCTGGGGGCTGCAAGGGAGGAGGAGCAGGGAGGAAGGTCTCAGGGAAGGGGTTGCACCCTGCTTCCTGCCTTGGGGGACCTTCCAGCTTGCTCTCTCCTGTTGGACACTGGGTCGTGCTGACAAATCTGAGCCCACACGGCTCATTGCATGGATTACCTCCCATGTGGGGAGCGGGGTCGGGGTAAAAGCCCTGCCAGGAGCAGACTCCAGCCGTCCGGCCTCTCCCTGAGAAGGCAGCAGGAAGCAGATGCGGGGGAGGCACAATACCAAGTTCTCCCTTTGTGGGCTTTCACTGGAACCAGAGCTCTCTCCCTCCACCTGGTCCCACTTCCCCTGCCTGGTGCCAGTGCCCGGCTTGTGACCCATGGACCAGGAATCTGGGTGGGTCTTGTCCCCTTGCAGTGATGGCCTCAGGCCAGAGTCCCCCCCCGGCCCCAGGTGCAGAGGCTGTGTGGGGCAGGCTCTGTTGATTTCCAAGCCATGGCCCTCATCCTTCTACAGGCTGCTGCCCATCTCCGCCAGCCCCCGGCAGGATCTTGCCCTGGGGGTGGGGGTGACTCATTTCCCATCACCACCGCCCTGCAGGCTATGGGGGCTCAGCCCTGCTCCCCTGCTCCAGCAGCCAGCTCCCCTGACAGCAGGATTGGGGTCATCTCAGAGCAGAGCCAGGGTGGAGCTGGGGCTTGGTCTCTCCCTGCACCTGCTGTTACCCAAAAATTAGGCTACTGACAAGAGTTGGTTTCTTTTCAGTGGGGTAGTTTATTGGGAAGGGTACTGGGGAGTTATACACTTAGTAGAGACCATTAACTTATTAGAAATTGCATTACCCTACCATGCACACACTCACACACACATACATACATTCTCGCGGATGACACGCTTACATAATCCATCCCAAGGGGGTTGCAGGTAGGGACGGTCAATTCCTATCCATTAATGGAGTGGAGCAAGGTTCTTCTTCGTCAGGCATGCGCTTCTTGGTCGGCAAGTAACCAGCTCTCCCTGATGTCATCAGTTGGAACTGGTCTTCTTGTGAAGGACGTTGCACGGGCATCTGGCCTTGAATGGTCGGCTTCTAATTGCTGACAGAACACCTTCTCCGTGCATAACTGGTTTGTTTTTTCATATCGTCTGCTTCTTCTTTATTAGACATAATACCGCATTCATACCTTCTATTGCTTACCAGAACTCTTGGTGATACTTTCTAATCGACTGGTTACATTCCCCGCTTTGAGGCTTCAGGTATATTTTATCCCCAAACCTCATAAAATTAATTCTGTCATACCGACATATATATTCAACATATTAACTGTGATACTAAACAAAAACAAAATATCGTTTACATGAATACATAATATCATAGCATTAATTCAAAATAATGTAGTTTGTTAATAAAAGTAAATAAGCTGTTGATACTTTGATAACAAATACACTGAAGTAGATTTGTTAATACAATAATAAAAAGCATCTTTTTTTAAATGGGAATTTAAAGCTTGGATGTTCACTTATTAGGTAAGCAGAACCACAGGCAGCATAGGCAGCAACTGATGACACTAACGCTGCTTAATCCATAAATGTAAATAGCATGCAACTCGAGGAATGACACATTTCCGCACCAAAACCTGGACTTAGGGCTCCTGTTCTCTGAGGCCTTGTTGCTGTGGTTGCTTATCTTGTGTTATGGGACAGTATGGTACATACTTCTTTGTTCTCAGGCAGTTTCCTAGACTATATGTCCTTGTTGGCCTTCCTGTGCTAGAGAGCCCGTGTACTTCCAGGGCCATGAGAAGCTGTGTGTGTCTCTTAAGATCTTTAGAAATCCATTTAACCACTGCTGCTCATCTTGACCCCTTATAATGCACATATCCACATGTATAAGCCAATTTCTAAAAAACAGGCCTTTAAATCCCATTTCTAAGCCAATATATCCCCTCCTTGAATATGTATCTTTACACTCTACTGGAGTATAATAACTGGTATCACCTGGAATGTCTATGAGATTTGTGGGGAGGACTTCCACCGCTCATCCCGGGAAAAGTATGAGAGCAGTCATGGTCAGGGGGTCCAATGGGCTGGACGCTGTGATGAACCCTGAACCATTGTTCAAATGTTGCTCATACCCACGCTGACTCAGTCTCTTGCCTCAGCATTCCCTAGCCTGGAAACCGAGTTTTAGCCAAGTAGGTTTAAATAGGCCAACCATACTGGGACCGGGGAATGTACGGCCTGAGATACCTCCTAAACCTTACTACAAATTTGAGCTAACCCCTTTAAAATGCTTCCTAATAGCTAGTCAGAGAAAGGAAAAGATTTTGTAGCTTCCCATAAAAGCAACAAAAAACAGATACCTGCTTAGCTTCCAACGGGCTGGATAATGATAAATAATTTCGTTTTTTCATATCATTTGCTCCTTCTGTATTAGTCAGACATGTCTCATTCAAACCCTCTGCTGCTTCCTAGACCTATTAGTGATACGTTTTCTAACCTAGTGGCTACACTGGGGCCTGTGGGGAGCTGTTGCTCTGTCGTGTAACTGCTATGGTCGGATCCTGGCAAACCTACCTGCCAAAGCCAGGGAAGTGGGGCCCGAGCTTGGGGTGGGTAATACCCACCAGCAGCCTCAGGGCACAGGAGCGGTAAACCAGGGTTGGGGCAGTAGTAGGTGCTGTGCTGCAGATGGGGCAGAAGGGACACTCTCCTAGGCAGCCCCAGTAGCCCCCAGTCCTAGATAGGGTTTTAAACATTGGCCCAGTATGAGGGAAGGCGGCAGGGTGGGGACACCCAGGGCAGGGTGGAAGGGGGCCTTTCCTCCCGTAGCAGATGATTGGCCAAGCATAGATGTTGGCTTCTGTGGGCAGGAAGAGGAAAGGAGAAGTTGGTGTGGGCGGGTGTGAGACCTACCAGAGCCCCACTCCAGGCTCTCCTGCAATGATGCAGCAGCTTCCTCTCCCCCTCCCTTGCCTCTTTGTGGCATGGGGGGCCCTGCTCGGTGTGTGGAGGGCTCTGATTCTGTAGCTGGGGCTGGGGAAGACATCAGTTGCTCCATGCATGATGGGGTGCTTGTGCAAGGTTGGGCGTGGGCATTGCTGACCCTTGCTTTCTTTGCAGCCATCCCCATGGCATCCCCCATGCCCTCCTTGCCGCCCCCCGGGGAGCCCCAGATACTTCAGCTGCTGATGACCATGGTCTTCCATGACACCACCAGAGCAGCTGACATGCAGGGCAGTGCGCTGCTGGGTGATGTCCCCACCCACGCCATGGACTGTGGTACCTGCCCCATTCGCTTCCACCAGCCCTGGGCCCGCCAGGGGCTGTCCCCCAAGCAGTGGGGTGACCTGGAGAAAACTATTCATCTCTACCTGGCACTTATCACCAATACAGTTGTCACCGTGGTGCAAGGGACTGGCGTGAGCTGTGAGTATAAAGAGCTTGGGGTGGGGGCTGAGCACTGACATGCTCATTGCAGCTGTCTCCCACCTGGCGGGGTTGGGGCCACCAGGGTACTTGTGGTGCCTGGCACTGGATAATGCCACCCTGAGTGGGTGCAGGGGGGACCCCAGCTTGCTTAGGGAGGCCCTGACACAGCCTGGGTATTTTAATGGCTGTCAGAGGAGGTACCAGGAGGATCTTGCAAAGCTGAAATGGTAGTCCAGCCACAAAGAAAGGATGAGGTGTCCCTGGCACCGTGCCACCATCTCTTCTCTTTCCCAATAGCCCCACCCCTGCTCCCCTGGTCCTGACAATGCACCCCTACTCCTCTTCCAGTCCCCTTTGTGATCCAGATCCTCATGGGCTGTGAGGTCCTTCCCAACGGCACCTCCCACAGCTTTTACCAGAGCGTGCGGGACAGGCACGACTTGGTGAGGTTCAACCTGGCCACGGGTGAGTGGGTGGCTGCACCAGGGGATGAGATGGCCCAGCGCGTTCGCCGTAGCTTCAGCCAGGACCGGGGCACATCCAGCCGGCTGCAGTTCCTGCTCCAGAACACCTGTGTCGCTGAGATCCTGAGCTTTGCCTACTACGGGAAGGAGACACTGAAGAGGCAGGGTGAGGCCAGACCTACACTTGCATAACCCCTCCTGGCCCCTGCCCCACCCTGCTCAGCCCGCCCACTGTCTGACATGGAGCTGTGTCTTGGGGAGGAAGCCATTGCTGCTTCTATCCAGCCCTTGTTTGGGCTGAGATGCAGCTGCCTCCAGGATGAGGCACCTCCAGTGGGACCCTTCATGCAGCTGGATATGCAGATGCCTCTTGTGCCATGGATACCCTAACCAAGCCTCTCTGTGCCATCCCCAGAACGTCCCGTGGCCATGGTGTTTGCCCGGCAGTCTCCCATCACCCCGCAGCTGCCACTGCTGCTGGTTTGCCGGGTCACTGGCTTCTACCCACGGCCCATTCGCGTGACCTGGCTGCGGGATGGTGAGGAGGTGACTCCAGGCCCGGGGCTGAACTCCAGCGGCCTCCTGCCCAATGCTGACCTGACCTACCAGCTGCGCATTGTCCTGGCCATTGATCCGGGAGCTGGGCACAGCTATGCCTGCCGTGTGGAGCACAGCAGCCTGGGGAGCCGAGGCCTTGTTGTGTATTGGGGTAGGTATGGGGCAGAACTGGTTATGGGGGGATGCTCTTAGGGATGGGGAGTGGCCAGCCCCTTGGATCCAGTGGCTGCCACCGATGGCTGGCTCCAGCCCCTGCCTCCATGCTCCTGCTTGGGTGGTGGAGGTTCCCTCCTCAGGGGCTCAGCTGTAGAGCAGTGAGGGACATGAAGGATGCAGGGATGGGATGAATAGACTATGGGGATTGGTGGGGCAGGATGGGCAGCCCGGACACATGCATTCCATCTAAGTGTTGGGGTGGGGAGCAGAGGCAGCAGGGGCTCATGTGGGGCAGGTGTTACCATATTTGCCCACTACTTTGAGGTGTGCTCATTTATTAGGACTAGGGTCTTGGTAATTCTATCAATGTGCTGCTTGCGTTACTTGTGTTTCTATACAGAGCTGTATCTCTCCCTTCTGCATGCCCTCACCCCCAGCGGAGCTATCTTGCAGGACTCAGTTCAGTGGGCTGGGTTCCTCCAGTCCCCAAATCAGTCATGCACACAAACACACACAGATTAACATGACACGCCTGACCTGGCTGGATTGATCAGCATGGACAGGCTGACACCCTCATATGCCAAGAATCAGTTCATCAGAAGAACAATAACCACAGGCAGACACAAGCACACAATTAAACAGAATACCTCTGAATCCAGCCGGGTGTCCAGATGACACCCCCATGGGCCAGCGTTCAGTTCATTAGGGCACGTCTGAGCCAAACTGTGTCAGTCAGCCT